>NW_005842028.1:1743599-1755009 GCF_000455745.1 Alligator sinensis | reverse complement strand
GCCCTGAGGCCGCCCGGCCCGGCCCGGCCCTGCCCAACCCCCACTCAGAAATCCCTCTGCCAGCTCTCTCCAACCTGCCTTTTCTGTTCTTTTCTTTTCTTTTCTTCCTCATCTTGCACCCATTTGTCTGTCTATTTCTCTATTTAACTATCCATCGAGCTATCTGTCTAACCACCCACCTGAATCTGGGACACGTCTGGACGTCTCGGGTGCTGCACCTGATCACTAAGCAGGGGGGTCCCTGGTGACCAGTCACTGAGCCGGTGGTGTCACTGGCGGGGACGGCCCCTGTGCCCCCCCCATGCCCTTTCTATGCCTCGCCTGTGTATGTATGGACATCTCATCCATTCAGAAAGCACGGGCAACTGGTGCCCCCCGAGTCCAGGGCGGCACCAGATCGCTGACCAGGGGGTCCCCCAGCAGCCAGTTGCCGTGCCTGGGACCATGTGCAGCGAAGCAGGATACGCGCTTCCACCGGCACTTCCGGTTTCATAGTTTCATAGTAGCTAGGGTCAGGAGGGACCTGAACAGATGATCTAGCCTGACCCCCTGCCACAGGCAGGAATGAATGCTGAGTTCACAAGACCCCAGACAGGTGATCGTCCAACCTCCTCTTGAATTTGCCCAAGGTATGGGGTGAGGACCACTTCCCTGGGAAGTTGGTTCCAGATTTTGGCCACCCTAACTGTAAAATATTGCGTTCTGATCTCTAACCTAAACCTATTCTCCATCAGCCTATTACCATTGTTCCTTGTCACCCCAGGTGGTGCTGGGGAGAAAAGGGCTCTGCCTATTTGCTGATGATCTCTCCTGATGAGTTTGTAGGCAGACACCAGGTCCCCCCTCAGCCTCCTCTTGCTGAGGCTGAACAGGTTCAGGTCCCTCAGTCTCTCCTCGTAGGGCCTGTTCTGCGGCTGGCACTTCCAGGGGGTGCACAGCCAATCTCAGGGGGTGCATGTGCACCCTCCTACACATTGCCAGTGCCAGAAAGGATGTGGACAAATTGGAGAGTTCAGCAGACTGCAGTGAAAATGGTTCGGGGGTTGGGGCACATGACTTCTGAGAGGCTGAGAGACCTGTGCTTATTTAGTCTGGAGGAGAGAAGACTGAGGGGGGATTTAATATCAGCCTTTAACTACATGAAGGGGGCTCCAAAGAGGATGCAGCGGTGGGCCTGCAGAAGCGTGCAGGTAGCGGATCATGGCTCTGCCCCAGCCCTGCTCTGCGCTGTCACCACTGCAAGATCCCAGCCGCAGCTCCAGAGCTGCACAGCTGGGCGGGGAGCTGCTCTGGGGCTGGGGCCAGGATCTTGCAGTGGTGATAGCACAGGGCAGGGGAAGGCTGGGGCAGAACTGTGGTCTGCTCCATGCCCCAGCCCTCTAACTATTTTTATTGCCCTCTGCTGAGCTCTCTCAAACTTGTCCACATCCTTTCTGTAGTGGGACCCAAAACTGGATATAGTATTTCAGATGTGGCCTCACCAGTGCTGACTAGGGGGAATAAACACTTTCTTCTATTAGTAATCCCTTCTATTAGTGGGCAACACTCCTAATAGAAGTGATTTCTGAGGTGAGGCTGACCAGTCTGTAGTTCCCTGGATCCTCCTTCTTCCCATTCTTAAGGATGGGCGGCATATTTGCCCTTTTCTAGTCATCTGGGACCTCTCCCTATTCCCGTGAATTTAGTGCCTCTGCATTCACTTTGGCTAACTCCTTCAAAATGGATTCCTTGAGGACCTGCTTCATTTTTTCAGGGTTGAGATTGACTAGTCAGTGTCAGGACCCCTCTGGACTGAGCCCTTGAGCTTCCACACCTAGCCTCGATCCCTGGCTAATGAAACTGTCTCACTTCTCTGTAACTGGATTGACTGCTCAAAGTGCCTCTCAGCCCTTTAAAGTACACTTTTTTTTGGGTAGACCTTCACTTATAAAGAGAACTTTAAAAAGAATATTTGAGATCCACTCCATTTGAGCACTATGTGGGTAAAAGCACTTTGGGAAGCTTTGTTTGAAGGCCAGAAGACTGATTATTGGAAGAACTAGGTTAGGTGTTGTGGCACTCTCTTCTGAATTAAGTATTTTCTTGCAATTGAACTTGGCTTCTACATGTCCGATTATTGTTTCTGTACATTTATTACTTATAAATTATGTGTAAATGCTAATGATTTGTTTTATGCTTTTTTTGCATAAATTGCTTTCCAGCAAAATTATAAGAGAGGTGTGTTTCTGGTCCTATCTGTGCCAGTTTTGTAGTGAGCTTTTGCTTAAACCACAGGTAGTGTTTATAAAGTCATGGATATCTTTCATTGGAAAGTACTGTAAAAGTGCAAAACATTATTTTTAATGTGGGAAGATATCAGAAATAAGTGTTGGTAAAAGCAGTAAAAGGAAAACTAGCCCATAGAACATAGGAATGTGTAACCTATCCAGAATTGTCATATGATTGGGCAACAAGAGGGCTACTATGGAGATGTAAGAAATGTGAGGACAGTAGGCTGCCTGTAAGTGGGAATCCCTGTTGAAGTCAGAGACAACAGTGTGGATTTTGTTTTACTACATTATGATTTTTACTCACTGTTTTAAATTAGTGGTAAATATTACTTTTATTTTGACTATGTCAAATGTCATCAGATTTACAGAGAAACAAGAATTCTTACACTGCATCTACATGAGACACTTTACTGTGCAGTAGACTAATCTACTGTGCAGTAAAGCATCACCATCTACATGTGCAGGTGGTCACTACATGGTAAATTAGTCTACTGCACAGTAAATTTACTACCTGCATATGCAGGTAATACATTTACTACACAGTAAATCCAAATAGCATTAATTGCATGTGTAGACACACCCTGAATTGTCTTTTTCTTTTTTCTCTCATCTGTCCTTCCTCTGTTGCCTGCTTTCACATCCTCTAACCTCTTACTGTCTCTCTGTTACTTATAATTTACCTTGTTTTTTGGCTTATGTCATGTCCTCATAACACAGTTCCACTTAGCTAGTCTGTTGTTATTGAAATGAAGTAAACCTCTCTTTCATACTGTACTGTTAGAACACACCTGTAACTTAGCCTGTAGGTGGCAATTGTAGACTGTGGTCTATTTTAGAGAAGTATATGACAACATAATTTTCTCAAGGGTTGAATCTGATGCAACAACAATGCACTTAGCATAATATGAGGAATCTATGTACAACTTAGGAATTCTAACTTGTCTATGTACAACTTGGTCATTTCTTTTCATTTGACTTTATGAGTTATCTTTATTATGTCTTATGGCTGCTTTTAATGGGTGATGCTTCTTGCTAAGAAAAGGGGAATGGTGCTAACCATGAATAGGTTGACTGACCATTGGCATCTGAACAGGTCTTCCCTTGAAAAAATGAGGAGTAACTGTCTTCTCACTAAACCAGTTTTCTCCATCTTTTCTGCTGGAGACTGGGGTTTAGAGGATAGAAAATTCCTAACCAGGAGAACAAAGCTAATATGTTGGCAGAGAGCATGAGGAAGGAAGGGACTACTCATCTAGAGGGGAAGCTTAGAGATGATAAGGGAATAGAGGGACATGATTTCATAGTAAAAGATTCCTTTATTATCCTTGGACCTGCCAACAAAGAAAGAAACATTGCCGAAAAGAGTGAGATTCCACGATTCAGAAGAGAAGTCATGTGTAGAAGCTTGGAATATAGACTCCTTTGAGGACTCTGATGAGGTTCAAAGAATACTTGTAGTGAGGTTATGGATCAGGGGAATGGATACAGGATTTCTTTTGTCTAGCTCTCTGTTTCTTGTGCCATCTAAGGTAATGAGTGATTGGTAATTGAAAACCTTCAAGGATTGTTTGTCTGTCTGCTTCCACTATCACATGTCCCTAAGGAGGTAATCTATAAATCTGGAATGCTCATAAAGTTGAAATTCTGGCAAAGGTTATGCCTGCTCTGTTAAGGAGTTTGAGGGGTTACTAGTGGTTCTGCGGGGAGATGAAACATAGGGCACCTAGCTTGAATTTGTATTGGATGGCTTGGATAAGGATGATCCTGCCTCAGGCAGGGGTTTTGACTGAATGACCTATGGTGGTCCCTTCTAACACCTACTTCTTTGTGATTCTATTATTCTACAATGGTGTGAGGAATTTGAGATTAAGTTGGGCCTGAAAAAGCTTCAGTTATTTAATTAAAAACATAATTTATTCTAAGACAAAAGTACTTGTGGTTCTGGATCAAGGAATCATAAAGATTAGTTTTCAGTTCTTTGTTGGAATATTAATAATCAGTTAATCAACATCTTCGTTGGAATGGCCAAGAAAAGAATATACATATAGAGAGAATGTGTTAATCGGGCCATTAGATATTTTTATAAAAGAATATTTTTGCTGATTTTGAGTCTTTCATTTATTACCTCAGCTGGCAGGTTAACATCAGAATCTATTAACATGGTTTCTGTATTTTTTAGGAACATCTGATCCATGATTAGCCTTATTATTTTACAAAAGCAAAGATATTTGATTACAGAACTTTGTAGCATGACCTAAGACCTCAAGATTGCCTGTTGTGACAATTGGACCACAATAAATATCCAGAATGCTTGAATTTACCTAATTGGGTCTGACACCACATACACAATTCCTGTGTCAGAACAAATGAAAAATGAAATAACTCCATGTAAAAGTGAAGACTGTGCAGGAGAATAGTGGCTTGCTAGTTTCTTCATGCCAGCAATAGTATCTGAAGTTGTGTGTTTCTCTCTTCCTTGGACAGACCATCCAGTGGAAGAAGAGATGAAAAATACAAGTCATTGTCAAGGCTTATTCAACCAATCCATAACCTGAGGACAGGTTTTGGTTTAACTCTCACAACTGATTTGTTGGGGTTAATGTCATTGTAATTTAATACCTTATGTTGTGTTTCTTCTCTGCAAAATGATGTTGTGAGTTCCAGTCTGTCTTTCAAATTGATCATGATGCAACTATTCAGTTTTCAAGTAAAGATTTTTTCCCTTCCATCCCACAAGGGTAGCTAAAAAGCAGGCTGAATTATTTGCTTCTTGTATATCTTCACAGTTAGCACAACCACAGCCACAGGTGTAATAAAGGTAGAACTGTAGTCAATTAATTGCATTTCCTTCTGGCCTCACAATGCTGTATGTCAATACCTTGAATATTATGATGGTGCTAAATTTATTTTTAATCTCATAGGTTTTATAATTTATATTCACATATTCCTTCCTCTTAACCCCAGCTAGTACATGGATGAGTATTTTGATGGCACAGGCAGCAGCCTCTGCGGGTGGCATGTGGAAGATAGGGAAGGGGACAGGCTGCATGGTAGCAGATAGGGTAGGCAGGGAGCAGAAAACAGAGCAGCAGGTCAGACTGGGGAAAAGGACTGGAGAGGCACTCAGGTAGGGTTCAGGGCTAATTTGTGGCACACCTGACAAAGGATTGGCCCTCCACTGCTTTAGCAGATCATTTTCCACTTAAAGTAGCTGTCTAACCTTATAGTAAATAGCTCTTTCAACTCTAAACGGGCAGTATAGGAGCCTCAGTATATCTGGGTACTTTGATATGTGTTTAATTTTCAGCTGGTCAACTGTACCATTGAAATTACTGGCTGTATTCACACTTGAAGTTGGGCACATGATTATTCTGCTGGCTTTCAGTATGGGTGTTAAAGTTAATGGGGGTTTTCATTATCTTCATGGGGTGCAAGATTGTATTTTTGGTCTCAGAATGATAAAATAATCACATCTTATTTTACATGTAGATTATCTAAAGGGAGATGCACAGTTTACCTTTTTGGCTTAGAATTTCTTCATTCTAGTAATACTACGTTGACTATGTTCATGAAACATCTCAGTTCATCTATAATAATTGTATCTGTTTGTGTGGTTTTTGTTTCTGCAGATGGAAGATTTATTTGACAAAACTTCTGAAAGACTCCAAGCTGAAATAATTCATGAAACCGATACCCCTCATACACGGGATCTCAAGGTCTTACGAGCCAAGCGCTTAGCTTACTATGGAAGGACAAAGACTGTCTGTAGTAGTACTGGCAATACACCAAGTTCAAAATCTTCTGGTGCAGAAGGTTTGCACTCTGTTGTGAACATTAAAGAAAAAGATCAGACTTCCCCATCAAATAGCCCTCAGCAACTTAATGATGCAACAAATGGAAAGAAACTTCTAATTCAGAAATCCTCTGGAATATGTCAAGAAGAACAACAAGCAACTATCACAGAGCCAGAAATGCAGAGAAAATGTATGGGTCAGAACTGCATTTTAGAATTGGATCACAGACTGCTGGAGGATGTGTCTGTGCCAGAGACACAAAAACTCAAACATGTTGTGAGCTGGGCACAACTGTTCCTTAGTAACACTCATGAAGAGGATAATGCACTGAAAAATTCACGGTCATCCCAGGGACTTATCTTTTCTCATGGCAAAGAAATTGAAATAGTGCCAGATAGCAAGAGGAAAGAAACTAGTAGCTCCGATAGTTTTTTCTTTGAGCTGGGAGATGGTATTGACTTCAGTGCCCATGGTAATACTTGCAAAAGCTCTAGCCTTCATGCAGTTTCAGAGCACGTAGATAACTTGGAAGGAGCAGAAGAATGCACGTCTCCTGATTTATTAAGAGAAAGCACATTATCCACTGAAAACAAATGTTACTCTAACATTTGTATTAGCAGGGAAATAGAGACAATAACCATGGATATGAGGGCAAGAAGAGATCCTGCGATCTCCCAGTCTGGCCAACTTGCAGTTGCATACCAAACCCACAACAGCAAAGACAAATATTTTCAAAATAATAGCAAGACAGCTATGTCATCAGAGATACTTTGTATCCAGCCACATCCTTTTGACAGTTGTTCAAGTAAAACTGTAAATGTTCTTCATGAAAATACTGCCACTTGCTTTTGGCTGCCTCTAAGTGATAGTTCAGATGAGGAATGTACAGACAGAATTGTGAAGACAAGGGAACCAAGTAAGTGTTATGCTGAGATCGAGGGACACAAAAACCCTACATGCAGTATTCTTCCACCCAAAGGAGAAAAAATTAAACATTTGGGTTCGGATGTGCTGGAAGGCAGTAATACCTTCCTGAGGAGGAAGAATGACAGCAGTGGAAAATGGACTAAAGGAGAAAAGTGTGTGTTAAAGAATCAAGAAAGGGATAACCAGAAGGATTTCATCTTGGTTTTAAAGGCTGAAAACTTCAAAGAAAGCAAGGTTATTACAGATCATTTCCAGGAACAGGCTGGAAAGAGTTGCAACCTCTCCTCTACTGAGTCTCAGAAAAGAAAAGATGACCTTGAAGAGCTCATGTTAAATTTTACATTTTTAAAGAGAGAGAGGGATCAGAGAGATCAGCCAACATCCGAGCATGAAGAAGGGGGTGACAGGACTTTTGAGGTGAGAAAACATGTTGGAGAAGAACAAACAAACAGTATTTTCAGTGGAGCAAGTTCTGTAAAGAATACAGATATGGCCTGCAAGAGAGAACAAACAAAAATAGAGCTAAAACTCTCTAGGAAGGATCAGGCCATGCAAAATAGTAATCATTTTCTGAATTTATTAGCCAATTCTCCTGAAACCCCTCCATATTTTAAAGTTTGCCCTGATTGTGCAAGCCTCAATTATCCACATGTAAACTGTTGCAACAGATGTGACTGTGCTTTGTTAACTGGACTAATACAGTCCAGGGAAGACAATATGGAACCTAAATGCAAGATGACCCGTGGTAATGTGATGAATGAACAGAACAGGTGTTTTTTCAATCCAGTCATCAAATCTGAACAAGTCTTGGAAAGCAGCTCAGAAGTATCCCCCAAAACAAGCAAAAATAGTGATGATGGCAAAGAGTTCTGCTGGGAGGATGAACCACTATTAAATTCAGACTGTGATATAGGTGTTTTGGATAAATATTATTTTTATTTGAATTATCTGAATAAGACTAGAAGTCTTCATCCCAGAGAGGGACAGGAGTCTTTTCCTTTCCAAGAATTGAATGGCTTTTCTAAAGAACAAAGGTTTGCCAAATGTCTCAAGAGTAAGGTGGTTGAACAAAAGGAGACGGAAGAAACTAACAGTGATTGTAGAGATTTTGAACTAAACTGTGTTAGTTCAGACTGTAAGTATTCTGAACTAAACAGAAACGCTGATGCTATAGAGCAAGAGAAAAGCCAAGTTGAAGAGCTAAAAATGCTTGAAAGAGAATCTGCTTCAGAAAGTGACTCTCCCAGTACAATAAAGGAGAAGAAAAACAGCCAAGTATTAATAGGTAAAGAATTTTTTGACATTTGCTAAGTTACATTTTTAATTATGGAAATAGGCATACTAATGAATACATTAAGGAGAAATGTGGTATTCCTCTGTTGCTGAAGGTATTTATGCTTCTTTTTTTTCTGCTATGACCCTGATATATTTTTGTTTTTTAATGTATAAATCTAAGCATTTTTATAGCACTGAATGTAAACAGCTAGCGCTGGGTCTCTATGTCTTCATATCCTAATTTATTGCAAATTGAAAAATGCACTTATCCATTTATCCATCAACCAGTTTTTGGTTTAGCAAAGATCTGTCAAGTAATAACACGTAAAAGCTGTTTGTATAACTAACTGCTTTTAAAAGCTTGTTTTTGTAACTTGCATATTAATAAAAAAGCTCCAATAAGGTTCTTGTTGGGAATCTGTAAGTAGAGAATATGTATGTTTTCAAAGAAATGTTTTCAGAAATGCTGTTCTTCCTAATTGTCTTATAGCAAAATAAAATAGCTCCCAATAATTTAAAAAAATCACGTAATACAAAATATGTTGAATATAAATGATGGTAACTTTTAATGTTACATATTTTTAGATAAGAAACTCTCAGAAACCAAAAGCATTAGAATGGAAGTAACTGGTTCTAAGAGGCATTGGGAGAAATCCAGCATTGCATGGTCTTCATATTCACATGGAGAACTGAAATCAAGGTTTGCTTACTTTTTCTTTTTTTTTCTTTTAATTGACACTCCATTACCACTTTAATAAATGTTCTAGTTAAGGCTTTTGTACTGTCATTATGCATATTAACATCTTTAATCATAGCATCAGCCTTACTAATTGTTCTGTAGTAAATTGCTATAAAGGCATCATTTAATTTGAAACAATCTCATTTAACTAAAATGCAACAAATTAAGTTTGTTAGATTTTAATTGTAGCAAAAATAAGCTCCAGACCATAAACTCTGGTGAAGAATTAAAATTGAGATTTTGGACCTATAATTCTAACTGCTTCCAAAGCATATGGATCAAATAGACTCCTAGACCATTAATTTTCCTTAGAGTTGGAATAAGGTCTGTGGGATTTGTCTAAGGTTTATCCTACTAACGGTTCATAGATTAATAGATTGTAGGAGGCTAGAAGGAACCTCGGAAGATCAGCAGGTCCAGCCCCCTGCATCAGGCAGGAAAGACAGCTGGGGTCAGGTGACCTCAGCAAGGTGACTGTCTAGTCTCCTCTTGAAGATTTCCAGGGTATGTGATTGCACCACCTCTGGCAGGAGCCCGTTCTACAGTCTGGACACTAACTATGAAGAAGTTTTTCCTAATGTTGAGCCTGAAACGATTTTCCAGGAATTTGTGGCCATTACTCCTGTTCCTCCTCAAGAGTGCCCTGGTGAACAGTTGTTCACCGAGCCCTTGATGTACTCCCCTAATGTAGCGGTAAGCTGCTACCAAGTCGTCTCTCAGCCTTCTCTTTTTCAGGCTGAAGAGTCCCAGGTCCTCCAGCCTTTCCTCGTATGGCTTGCTGTGAAAGTCTCTGATCATACAGGTGGCTCTTCTCTGGACTCTCTCAAGCTTTTCCATGTCCTTGTTAAAATGTGGTGCCCAGAACTGGACGCAGTACTCCAGCTGCCGTCTCACCAATGCTGAGTAGAGCAAAAGAATCACTTCCTTGGTTTTGCTAGAGATGCACTGATTGATGCATGCCACAGTATTATTGGTCCTGCTGGCAACAGTGTTGCGCTGCTGGTTCATATTCATACAGTGGTCTATTATTGCCCCAAGTCTGTTTCGTTCTTGATGCTGGTCAGTTTGGTGCTGCCAAGCCTGTAGGTGTGTAGGGGGTTGTTTGTCCTCAGGTGGAACACTTTACATTTCTCAATGTTGAACTTCATCTGGTTCTGACTTGCCCAACTTGCCAGCCTACCTAGATCCACCTGTATCGGTAGCCTATCTTCAAGCGTGACCACGCTTCCCTATAATTTGGTGTCATCCATGAACTTGACCAGTGAGCTCTTCACCCCCACATCCAAATCATTGATAAAGATGTTGAAAAGTACTGGACCAAACACCAATCCCTGTGGAACATTGCTGCCCACTTCTCGCCAGGACAACACAGATCCGTTCATTAGGACTCTCTGAGTCCTGCTTTGCAGCCAGCTTCCTACCCACCTAACTGTGTCGCAGTTAAGCCCACAATCCTGCAATTTTCTTGTAAGAACATTGTGGGATATCAGATCAAAGGCTTTTTGGAAGTCAAGGTACAACATAAACCTCTTCTCTCTTATCCAGGTGGCAAGTTACCCGATCATAAAATTAGATGAGGTTGGTAAGACAAGACCTGTCCGCAGTGAAACCATGCTGGCTGTCATTCAGATTCCTACCTTCTGCAAGCCTATTGCAGATAGACTCCTTAATGAATTTTTCCAGGATTTTCCCTGGGATAGAAGTTAGGCTAATTGGCCTATAGTTACCTGGGTCTTCTCTCTTCCCCATCTTGAAGATGGGAACAACACTGGCCCTCTTCCAGTCCTCAGGGACCACTCCGGAGCGCCACAAGTTGAGGAAGGGTTTTGCCAGGGGCTCCGTGATGACTTTGGCCAGCTTCTTTAGCACTCTTGGATGGAGTTCATCCACTCCTGCTGACTCATATATATATAATTTCTTTTATAGATCACACATCAGTTCTATGGCAATAGTAGGGAGGCAGTCATTCCTGCCCTGCTCATTTTGTACCCTGTCTGGCATGATTTTCCCCTTGGCCTGGTGAAATACCAAAGCAAAGTAGTCTTTCAGGAGTTCAGTTTTCTCCTGAGTGCTGGTAACCAGCTGTCCTGAGTTGTTGAGCAGTGGCCCCACACTAGATTAGATAGGAAAAAGGTAAAAGGAAGCTGTTAGAATTTTTTAAAGATATAAAAACGTATTAATTTAGGCAGAACACTATTTATGTTTCATTATTTCTGAAACAATGCGATTCATTTCAGAGAAACTTTTATGAAAAAAGTGTAATTAGAGGCCCTAGGGAGAATGAGATAAAAGAGGTATTTACAGATCAGATGGGGAGAGACTGATGGCTGTAGGCCTCTGATGGTCTCTGACAGAAACAGGGAAGTTAGTATTCTTCTTAACAGGTAAGCTGGGTTTGATGAGCC
>NW_005842028.1:1740373-1743589 GCF_000455745.1 Alligator sinensis | reverse complement strand
AATGCCATCTGACCAGCTCTACAGCACCACCAGCAAATGTCAAGATCTGGAGGTATTGCTAGCTTTTTGTGGGAGCTGCAGCTTGATCCAGTAATGTTACTTGCTGGGATCGAATGGGAACTGTTATAAGTAAGGGTCAAGTGGCTAAGGTTCAACAGTTTCTCCACATTTAGAATGCAGATAGTATTTCCATTCAGGAAAAGCACATACCATCTGCAGATGTTTCCTCAGCCTGAAGGGTATTTAAACCTGAAAGCTTGCTAAGAAGATTTTTTCCAACTATTTGAGTTAGTCTAATAAAAGGTAGCAGATTTACCCAAAGAACTGTGTTTGCCTATGTCCTTAGACCAACATGGCTACAAACTGCACCCTGATATTATTTCCTTACATAATATGAGACCTTAGGACACATTCATTACTATCTGTGAAGTGCTCTGAAACTCCTGGCTGGACAGCACTATAGAAGCACAAAATTGTTTGAATATATTACTGAGCAAATTTGCCCCTGTAATCAATTAATTGACTTCAATGTAGTCTATCTAGTAAACCAACCTCTTAACTTCACTGTGTATATTTTTAAAAGTTGTGGTAGTTCTGTCAACTTGAGTGTCCAAATTCAGGTTGGAAAACTCAGCCAGTTAACTTTGCAGGGTTAAATTTCCAGCTTTAAATTCTATTTCTTTCACCTAAACTCTGTAAACTGGTTCATTGCTTCCTGCAATACGTGCTATCAATATTCAGTAAACAAACTATTGAAAAATCTTGTTATAGCCTCATAGGGCCTGTTACCGTAAGTTTCCTTCCACGAGCAAATCTCTGTAGTTTTACAGTATTAGACCTGTTCTTTATGACCCTTCCTATAGGAAACATCATGCTTTTTATTTTTTTCCATTTAGTTTTGTATATTTTTTTCTTTCATGGAATATAAAAAAGGGCTTCAAGAAAAGCTGTTATATAATTATTCATATAATTATTTGCAGAAGTCATTTGCCAAGTACTCATGATATTATGAGACTTTTATATAAGCATATTTATAGAACACGTATCTAAACCAGTTTAAAAATGTCAAAGTGCAAAGTAATATATGCTAAATATAATTGGTGAAAACACAACCAAAGCATAACATTGCACCAAGTCATTTTTCTGTATCCACACATTAACTAGGGCTACATTCATATACACTAGTTGATTTGATAGTAGAAAATTGTGGAGGGAAAAGGGTTTTTCCATTAGTATCTAGAAGTTGTAGGCTAGCCTATGTGGCACTGCCTGTCTTATTTTTAACAATTCAATTCTGTCTTTTCATAATTAATATACTCTTTAGCACTAAATCACATTATGAGGCAGAAATAGTTGTTTGAATCTGGACTCAGTTACTCATGGCCTCTTAATTCTTGTTTGATTTTTAAGTGATGTTGGTAACTTTTGCATGTACCTTTTCTCCTTTCTCATTCTCTATCAACATTTCTCTTATTTTTTCCTTATTATGGGCCTGATTCTTCTTTCAGAAAGGCCCCAGATTCTTTGATCCACTAGACCTGCTTTATACAAACAGGCCTGTCAATAGCTGGAGATGGCCACTTGGGTTGTTGGTGTCCTAACTTAGGCAGAAAAGTCAGAATGTTTAAATACTTTTTGAAAAGGAACTTCTGAAAAATCTCAGAAATAAAACATTTCTATACAAGTCTTGAAAATGTTGAACTGTTATGAAATAGAACATTAAACACATGTTAATTACAGTATATAAAATTAAAATAATATACAGGTTGAAGTGAAATGTGAAAGTCAAAATGAAAGTGTTGAAACAAAATATTATGGTTTGGATTCAAATAATTTGAACAATTTTCCATCAAAAGTTTCTTCAAAATCAGTATGGCTTTGAAAGATTTTGCTTTCAGTGGAATAGCTTCCATGGACATCAGATCATTCATGAGGTAACTTAGGAGATAGTGGTTTCTTCTGCTAGCATGGCTTTTGGCCCATGATCAGGGATTCTGGTTTTCTCTGGTAAAAAAAATCCAGAATTCTCTAATTGAAAAACTCCAAATCCGCATTTTCCCGTGATTAAAATGAAATACCGCTATACGTATATTATTGATATATTTACAACTTAAAGCAGTTTGGAAGCCTGCCAGTGCCTCAGTCATTTTAATAAAATAAATTCTAGTACCTATATATCTTGGCATTTGATTTTGTTTTCTTTATCATGGAAAATCAGAGCTCCCCCGTCCCCTTCTCTCACCAGGACATGGGTCCAGTTGCGGCTGTCCCCCCTGCTGCTTTGTGGCACTGAGCAGTCTTGATATGCCAATGCCCTGCCCATGCTGTTGCCCCTCACTCTCGACCCACAATCTCCCATGGCCCCAGCCCTGCCAGTGCCACTCACTCCTGACCCACTGCCTCATGGTCCTGCTGGTGCTCCTCATGCCTAACCCAGTCTCCCTCTCTCCCAGTCCTGATGGTGCCCCTCACTCCTGACCCACTGCCTCCTGCTCTGCCAGTACCCCTCCCAACCCACAGCCCCCCCATCCCTGCTGGTGCCCCCCCACTCCTGACCTTCTGCCTCCCCAAGCCCCAGCCCACCAGTGTATGGGGAAGGGAGTGTGTGCATGGGGCAGGGGATGTGTGGGCATAGGTGATGCTGTAGGTGATGCACTGGGGGAGTATGGGGGGATTTCTGTCCCCACAGAGGGGCACAGAACTGCAACCTGGCCAGACTGGCACTGGGAAGGAGCCTTCTTGGCCCGGTGGGCGAGATCCAGTGTGGGATGGAGTGCTGCGCCACCACGGCTGCTCATCCAGCAGCAGCAGGGGAGTCACAACTCCACGCTGCTGTTGGGAACCCCACACCAGCTGCACTGCCATGGCCGCCAAGGTGAGGTGCCATGGTAATGACAGTGTGGAGTTGTGCCCCACGGCCGCTACTGGGCAAGTAGGAGGCACCTCACCTTGGTGGCCATGGTGGTGGGGCACTCCTGGTAGCATCAGTGGCCATGCTGGCAGCAGCACTGAGCCTCTCTGCCCTGCTCCATCCTCCTGTGCTCAGTCTGGCCCATTGGGACATGCAAGTGGCTCGTGCCAGTGCTGGTCCTGGTCCGGTGAGGCTGCAGCCCTGTGTCCTGCTGTGGACACAAAAATCAGGGGACACATACCCCCCATTCCTCCCTATATATCACCTATGCCTCCCTCCCTCCCATATGTTGCTTATGGCCCCCT
>NW_005842028.1:1722469-1740355 GCF_000455745.1 Alligator sinensis | reverse complement strand
CAAATTGCATATACCCCCCCCCCCAAAACAACAAAAAACAAAAAAGATTTACCTGTAGGGAACTGTAGGAACTGCTCTCCATCTCTCTGCCTGGCTGCACTGCTGGCCATGTGCATGTGTACGCATGTACATGCATGCGGCCCCCTGTCTCTGATCAACCTCCTCCCACTTCTCCCAGATCCAAGCAGGCCCTTCTAGGCTGGGGCTCTGCCAACCTGCTAGGGGAAATGCACGGTTTCCCAGGTTTCTCTCCTTTAAAGGGGAAAATCTGCATTTTTCCACGTGAAATGGAAAACCTGGATCCCTGCTCATGAACAAACTATTGTGTATGAGAAAGAAATTAAGGTAAGACTATACCAGGAAAATGTACATAAATATATGCAAACTACTTGCAGTGAAAGCCAAACACAAGCAGAGCTTGTGGCACTGTTGCAAATTTTAAGCATAGCTTTGCTTGTCAGTAAGCAAAAGGTAAGCCATCTGGCTTCTTGCTGTTTTCTACCATTCAGTATTTTTGGATGAAAGAAAAGGAAATGTCACAATTATGTGAAATTATCCCCATCTTAATACATCAAACATCATTAATGAGTAGTGCATCATGCACTTGAGGTGTGAGACAGATCAAATGCAAACACAGAGTTTGGATGACAGGATATTGAACTGGGCTTCTTTATTACAAGTCTGGGGGAAGGCTTCTTAAGCAGAGATCTAGTAATTTTTATTCAAAATCTGTGTGAAAGGAGACTTTTTTTAATCCTTTGTCCACAAACTCATTTGAAACAGTTTAAAATCTTGCAATACTTTTTATTCTCATATGAGAGAATTTATGCAGTTAATTTTATGCAAGATATGATGTGATGTGGTTGTCTACAGCAGGGAACAGGACTTAATGATACAGGTGGTCTCTTCCAGTCTTGTGTTTCTGTAGTTTACTTCTTTTTGTGGGTTAATTCCTTGCTGTGTTCCAACAGATACCTCCCTATATTCAGTAAGCTGCTACTTACTTTTACTCTTTGTTTTCATTTCTTTAGTCAGTTTTCAGTCCATGCAATTTTTCTCTTTATCAGAGACAAAGTGCATGACCGTTATGTGTACTATCACAGGAGAGTGTATGAAGTGCTTTATTTAAAATGTGTATACTACTCTCTAATATATTTTTAAATAAACATTATTGCTTTCAAAACAACTTTATACCATGTCTCTGTATTTCTTTCCAATTTGTTATTAAGTTTTTCAATAATCATTAATTCTAACAGTAAAAGAATTAAGATTCAACAAGTTCTTTTAGCGCTCATAGTGCAATTCCATAGACGTATATTAACTTGCTCTTTAAAATCTCAAATCTTTACTTTCATTACCGAGTCTGAGTGGGGAGAGGAGTCCAGGAGAGCTGGCTGTACTTTAAAGAAGCCTTACTGAGAGTGCAGGAACAAACCATCCCAGTGTGCAGGAAGACTAACAAGTATGGCAGAAGACCAGCTTGGCTTAGCAGGGAAAACTTTAGCAAATTAAATCACATAAAAGAAGGTTATAAGAAGTGGAAACTTGGACAACAACTAGGGAGGAGTATAAAAGTATTGCTCGGGCATGAAGTCAGGAAGACCAAGGCACGACTGGAGTTGCAGCTAGCAAGGGATGTGAAGGGGAACAAGAACAGTTTCCACAAGTATGTCGGTAGCAAGAGTAAGATCAGGGAAAGTGTGGGTCCCTTACTGAATGGGGGAGGTAAACTTATCACAGACAATGCAGAAAAGGTTGAAGTGCTCAATGCTGTTTTTGCCTCAGTCTTCACAGGCAAGGTCAGTTCCCAGACTACTGTACTGGGCAGCACAGTTTGGGGAGGAGGTGAGCAGCCTCAGTCCCACGAAAAATCATGAAGAAGATCCTCAAGGAGTCGATTTCTAAGCACTTGGAGGAGTAAAAGGTGATTAGGAACAATCAGCATGGATTCACCAAGGGCAAGTTGTGCCTGGCCAACCTGATTGCCTGCTATGAAGAGATGGCTGGCTCTGTGGATGCAGGGAGACCGATGGATGTGGTATACCTTGATTTTCGCAAGGCTTTTGATACGGTTTCCCACAACATACATGCAGGCAAGCTAAGGAAGTGTGGGTTGGATGAATGGTCTGTCAGTTAGATATAAAACTGGCTGGATTGTTGGGCTCAAAGGGTAGTAACCAGTCCTGAGGCTGGTTTTGTTCAACATCTTTGTCCAATGACTTGGAAGATGGGATGGAGTATACCTGCAGGAAGTTTGCAGATGACACCAAGCTGGGGGGAGTAGATATGTAGGAGGGGAGGGCTAGGATTCAGAGTGACATAGGCAAATTGGAGGATTGGGCCAAAAGTAATCTCATGAGGTTCAACAAGGAGAAGTGCAAAGTCCTGCACTTAGGATGGGAAGATCCCATGCACCAGTACAGGCTGGGGGCTGACTGGCTGGGCAGCAGCTCTGCAGAAAAGGACCTGGGGGTTACAGTGGACAATAAGCTGAATATGAGCCAATACTGTGGCCTTGTTGCAAAGAAGGCTAACAGCATACTGAGCTGCATTGGTAGGTGTGTTGCCATGGGAGTACTGTGTCCAGTTTTAGGCCCCCTGCTACAGAAAGGATGTGGACAAATTGGAGAGAGTCCAGCAGAGGGTGACGAAAATGGTGAGGGAGCTGGGGGACATGACTATGAGGAAAGACTGAAGGAACTGGGCTTATTTAGTGTACAGAAGAAGAGACTGAGGGTCTTAATAGCAGCTTTCAATTACTTGAAGTGGGGTTCAAAAGAGGATGGAACTAGACTGTTCTCAGTGGTGGCAGATGAGAGAACAAGGGCAACAGTCTCAAATTGCAGCAAGGGAAGTTTAGGTTAGATATTAGAAAGAATTTTCTCACTAGGAGGGTTGTAAAACACTGGAACAGGTTACCCAGAGAGATGGTGGAAGCTCTATCCTTGGAGGTTTTCAGAACCTGGCTAGACAAAGCTTTGGCTGGGATGATGTAGTTGGAGACGGTCCTGCTTGAGCAGGGTTTGGATTGGATGACCTCCTGGAGTCCCTTCCAGCCCTAACTTCTATGATTACTTATGAGAGTTGTGAACATGTATCAACCTCTCAGCCTTCACTGTCCATTTCATGCTAAAGTAAGCTCTTATACGTTGTTTCATTTTTGGTTTAAGTGTCTGATTATCAAGCTCTTGATTGGATTCATTCATCTTCAGAATTATCACCAGGACCCCATTTTCCATCATATTTATTTAACAAGTGGCTATTGTCTCAACCCTATGTTGTGTATTACATTTTTAAATATATTTTAGTAAAACAGTACTTGTATTTCACTTGCATTTCTGCATTTAAGTTCCTGGCTGCTTTAACGGCAAACCTATATACTATGCATGTTAATCCATGTACTTGAATAGCGTATTATTAGATCCTAACTGTGGGCAAAGAAATATCCTAACTTAACAATTTTTTTGTCTGCTGTAGTTCACATTGTATACAAAGACCCGTTTCAGCTGGTGTGGGCAAGAAGAGGGTCAGTGATTTGTCTCAGAGTATTCAACTTTCAGGTACTTAATCAACAAGTAGCAAATAAAGTAGTGAGCATGTCTACACATGCATATTAATGCATGTGAATAAACTCTGGAGCTTATTGCCTGGGAGCTTATTGCTCCTGGGCATACGTCTTTACATGTGCCCATGTGAAGCACATTGAACTGGGGTGGAGCAGCTCCAGCTGGCTTTCCTTGTCTCAGTGTGTTGAAGAGGGACTGGCTGGGGCACAAGGGTGCTCCAGTGTGGACCTAGCTGCCAGTCAACCCTGGCACTGAAACACCCTCATACTCTAGCTGGCCAGGGCAGTGTCTGCACATGTACTGCTGCAGAATTTTTTATTCTGCAATTTACCTGTAGAGTAAATTAATTTACTCCAGCCTAATAGGGGCACACATGTAGATGCGAGACATTTACTGTGCAGCTAATTAATCTACTGGGCAGTAAATGTCTTGTGTAGCTGCACCCACTAAATATAGTGTAGATTCAATAGGGAAGATATGTTTATAACATGACAAATTACTATTTTTATATGAAATACTGTAACTTTCTCTTTGCTGCATGTATGCCCTGTAATGTTCCATAGTGTGTGTGTTTGTATATGTAATATATATATACACACACACACACATATATATATATATATATATATAGGCCCCTGGCAGACATGCAGCTAAAGACATGATGAGATCTTATACTTGATCCTCACAATCATGCTTTCTGCCATGCCATACGTTCATGGCAGGAGGCCTGGTTCTGGGATCAAACATCAGATTCCATCACACCTTATTTCCAGTGCAGGGGGAGCCTGGAATCCTAATTCTGGGCTGCACCAGCAAGTAGCAAGTGCCCATGGCTGGAAGCTCCAATCAGCTAATGGGGCTGTGGGGGTGTGCCATGTGCCCCTGAGGCTGGGAGCCATTAGATGATCTGGGCTCCCAAATGTGGGTTACACCATGTGCCACTGAAGGCTGGGAGCTCCCACCTGCCATTGCTCTCAGCTGAGCAGGTGTATTGAAGTCAAGGGTTCTAATGAACCCTTGTGGCTTGGAACAGAGGCAGATTGGGGCTCCCAAGCTTCAGGGCCACATTGGAGCCCTTGATTCTGATGTGGTCCCAAGGCTAGGAGTGGCAATCAGCTGATTGTAACTCTCAGCCTTTGGAGTGCATAGGAGTCAAGGCCTCCCATGTGCTCTGAAGGCAGGGAGTCCTAAACCTGGTCACATGTTCCATTAATGGTGTGATAGGAACCAGCCGTAAAGTTAGTACACATTTCTTATGTAATAACTGTATAGCTTTTTCATTGTTTTATCATGCTATTGCATGAATGTATGGCTTGGTAACTAATGATATAATTAACTGGTTAATCACGGTTTAAATATAACATGCTAGGGGCCCTAGACTCAGAAACTAAATTTTAATCTGGTCTGATATAGCATGTGGAATTATAAAGGGCCAAAATATTAGGGCTGTGTGAAGCTTTGGGTGCTGATTTGATTTGGAAGAGATTTGGCCTGATTCAGTGGCCGAATCTCTGAATCCAAATTGAATCAGGGGACCAATTAGAAGGTCTGAATTGATTCAAAGCTCTCTGAATCGATTCAGAAAAGATTTGGAGAGCTTTGGGCAGTCCCTGCCTGCTGCAGTAGGAAGCTGGACCTGGAATCCAAGCTGGCTAGTAGGGGACGGGGGAGGGGAGGCTGGAGGAGTAGGGAGGGGACCATGGGGGGACCCCCACCAGGCCCCAGGTCCCCCATGGCTGCCCCGCCTGCCCCAACTCCCGGCCCTTTCTGCCCCAGCTCTGGCCCTTTAAGAAAAAAAAACAAAACCCCCCCCACACACACAGGCTGCTGCAGAAGCCTTGGGGCTAAGGTGACTCATGCAGAGCCCCCCATGCAGTGCGAGACAGTGAGGGGCAGTGGGGATTGCCCCCGCCTGGCAGGAGCTGGTGAGGCAGGGCTTTTTTTTTTTTAAAGGGCCGGAGCTGGGGTGGGCAGGACAGCCATGGGGGGGGCTGGGAGAGCAGGCAGGGGTTGGGGCACTCATGGCAGAGCCCCCCCATGCAGCGTAGGGCAGTGGGGGGCAGCAGGGATTGCCTCCCGCCAGGCAGGAGCCAGTGAGTTCAGGCTTTTTTTTCCAAAGAGTTGGGAGCTGGGGCCGGGCAGGGCAGCCATTGCCAGGGCTGGGAGAGTCGGCAGGGGATGGGGCCTGTGTAATTCAGAGATTCGGCTGATTCAGCTGCAGCCAAATGTCCAAATCAGATTCAGCTGAATTGATTTGGGACACCAAATCGAATCACTGTTCCCTGAAATGGCCAAATCCAAATCTGAAATGAATGCTAGCCACTTTGCACAGGCCTACAAAATATATTTCTAGTTTTTACATTTTAATTAAACAGCTTAAATGATTGTTTTTCCAGTAAAGAGAAATGATTTCTTATTATGGACATTTATGGAGACTGCCATTTCTTTCTCTTAAGTGCATTTTATTACCTTGCTGAACTTAACACAACTGAGAAACATACATTCTAACATTTGGAAGTAAGGGATTCTACCAAACAATTTTGCCCAGGTTCCATTAATTCCAGCTACCTTGGTGAAATACAGAATACTAAGTGTTGGATTTGATGATCTAATAGTTAATTACTGTCTCAAGGTTTAATGATACTGTGAAACTTCCTTTTCTTTTAAGAAGGCTTTATCAGATACCGACAGACAAAGACACATCCTTCCCCACAGCCTGAAAAATCACAGCACAAACCATCTAATCAAGCCACAACAGTAACTTTTGTAAAGACTATTAATGCATGTAAGTAAAAATTGTCTATTTGTTTGTGTGTCTGCACGTGCATGTACCTGTGCGTTTGCATGTACAATCTATAAATTGTTTATTTGGGCATTCACAGAGATTATGAGTAAATTATTTTGCCTAATTTTGCTTTTGCATAGTTAATATGTTTTCATTAACTAGCTTTGATCTTTCTTCCAATTTACCTTCTTGCTCCTGCATCCTTCTAATGTGGCTACTCCCCCAGGATCTACAGTTGATGATAGTCAAGAGAAACTTATACTTAAAGAAGAAACAGTAAAAGAAATAGTAACTCAAAACACCAATGAACTGAAACAGCACATCCTAGAGAATTAGCAGATAACTTAAATTAAGACAGTTGTTGAGTGAAACAGAAAGATAAAAAAATACTTAACTCCTTTCCCTCCAGTTTCTAAGCATATTATTTTCTTGGTTTTCCTTTGCTTGGTGTAATATCTGCATGTTTTTGAATGAAAACTAGTGCCAGGGGTTGTTATTGCAAGGCTCAGTATGGTCCAAAGAGTATGATCCAATGCCCACTGAAACAGAATCTTTTTATTTGGGAACTGAATCAAGCTCAAGGCTATATTAGTATTTATCAGAACAAGAAATGGAAGAGAATCCAAGGCAGCCAAGTCTATTTATATATTATGGTAAGACAAGGATTCCTTACAAATGGAAGTAGCCATGATGAAATGAAAATGAGTAGAAGCTTTTCCAGGTTAATGAGTTGAATATGATTATGCCCTGCTGTTTGAAGAAACACAGTTAAATAGTTCAGATCTTAAATACCTTAGTTTCCTGTGTAAAATTGTTTAGTATTTACAGACACTACACTTAGGTTGATCTAAATAAGATTAGATTGATCTAACTAGGGTTAGATTGACCTAAGTGCTGAACTGTACACAAGTGCAGGAGGTTAGATGGGGCAAAATATAGCTGCCTGATCTAACTTAGTTCACCCATGTGTGGATCTTTACACCTAGGATGTGAGCTGCGTAGGTTGAGCTAACTCATGCCTGATCCAACTTAAATGTGTGTACCAGCACATATCCCGATGGACAACCCCTTCTTTCTGCCCCCCAGGGCAGGGATAGAGCCCAGCAGCCACACCCCTGCTTGCCAGCCCTCTAGTGACAACTCAGAGCTGTGCAGGCAAGAAACAGTATTAACCCTTAATGTGTGACTGCTCACAGCAAGTCCTATCTTTAACACCACTTAAAATTCCACAGATTTAGTATGGTCTAAGTGTAACATGTAACTTCACCCTCAGTGTGTCATATTAGTGCACAACAGCCTACATTTATTTCTGCTTTTATTTTAGTGTCTTCCCTCCGGATTACCAAGTTTGATTTTTTTTTTTTAAACATGTAGGCTAACACAGTTGATCTGTTAGCAAATGTAGTGATAAGAAAAAAATGAATGATTCAATTACTAATTTTATCATTGACCAAGACAGAATTTGAATTGATAGCTGCCAAGTGCGTGGGTAGTATCTGAGATATTAAATATGGGGAAAACCTATTGAAACAATGCAATCCAATTTCTTGCTAATGTAGAATTGTCCTCTGCATTGTATTTTCTAGGGTTTTTTTTCAAGCTAGCTTGAAGTGAGCTTGAATTCAGTTTGTTTAGACAGTTGGTACCCACATTTTCTTTCTGGCCTTCATTTGTCTCTTATTGTCACCTATAAAATTGTCGTGGTAGCTATAGGTGCCTGTTTGTAGATTCTTTGGGTGTGTATATATCTGATTTCACTTGCAAACCAAGTACTTAGACATCAATATGGCAGAGATTGTGACCAAATAATTAGACGCACAAATAATGAAATCCCCAAACTGTGCCTGAAGATACTTATGTTAACTATTTCCAGCCCTAAAGAAAGAAGCTAGCTCTCAAAAATTTAGCTTTATTAGCAAGACACTGATACCTAGAGCTACTAAATACATTATTTCATATAGCTATTAATTTACATTAAAAAGCTATTGGGATAAAAAAATCCTGCCCTGAAAAGATGCCCTGATGTATCTTTTTCATTCAGTATCTCTGATATGAGTGGTTTATAGTTTGGCCAAATTGATATATCAGTTTTGCTTGTATTTCTGTCTATTACAAGGCCAGTCACCTTTCACATATTTCTAGAATACCAAAATAATCTGTCCTTCCTCCAGGGACAAACTACAAAAAACCTTGTAAGAGTACACTTCAAGATTCTGAGGGAGCTTTGCATTGGGTAAGTAGACACACAGACTACTTAATGATACCCCAGACACTTTGGTACTATGAAAATGTGAAACATGATCAGTCTCTTGTACATTGAAACTATTCTATTTTCTGGATTGCCACCTTAGTAACTATGAGCCAAATAAATCAAAACAAACTTTTCTGTTTATATGTAGAGTTTTAATAAAGGTTTAATGATTTTAATTTTTTAAGTAGAATTTCTTAATTTTCTGATTGTAACAACTATTTATATTAATGATGCATTTCTAGGTGTATAGCAAAAGAACCTTTGTATAGCTATATTTTAGGCATGCCCGTTTAATATAAAATGAGAAATGTATGGAATTATTTTTTAAACTAATAATTTGATCAGTAATGAAAAGGCTCTCCTTTTTAGTTTGATTTCAAAAGGTTATGTTTTCCTTGTTGGCATTCATAATATGAAATTTGTAGAAGAAATGGAGAATCAAACCCATTTAGTTTAATCTTGTGGGATTTTTTGAAAACAAATTTAGCATGGTATAGTCTAGCACATTCCTAAGCCAAAAACACTGTGCGTCAGGACTCATGTAGGCCTGAAAACTGAGGAAGGCTGTGGTACTATGGAGAATTTTTGTGTTGTGCAGGGATGTCAAACATATAGCCCCTGGGCCGGATCCTATGATTCATCCCATGGGTTTCCAACTGCCCCACATGCCTCATGCGGAGCATAGAGCCAGCCTGGCATGCAGCCTGGTTCTTGTGCTGTGGGCACTGCACAAGGGGTCGGTCTGGGGTGTTGTCTTAGAATGAACTACTGGGTTCAGAAGATTCCCCGCACTTGAACAAAGGACGTACTCACTCACAGACTGGCCCTTCATGCTGGCTCCCTGATCCAGACTGCAGATCAATCCCACGGTTGTCATCCAGGCCGTGGGACCAATGATTATTTTGTTCCTTGAAGTGGCTACACTGTGCTCCTGGGTGAGTTTCCAGTTTGGAAGAGAAAGAGAGGAAGAGATAGGTCGAACCAAAATGTGCTAGTTCTGGAATTTGTTTTATTTTAAGAGTTGTACTTGAACGAGGGAATTTTGATAGTAAGGAGGCAACTGATCAGAATGTCAGATAAGCAGGCTATATCCCAAATTTTGTGGTCTGTTAAATCAAAATCCAGTGCCTTAAAATTAATGGCTTTGTTCTCTTGCATAAAAAATGGAGGAGATATTAAGTCTCTTTTTCATTCTGCTTTTCAGTGAAACAGAGACAATGTGCTTCTCTTCAGGATCTGAATTTAGTATATTTATTTTGCTGTTTGGCTTGGACAGGATTTAGCGTTTTGTCATTCCTTGCAGTTGCATGTCACTTTGATTTGCTCACAGGATACAGACAGTGACAGCAACCTCTCAATGTGGCAGCTTCTTCCTGATGAACTGTGGCTGTGCATCTTCTCATTTTTGTCCCAGAAAGAGCTTTCTCAGGTTGCCCAGGTCTGCCACCGTTTCCACTGCCTTGCCAGGGATGAGTCCTTCTGTAAGTACATTAAAATGTCTAAATAGTAATGGTCAGTAATCAGAAGACGTCCTTGGTCATTATACAATATATATCATTTTCAAGAGAAACTCTAGTGTAATATCAAATGTATCTTGAATTCTGCTCCAACTGGAAGCAATAGGAGAGGAGCAAGATCCTAAATTTTGCCTAAGACTATAGAAGAGCAACTCATTATAAATGCACTTTAAATTAACAGCCATACAGAAACCAATTAAAGTGGAAGATGTTTGGCTCACAGGCTTAAGGCTTACCAGTATGTTCATCTTTTGCATGCTTGATTTTGTCACAAAGATGAATATTTTGGAAAGTTTAATCAGGAAGATATGTTATCATTTGAAGTCTGAAAGCATGAAAATAGACACTTCTGGTTTATTACTGTCACATGTAAGTGTGTGCTTGAATCACTGAAGACAGGTGATCTGTTACACATGTAACACGTTTTACTTTAAACTCTTTGCACTCCTGTGCTGAGCCCAGTGCATACCCAGAAGCTGCAGCGCATTAATTGCACCTGGCTTTCCCAACATTTTCCCGTTTTCTTGTGCAGGGACCGGGACTGCCCTGCTGTGATAGAAGCCGGACGCGAGGGGATCGCCTTCAGACCTCAGGTTGGGGAGGACCGGGTTAGAGAGCTTCTGGAGGGGCTGGACGCGTTCAAGTCAGCGGGTCCGGATGCTCTCCACCCCAGGGTGCTGAGGGAGCTAGCTGGGGTTATTGCAGGGTCCCTGGCACGGCTCTACGAGCGATCGTGGTGCTTGGGCCAGGTGCCAGACGATTGGAAGGTAGCTAATGTGGTCCCCATCTTCAAGAAAGGGAAAAGGGAGGACCCGGGCAACTATAGGCCCGTCAGTCTTACCTCAATCCTGGGGAAACTCTTTGAGAAGATCATCAAGGAGCACATTTGTGATGGGCCGGCATCAGAAATGATGCTCAGGGGCAATCAGCATGGATTTATTAGGGGGAGATCATGTCAGACCAACCTGATTGCCTTTTATGATCAGGTCACAAAGGCCATGGACGCAGGTGTCGCGGTGGATGTAGTCTTTCTGGACTTCAGCAAGGCCTTTGACACCGTCTCTCACCCCATCCTAATTAATAAACTAGGCGACTGTGGCATAGATGCCTACACAGTCAGATGGATTGCAGATTGGCTGAAGGGTCGCACTCAGAGGGTGGTGGTGGATAGATCATACTCGACTTGGGGGGAGGTGGGTAGTGGAGTCCCCCAGGGCTCGGTCCTGGGGCCTGCGCTGTTCAATTTCTTCATCAGCGATCTTGATGTTGGGGTGGAAAGCAACCTGTTTAAATTCGCTGATGACACCAAAATTTGGGGGGAGGTGAGCACGCTAGCAGGGAGAGAGAGATTGCAGAAGGATCTGGATAGGTTACAGGGGTGGGCAAACAGGAACAGGATGTGTTTCAATACGGACAAGTGCAGGGTGCTGCACTTGGGTAGTAGGAACCAGCAGCACACTTATACGATGGGGAGCTCCCTACTTGAGAGCACGGAGGCGGAAAGGGATCTTGGTGTCATTATTGACTCCAAGATGAACATGGGCCGACAATGCGAGGTCATGGTTGGCAGGGCTAACCGGACCTTGTCGTGCATCCACAGGTGCATCTCGAGTAGAGCCAGGGAGGTGATCCTCCCCCTCTATGCGACGCTGGTCAGGCCGCAGCTGGAGTATTGTGTCCAGTTCTGTGCGCCCCATTTCAGGAGGGATGTGGACAACATGGAGAGGGTCCAGAGGAGGGCCACCCGCATGATCCGGGGACAACAGGGCAGACCCTACAGTGAGAGACTGCGGGACTTGAACCTATTCAGCCTCCACAAGAGAAGGCTGAGGGGGGACCTGGTGACCGTCTATAAACTCACTAGGGGGAACCAGAAGGGTTTGGGGGAGACGCTGTTTCCCCTAGCCCCCGCTGGCATAACAAGGAGTAATGGGCACAAGTTGATGGAGAGGAGGTACAGATTGGACATCCGAAAAAACTACTTCACAGTTAGGGCGGCTAGGAGCTGGAACCAACTTCCAAGGGAGGTGGTGCTGGCCCCTACCCTGGGGATCTTTAAGAAGAGGCTGGATACCTACCTGGCTGGACTCATTTGAGTCCCGTTTTTTGTTTAGGGTTCTTTTGTTGTTCTCCCGCCCTGGCGGGGGGTCGGGCTAGAAGATCTATTAGGTCCCTTCCGACCCTAAAACTATGAAACTATGAAACATCTGTATAGATTGGTTACTTTTTTGGTGCTTTTGGCCATGTCTACATGAAATGTTGACTGTGCAGTAGCGCAATACTACTGCACAGTAGTGTTGCATGGCAACAACTGTGATATGATGCTACTGCACAGTAGTATTAAGCTGATGTGCAGTAGTGTCAGAAAAAAGATGTTCATCTGTGCTATTGTGCAGTAACTTGGGTTACTGCACAGTCATTTAGTACTTGTTTATACAGGTACAAAATGACTGCGCATTAATGACTGCGTAGTCAGCATCTCATGTAGATGTGGCCTTTATCTAATAGCTGATTGAATCATCTTTAGCCTATTGAATCAGCTTTAGCTCAAAGTGCCAAAAAGCCCTGCTGAATGAAGCTCCCAATCTACACAGATGCTGCAGAGCTGGGTTGAAGTAATGCTCTGCTGCTTCCGGTAAAGTGTGTTTTTATTCACACACACACACACACACACACACACACACACACACACACACACACACACCTCTGTCAGCCCCAGTAATTAGGCACTTGATTACTTCTCAGTATGCAGTCTATATTTTACTACATTAAAAAAATTACTACTATAATGGCATTGATAAACATTTGAATTTTCTCCAAACTGCAAATACATGAGGAAATGGAGTGAGACTGTTCTCAGTGGTGGCAGGGGACGGAAGAAGGAGCAATGGTCTCAAGCTGCAACAAGGGAAGTTTATGTTAGATATTAGGAAAAGCTTTCTCATGAGGAGGGTAGTAAAACACTAGAACAGGTTACCCAGAGAGGTTGTGGAATCTCTGTCCTTGGTGGTTTTTAAAACTCCGGCTAGACAAAGCCTTGGGTGGGATGATCTAATTGGGGATGTTATTGCTTTGAGCAGGCGGTTGGACTAGATGACCTCCTGAGGTCCCTTCCAACCCCAATTTTCTATGATTCTATGAAATAAAATTGTAGATTAAAGTACACTGGTAACTCTTGGAAACACTGCATTTGTTGGTGGTGCTATCAAATATATAGTAACCAGCCATTATGTTACAAGTTGGCTGTAGGGGTTAAGGGGAAAAAAAATTCTTGGTGCTGTGAAACTGTCTTCCAACATGGAAAAGGAAAAAACTATCTGCACAGGATCTTTTCTATTTTCAGGGCAGTGCTTGCTGAATGGAGGTAACATGCCTATATTTGCTCAGGCCAGTACTGGCAAAGGAACCCATTGAAGGTGGGTTTCACCATTTATCTATGCAAGTGTGAACTGGCAGAATGCAGGATAGATTTACGCCTTATAGACTAACCAAATTAAGAGATGTGTAACCTAAGCTTTGAAGAACAGAGGGCTTGCTTCCTCAGATAGTGTGAAAACTGAAAAGTGGAACATATACCTATAGACCAACATTTGTCACTTTTGCTATTGTAGAGCAGCTTCTCTTTATTGATAGACACATGAGTGAAAATCAGAATGAAATTTAGCCCAAAATGTACATATGGAAAAGGCATAGGCAATGTGTGAAGAGGGCATGGGGGGCATGTGCCCTGCCAAGATTTCTGCACTTCTGCAGCTCCATGCACTTTTGGGCACGGGGCTGAAGCCAAACTGGAGCCATCACCCAGCAGCAGCAGGAGTGGTGATGGCAGCCCAGAGTTGTGCTCCCCCCACCAAACCTATATGTCATCTATGGGGAGAGGAAAGGGGTCTGCTTCCAAGCCTTTACCTGCAATATGACTGTGTATTATGTCATTTGTGATGTGTAATTATGAATCTGTTTATGTGTTTTTGTCAGTTATGCCTTTTATTTACATAATTTTTGAGGAAAACAACCTGGTGATGTGCATGAAAGACGCATGCTGATATATAACATATATAACAGATATATATTTAATATTGGATCTTAAATTCAGCCTAGGCAGGTAAGGAGGGCTCAACTTCTGTAGAAAAGATATCAATATTCTATAATCTATTTTTAATTTATCCAAGCAGAAAAGCTAACTTGAAATTTGCTAAATCTGCTGATTAAAAAAACCCCAATTAAGTGAGGGGAATTCCATTTAATGCAACACTGCAAATTAAGGCAGAGAGAGCATGTGATAGAAAAATTGTTACTTCGCATCAAGTGTTTACAAACAGTTCCTGGGATGTTTACTGTATCAAACATTTGAAATGTTCTGAAACATTAAAAAGAAAAAGATTTGGAAAGAAAGATTTTGCAAAAACACTTTTTGCCTGATGTCACCATATTTTTAATACATTGTAATTTTCTCATTTAAAAATTATACCAGTTTCTAAGATAGGGTCAACAAATTACTTTTAATAGTCTTTCCCATGGCTGGGATATAAATTACTCTGCTTGGAATTTTTCTACAAATAAACGCTCAGGAATTTTTTCCATAGAGGAAAAGTCTGTCATGCTTATCTTTGATAACTCATTTGCCCAAAGGTGCCCACTCTTATATTTTTTTAAAGTTCACCTTGATATGCTATGTATGTACTTGCTCTAGATATCATAATGATCCTTGTGGCCAAAGATCCAAGAAAATTTTGCTTGAGTTTATATGAATATACAAAGTGCAAATCAGAAATAGTAAAATAGCACCTATTGCTGCAAAAAGAACAGAAAGCCCCAGCCACCTATGTGATTAATAACTATTATGTTTATCCAAGTGACCTCTATATTTCTCACTATGTTTCTTTGATCGCTTTCTTGCTTTATGATACTTAAGTAAAAATATTGTTAGTTCCTGTCTGAATGCTAAATTTGACATTATTTACTTGAGCTTAGGTTCCATAAATAGCTTAAGCCAAATTTTCTGGTGGCATAAGTGTTTACAGCACTTTAAAGCATAAGAAGGAACACCCCTTTTGTCAGCTGGCAGCTTGACCCTGCATGTTTGCATTTATGCAGAAATGAATGATAACACAGTGGTGTTATTAGGTATTCCAGAGAATTGTTTTTGTGTGACTTTGGGTATGTCAGTTTATGTGTGCATCTCAGTTTTACCATACTGTATAATGATGATGATGTTTTTCTTATCTTCCCAGTAGACTTGGTCAGAAATTTTCTCCCCTGGAAAACTTTTATATCTTGCTGAAAAAAAGAACTGAAATTTTTTATTGAAAATTAAAAAATGTTTTTTACTTTTCTCTAGAATGCAGATACTTTTCACAAAACTAGTTCATTTGAAAGCAGTCAAGAAGCAGTTGATTTATAAAAAAACCAAAACCTACCAGCCCTGGTTCAATGAAGTAATTAATGATTACCATATTTACTCAAATCTAAGTTGACCAGGTATAGAATCTAATTATCAGAGGGTTATCTTAAATTGGTCCCCTTCCTACTTCTGCTGCAGGGAAAATAGTGGCGGGGTGGGGAGGGGTGGGGCGGGGAGTAAGGTGGCTAGCAGAGTCAGATGGCTCCATTGCCCTCTGCTCCCATATATTCTCTCCCCCCGCCCCCACCCTCCACCCCCAGCTCTCCATGGCCTCTGCCCCTTCTTCTCCTGCTCCCTGCAGTCTCTGACTCTTCCCTCCCCTTAATGTCAGCTGCTGCTGGGCTGTGTTCCCTCCTGGAGCACAGCACATGGAAATTTAGCCCTTGCTGGGCTATTCAGCAGTGTCAGTACTGCTGATTGTCTGGGCAGGGGACAGAGTTTCCATGTGCTCCATACCCAAAGGGAACCTAGTTGAAGCCAGAGCTGAGCCGTGCCTGACGTGGGGGAGGGGAAGAAAGGAGGCAGAGGAAGGGGCATAAGCTACAGAGAGGAAGTGGAGAGGGGCAGGCAACTCCTGTGGGTCTGACTCTGGCCCTGGACTGGGCTCTGGGCTAGAGTCAGAGCTGAAGCATCCGCTTCCTCCCCACCCCCCCAACTTTGTACACAAATCTAAGACGAGGGGCTTCCCCCGGCATGCTGATCGGGCAAAAAACCCCTTGTCTTAGATTCAAGTAAATATGGTATTTTGTAAAATGTGTTGAGATTCTTGAATGAAAGTTCCTGAGTCCTAGAGATTGACATCCTTCACTCCTGTGCAAGACAATTGCAACACTGATGTTGCCAATTTAAAGTTTCCCTACCTATGACATTTGCTGCCAGGTTGTGGATAAGTTTCTGTTTAATTCTTGGCCAAATTTTATCAACTCCCCTTTTCCATACAGCATATAAATACTCAAAATATGATATCTGGGAAGCAATGTTCCTGGCTCTGGAAGATAGGAACTCCCGAATTCTAATCCTGGTCTATGGATTTTCATAGTTTCATAGTAGGTAGGGTCAGAAGGGACCCAAGTAGATCATCAAGTCTGCCCCCCTGCCATGGGCAGAAAAGGATGCTGGGGTCAAACGACCCCGGCTAGGTGATTATCCAGCCTCCTTTTGAAGACCCCAGGGTAGGAGCAAGCACCACTTCCCTTGGAATTTGGTTCCAGATCCTAGCCACCCTGACAGTGAAGTAGCGCCTCCTGATATTTAGCTTGAATCTACTCTCTGTCAACTTATGGCTGTTATTCCTTGTTACTCCCAGTAGGGGTCAGGGGAACAGGGACTCTCCCACAGCCTGCTGGTCCCCCTTGGTCAGTTTGTAGATGGCCACCAGATCCCTCCTCAGCCTTCTCTTGTGGAGGCTGAACAGGTTCAGGTCCCGTAGCCTCTGCTCATAGGGCCTGCCCTGATGGCCCCTGATCATGCGGGTGGCCCTCCTCTGAACCCTCTTGATGCTGTTCACATCCCTCCTGAAGTGCGGCGCCCAGAACTGGACACAGTACTCCAACTGCGGCCTGACCAGTGTCACATAGAGGGGGAGGATCACCTCCTTGGACCTGCTCGTGATGCATCTGTGGATGCATGACAAGGTGCGGTTAGCCTTCCTGACCGCGTTCCCACATTGGCGACCCATGTTCATTTTCAAAACAATAATGATTCCAAGAATTTTGAATTCTTGATGCAGTTATAGGCCAATTATTTGATGTTCCTGTTTTTCCACCTTAGTAAAGAGATTGATTAATGCAACACAATTAAACTCCAGAGCTTATTGCTCCAGAGTTTTTCATGTGCAGCATGTGGAGCCTGGTCAGAGCAGCCTGGGCTAGCAGGGGATTCAGGGATCAGTTTGCCAGCCCAGGGCTGCTCTGACTGGGCGCCACATGCTGCAGAGAGGCTGGATGAGGCAGGGCCATCCATAGGGGGGGTGTGAATTGAGGTTTCTGCCTTGGGTCCCTCACTTTGGGGGGTCCTGTGAAGCTGGGCCGGCTTTACATCTGGCCACTTGCCCCCCCGCCTCTGCCACTGCGTCTGGGCCCCACACAGGCTGATTTTCCCTGGGCCCTGCACCCTGCTATGGTCATCTCTGCGCTGAGGCATGAGGGTGCCAGTGCTGAAGCATCCTCATGTCCCCTCCAGCTGCTCCACAGCACGTGGAGCCCAGTTGGAGCAATCCTGCTGGCTATCTCCGCGCTGAAGCACCTTGTGTCCCAGCCATCTGGGGCAGTATCTACACATGTGCTGCTGCACATGAAAAAACTGCACACACAGGGTAGTATTTGTATTTTACAAGTACTACCCTGCTGTGGAGTTTATTAGTTTCC
>NW_005842028.1:1711982-1722438 GCF_000455745.1 Alligator sinensis | reverse complement strand
TGAATCCTAATGTGGCACATTTGCAGATGCCCAGATGTTAACTGCACAGTTAATTAGTGAACTGCACAGTAAATGTCTCATGTAGACATGCGCTATATTTATTACAGAGAGATTGTGGTGGTCCATTAGTTAACATTTATAAGGAAACTGACGTATACTTAATACATTTATATGCTATAGAAATATAGATACAGTTTCATCACATCTGACTTGACTCTTATTTGAACCAGAGATTTGGATGAAATGAACAATTCTGGCGGGGTACTGTTAGCAGTGCCTTCACATAACTAATTCCTTCCTGGATTTTTATATCTTTAAAATGAGAATTTTGCTTTAAGTGGATCACCTCTTTTTAAATTTAATTTAAGCTCCAGCATATTTTTATTCAAAGGCTGATTGTAAGGCAAAGTAGTTGCTTTAACACAAAACAAAATGAAGTATACCAGCACTAGAATGAGCTAATGGCATATGCTTAACAAAAATAAAGGCTTCTAAAAAAAGAACAACCTCAAGGCTGTAGCTTGAAGGCAAACAGAGCTGTAGGTCACCTGCTGTAGTGAGCTGCGTCTCACCTTATGTCACATTCTCACGGTGAACTCCAAAGCAAACACTTACACCTTGAGCAAACAAAGGCAGGCAATTAGACATAGTTGGCTGTTGCGTTTCAGTAGTGCTGAACAAATGTTCTAGAACTAGGTGTATTGTTCTTTTAACGAAGTAGCATTGTCATAAATTGCCTTTGCAACTTAACAGAAAAGTCCTAGCGTTCAAAATAGTTGTGGAGCTAGAGGGGCTAGCATTCGGTGGGAAGCTAGCAGTTCTTGGTGTAGTATCTTTGCCCTGTAAGGTAGGGTCTCATGTGAGAAGTAAACCAAATAAACAAATGGCTATAAAACAGCTTAGTTTCGAGCCTGTTTTTTGTGTTTGTTTTCTCTGTTTCGCTTTATTGACTATATGGCATATATAACATAAGGGACTAAGCTATGGAAAGGAAAGTTAGAAAAGTTCTGGAGCTCTTTTAATGTCATGTGACAACTTTTAATGAGAGAGAACTTTGAAAGATTTATAATATATTTCTATACCACCAATATTACAGCTATAGTGTAGCAGAACATTTACAAATATTAAAGCAGCATGGGCCTTTATTGGTTTATCTTAGGACCTTTAGCAAGTAGAATCAGCATTTTCTTTTGAAGTGCTGTTCTGTGGGCATCTTAACACATGCATATTAATACGATGCAATAAACTCTGGTGCTTATCGGGTTGGAGTTTATTGCTTCCAGGTGCCACGTTTATGTGTGCGCCCAGGACCACAGCACATTGAGCCAGGTTGGAACAGCTCTGGTTGGCAGGGGGTCACGGGGTTAGCCTACCAGCCTGAGGCTGCTCCAACCTAGATTAACATGTTGCGGAGAGGCTAGCTGGGGCATGAGGATGGTCCAGTGTGGGGCTAGCTGGGTCAGCATCTACATGTGCTCTGTGCCCAAGCCAGCGACATCAGTGTCTACATATGTGTTTCTGCACGCTAAATAACACCGCTGCAGGATAGTACTTATATTTACAAATACTACCTTGCTGTGGAGTTAAGTAGTTTACTCCAGCCTAATAGCCCTGCACGGTAGACACAAAGACATTTACTGCGGAGCTAATTAGTCTACTCCGCAGTAAACATTTTGTGTAGAAACTCCTTACATGTAGCATTGATACTGCTTTAACTAAAGGAGTGAACAGACAGACAAATTATACAAAGTTAAGTGCTCCCCCTCTAACGGCACATTAGTTAATTTAGAGTAATTGTTTTCATCTGTTTGTAGTTATCCTAAGTGGAAACTAAATCAGGATAGTTTATTTCTGAATAAAGAACTGCTAAAATACAGCTAACTAGTGTCCACTTACTGTAGAACAGACTGAACACAGAAAACAGTTACTGTGATCAGCTAATGTGCTGTAAGTTTCCCTCTCCTCCCTCATTTTTTAAAAAATTTGATATAATTTGTGTTTCAGTTCAAAATTCAGTACACTATTACTACATGGTAGTGTGGGTATAATTATTTCTTTATAACAATGCTGACACTTACCTGGCTTATTTCCAAGAACTTGTATAAAAAGCCATACTCCTTGATATTAGTATAACTCAGGAGACTGTACCAGTTTATCTATGCCAATTTCTAAACTAACATAGTTATAATGGCAAGTACTGTATAGATCAGCCCCAGGAGAACTCCTTTTTATGTCTCTATGACAGATATTGAATTGATGTCAAATTAACATCTTTACAGTAACTTAATCACTGGTCCTACTCAGCACTAAGCATGCGAGTTGTAGTACTAGTATCTTTAGTGCATAATGGTGTCTGAGATTTGGGCTGCTCCATAGCCTGCATGGAGCTGAAGCACAGCTATTGGATATTATTGCAGTCCCTGTGGTTGCTTGGCTTTATTAACAAGCACTTAATATCATTTAAGTAATTCTTTAATGTTAAAGAAAAATAACCATTAATATGAGCTTTTCATCCAGTATTCTAAGAACAGTGAGACTAGAGTCACTGTTTCTGTCCTAATCCTAAAATTAGAATCACTGCAAATCGTAAGTCCTGCTTAGTCACATGATTTAGTTCAGTCTTAGCTCCTGTTCTCAGCGTTCTTCTAATTTTTAGATGTTATAGCTACCTCAGACATAATTCTCTAGAGTGATTTATGTTGTTAATGCAGCATATACTATGGACAATATTTGTGTGCGCACAAGTCACTGTTTATGTATTCAAGCAATTTTCCTAGAAGACAGGGTGCTGCCTGGAATACCTGAATTTGAGTATTTTAAGTAGCAGGCTCATTTAGACATTATGCTTTATTTCCAGCTAATTCACTTTAGACATAGCTGAAAAAATCAGATCCAGAGCTTTACAAAATATGTTTATCCTTTAAAAAAAAGTGTTGCTAAATTTAGATTTTTGGCTACAATTTAGGATAAATCTTTGTCAGCAAGTTAAAAACTCTTAGAAATTAATAGCAGAATTTACAAACCCTTTAGTTTTGTTAAAACAGTTGTGTGGCTTCCTTGCTCTAAATGGAGATGTGGTAAGCAAATCATTTCAGTTAAATGGTAAATCTGTCATAGCAGATGAATGAACCTAGATTAGATTTGCACTTGCTCAGGCATAAGGCTGTCTTCTTCATGAATATTCCATTTGTAGAAAGTCTTATATTTGTCATTGCTCATCTTATTTCTTTGGAGCCATTGGGGGCTACATCTTGAATAGTGCTGGACAACACCAGCTCCCACAAATTCATGGGTGCTAAGACAGTTTAGCATCTTTTCAAATTAGGCCTTAAACAGACAGACTTGGCAAGGTGTGCAATATGACTAAAGGTATTTACATGAGTTTGATTTGAACAAATGGACGTGATATAACACAAACATTAAAAAGATTAAATTCATCTAATGGTGCCATTAAGTCTGGTCTGGAGTTTAACATAAAATCCAGTTTGGACTTTCATTGACCAGTTTCTTGAGTGCAGTTTAATTCAATAAACGTGAAGGAATTTGATAAAATCCCCTGTTGCTGCCATCCCAATCAAACTGTGTAGTTTAGAAGAATTTTACTCTTATATGATCAGTTTTAATACCTAGAAAAAGACCCTAACTTGTTCAGCTGAAGATAAGATTGCATTCTTGGGCTGAAAGGGTAGGTTCTTGGCCCTTTGTGAGCAAAAACTTGAAGTATATGTTCCAAATAGTTTATTAGTGTTTGTGACCATTGTTGTTTACACACCATGAGAGATGTGCATGAGGCTTGATAGATCTGGAAAAACAAACATCCTGCTTGGATACATTTTCAGCCTACCTACATTGGTATAAGAAGCTAAGAGGGTTCAGTGAATGAACGTGGACAGCTGATGTTATGCATATTAGCAGTTTGCTAAGAGTTATGCAAGCACACTTTAAAAAATACTGTCAAATGCTGAAGTCTTTACACTTTGTCCCAATTTAGTCAAACTACATCTGAGGTTAAGGAGAGTTTAGCCAGAGTCTGGGTTAAGTACAGACTGAATAACAATTTAATGATTCGGCTCATAATGTTTTTCTATTATGCTCACAAGCTCTTTCTGTAGCCTTGTATTCCTTTTGTAGTAGTTACAAAATTGGTTTATATACATAGAAGCAGACCCAATAAGCAGTCTGTTCCTCCAACCTCAGTCACTGACTTATGACACGGTTAAAGTGTGTGATATCATAGGTGTTCCTAATGCAGTCACAAATGTTGGCTTCCTGAAAAATGGGCAACTAAAACTATAAAGAGAGTTTCTATTTGTGTATGTTTCTAAGTAAACAATGAGGCAAAAGCAGAATAGATGCTTATGTTAGGTTTGATCCAGTGAGATGTTGAGCATTCTTAGCTTCGATCTTTATCAGGGGTTGTGCAGTTTTAGAAACCTGATTAGAGAGTATATAGAATCATAGAAAATTATGGTTGGAAGGTGTGAGAGTCTCATACCTGGTCCCGCTGCTCAAAAGCTGTGGGCATGCCTCTGCACCCCTGGGGCCATGTCACACCCAACCCGCTCACCCGCTACAACTTGATGTTCAAGTAGGTGAACATATACTCTCCTGGAGGTGATACCAGGAGGTCTAGGTCACTCTTAGTTCTGGTTCTCTATGGGCCAAGTGTGATCATACTGGTGTGTCCTCTGTGGGGCTCCTCCTCCCCTAAATCCTACCATACTTATGTGAGGCCAGTGCTTCCCCTAGCCACCTGCAGGCAAGCTCCTGGTGCGTGGATGCCTCCGATGGGCCTGTGTTATCTAGGTGCCTCTTTGGGGAGGCTCTCCCCCTGCTTCCCCCTGTGGGCTTCCTCTGGCTTACCTGCCTCTGGCCCTGCTGGGCTTAGGTCCTTTGGCATGGACTCCTGGGCAAGTGTCCAGCCCATGCTGTGACACAGGAAGGGCACAGCTTGGCTCTACCTGCCGCGTGGGATTCTAGCAGTGTCTCCAAAGTACTTCAAGCAGGAAAAGTACTCATGGTTTCTCCACAAGTCCTGGGCAGGAGGGACTCATGGTTCCTCAGCTGCCACACAGGGGTTGGCCAGTTGCCTACAGTGGGGAACATGTCTGGCACTTCTTTGTACTCATCTGCAGTGGGGAAAGTGTCAGACTCTTTCCTGCAGCCCCTGGGGTTGTGAATGGCTGGGTTGTGAATGGCTGGACTCACTTCTGGTGTCCCAGGTGTCATTCCCACCTGCTCTGGTGCTCTGGTCTCTAGTGTACTTTTGGTCCACTGCCCTGCAGCTCTGGGCCAATTGGAGGCACACTTCTGTTTGGCACAGAGCCGGCCAGCTTAGGGGCAGCCCAATACCTGTGCTGCCATGGGCAGGTGAGTTGGGCATGTGCCTATTACGGAAGGCTCAGGATGTCATGTAGATCATCTCCCTGCTGAAAGCAGGACCAGCTCAAACTAGATCATTCCAGCCAGGACTTTGCCCAAGAATGGAGATTCTACCACTTCTCTAGGTAACCCTTTCCAGTGCTTTACCACCCTTCTAGTGAAAAAAATAAATATTCAACCTAAACTTTTCTTGCTGCAACTTGAGACCATTGCTCCTTGTTCTGTCATCTGCTACAATTGAGAACAATCTAGTTCCATCCTCTTTGGACCACCCTTCAGGTAGTTAAAAGCTGCTGTCAAATCCTTCCTCAGTCTTCTCTTCTCCAGACTAAATAAGCCCAGTTCCCTTATTCTCTCTTTATAAATGATGTGCCTCAGCCCCCTAACCATTTTTGTTGCCCTCTGTTGGGCTTTCTCCAATTTGTCTAGATCCTTTCTGTAGTGGGGGCCCCAAAACTGGACACAGTACTCCAGATTTGGCTTCCCTAGTGCAGAATACAGGGGAATAATCACTTCCCTCCATCTGCTGGCAGTGCCCTCACTGTTATCGTTCTTGGTAACAAGGGCACACTATTGACTCATACCCAGCTAATTGTTCACTGTAGCCCCTGGGTCCTTTTCTGCTGCTCAGCTAATTGGTCCTCAGCCTGTAGTGGTGCATGGGATTGTTTTGTCCTAAGTGCAAGACTTTGCACTTGTCCTTATTGAACCTCACGAGACTTCTTTTGGCTGAATCCTCCAATTTATCTAGGTCACTCTGAATCCTAGCTCTGCCTTCCAGCTTGGTGTCATCTGCAAACTTGCTGAGGGTGCACTCCATCCTATTTTTCAGATTGTTCATGAAGATATTCAACAAAACTAGCCCCAGGACTGACCCCTGAGGTACTCCACTTGATACTGGCTATCAACTAGACATCGAGCCATTGATCACTTCCTGTTGAGCCTAGCAATCCAGCTAGCTTTCTATCCATCTTACAATCCATTCATCCAACTCATACTTCCCTAGCTTGCTTGCAAGAATTCTGTGGGAGACCATATCAAAAACATTGCTAAAGTCAAGGTATATCATGTTTACTGCTTTCCCTGCATCCACAGAGCCAGTCATCTCATCATAGAAGACAAGTTGATCAGTCATGACTTGCCCTTTGTGAACACATGCTGACTGTTGCTAATCACTTTCTTCTCCTCCAAGTGTTTAGAAATGGATTTCTTGATGACCTGCTCCATGATTTTTCTGAGGACTGAGGTGAGGCTTATTGGTTTGTAGTTCCCTGGATCCCGCTTCTTCCCTTTGCTCAAGATGGGCACTATATTTGCCCTTTTTTAATTGTCCGGCACCTCCCCTGATCCTCATGAGTTTTCAAAGATCATGGCCAGTGGCTCTGGGGTCTTATCAGCCAACTCCCTCAGCACCCTTGGGTGCATCCCATCTGGCCCTATGGAGTTGAACACATCCAGCTTTTCTACATAGTCCCTAACCTGTTTTTCACCACTGAGGGCTGCTCATCTTCTCCCCAAACTGTGTTGCCTGGTGCAGTAATCTGGGACCTGAGCTTGCCTGTGAAGACCAGCATCCCCTCTAAGCTGTGTGGGGTGCACGGCCATGCAGGTGTGCTCATGCTGCACTGCCAGGCACTCCTGTGCAGCCATGCACACCACGCAGCTTAGAGGGAATGCTGGAGAAGACCAAGGTAAAACAAGCATTAAATATATTGGCCCTTTCCTCCTCATCTGTCATTAGGTTGCCTGCCTCATTCAGTAAGGGACCCCCAGTTTCCCTCACCTTCCTCTTGTTGCTGACATACTTGTAGAAACCCTTCTTGTTACCTTTCACATCCCTTGCTAGCTGCAACTCCAGTTGCACTTAGGCCTTCCTGATTTCATCCCTGAATGCCTGAGCAATATTCTTATTCTCCTCCCTAGTCATCTGTCCAAACTTCCACTTCTTGTAAGCTTCCTTTTTGTGTTTAAGCTCACTGAAAAGTTTTCTGCTAAGCCAAGCTGGTTGCCTCCCATATTTGCTATTCTTCCTGCACATTGGGATGATTTGTTCCTGCATCCTCAGTAAGGTTTCTTTAAAATACAACCAGTCTTCCCCCTGAGACAGGCCTCCCCAGGGATCCTGCCTATCAGTTCTCTGAGGGAGTCAAAGTTTGCTTTTCTAAAGTTCGGGGCATAACATCTAAACAGGTATAACAAGCTATGGCCATGAATCTTATCCCAAAGGGTTAAATCAGTTAGAGTTTGTTTGCTTTATGTATATCAGGTGACTGTTGAAAAAAAATTAGAAAGTTGAGGCTTCCAGTATTTTGTATCTTAAAATTCCTGCCTGCTATGGTAGAGAAAATAAAAGACTGACTCATTGCCTCAAAACAGCTCTTAAATCCTTTAGTAAAGCAGGTGAGACTTTAGAACATTAGAGCCATAAAAATAGAAAAACAAGTTAATTAACTTTAAACGTTTATGTAGGAATTAAATAGTCATATAATCCAGCTGTTATCCTATAGCCCCATGCTTTGGATTAATCAAAATATCATTCAGCATTCATTAACAGACCAGTTTTACCAGCTGAAGCCACTGTTTGTAAAACATTTAAATAACTGTTATTCACCTCTCTTATTCCCTAGTCAAATACAGAGAAAATAACTTTCTCTTGACCAATTTTTTTTGGCATACAGTTTACCATGCATCTTGTAATGTGTTTTGAGTCAAGTCACATGAAATTAGTTGCACTTTAATTTAGGTATAATTTCAGTTGCACCTTGGCATCTGTGTCAAAGGAGTCATGGGTTCTAGTTTCTTTTCTTTCTGGAAGCACTGTATATTCTCTATCTTAAAGTAGTTGAAGTTAAAGTAGTCAATTAGTTTAATATTTGAAATGTCAATGAAAAGTGGAGAGTTTCCTGCTGTTAAAGTGACAGCCAAAATAACAGCCTTGTAAAGCAGGCTAAAAAAGGAAGTAATTGCATTGACGTGCATTGTTCTCTTGCCCCACCCACTGCTGTGTAGCTAGGGCTGTGTGAAAGTTTACCTAGGAGTTGAGCTTCATGGTTATGTTGCTATGGACATTGGTATGTAATGGTGCGTCAGACACAAATAAAGACTAAACCTTTCATGAGGCCTTTTCTTGGAGATGTCTCAGTTACTTGATAAGTTTTGAGCTGCTATAGGGTCAGTTTCTCTTTAAAAATGTACTTACTCTTCATTATGGTAAAGCAAATTCATTTTATGATTCCTTGCCAGGCTTCTTGTTGTTACAGAGTTTTGTTTTGTTTTGGTTTTTTTTTGGGGGGGGGGGGGGGGGGGGGGTGTTGGGGGGGCGGGGTTGCTTTATGTTAGCATGCTAGAATCAGCTCATGTTCCCTAAGGGTTGCTTTCTGCTCTGATGTTCCTTTGGCCAAATCACATACACAGGTCACTAGTCAGTCACCCATGGAATCAGTTTGAACACATCCTAAATACAAGGAAGAGATACAGAAAACTGAAGGGGCCTCAGCTGGAAAGAAATAAAATGAAACCATGGGAGATATGATCCTTTTTAAGATCAAAAGGATTAAAAGCTTTTCAGCAAGAAAAGGCCCTGCTCAGAGGAAATCCTTTGATACCACCAACACCATATTCAGGAGGGAACTAGGAATCTGTTTGAATGAGGCTATAGTTACGATCGGAAAAGAAGTATATTTAAGACATGAATTTATTATTATGATTTTAATATATTCTTGGGGTTAGTCCACGTAAGTTGAGTTCTATTGAACAGGCTCAAGTAGTGCAGAACTAATTAGCACATCAAAGACACTGCTTCTCTAGTAGTGGATGAAGTTGATGTGAACCACCTGAACAATATGATTCTGGGAGCTAAGCAGAGCATGACTAAGGTTGAGGTGTTCTGCATGCAAAGCCTGACATATCCCAGAGGAAATTACTAATGTACATTAAGCTTTAGCTTTAGGTCTGCTTTTTGATAAAGCTTTTAAGAAGTTGATAATAATAATAATAGCAAACATATCCATTATAGTTTTGATGCATATATTTTTACCTGGACAAAAATCTATTCCATACCAATAAAGGGTCTAAGTCTTTTCTTATGCTGTTACAAATTAGGAGTCACCTTACTGAAAGAGAAGATTAGCTGTCCACAAGCCTATGTGAAATCAGATTCAGGCCCAAGCTGTTAAATCATTGAATATGCAAAACGCTGAGCACCCTCAACTCCTGTTGACATCAGTGGGAGCTATGGGTGCTTAGCCCCTGTCAAAGTGAGGCTCTGCTTGATTGTGTGAAACATTTTTATAACTAAGCATAACTTAGATATTCCTGTTTCTACTAGATGTCCCCTAAACAGAAGAAAAAATCTTCATATTTCTGCATTGGTTTGACAAAAGCAACGATGCCCTTGTGTGTTATGTGCTATTATCCTGGAAATGTTAATAAGTGCAGGCAAGACAATCCCATATCTCATTAAAACTTAAGGTTAACTACCTTTCTTTCAGGCTGAATAGGAGTAGCTATTAAATCTTTTGGGGAAGTAAAATAGCTGGAAATATTAGAAGCTACAACCCATGACAGTTGTTCTGATAGCAGAAACTGATTAGGAATAAGATATGTGGTGTGAGTAATTATCCTGGGACTGGTTGTATATGCAGGAGTTAGGAATTTATTTGGCCAACTGGGTGCATCTACATAAGACACTCCTGTGCAATGGTTACTGCGCATTTATTTAGTACTTGTGTTAGCCATTACTAAGTAAATGCACATAACTGGAGTTAAGTGATGCTACTGCTCAGTAGCCGAATAATACTGCGCAGTAGCATATTAGCACTGTCTGTGCTGTGACATGCTGCTACATAGTATTATTAGGCTACTGCACAGTTAGCATCTTGTGTAGATGCGCCCACTGTATGTGTGAGGAACAGCAGGTGAAAGAAGCAGATATGAGAATAGCCATGAGAGAGAACAGAGAGAGAACATTGTAGGACACAAATGTCATTGGAAATATAGTCTTGGGCCCATAGGTGGAGGGAGAAAAAATTATTTTGGGGGGCTGAGCATGCACGCATGTATGTACACCCCCCCC
>NW_005842028.1:1702910-1711927 GCF_000455745.1 Alligator sinensis | reverse complement strand
AAGCCTGAGCAGTAAAGGAGGGAGCGGGGCTGGGGCTGGGGTAGGGCTTGGGGCAGGCACTGCACAGCTGGGGTGGGGCATAGGATAGAGTTGTGAGCAGGTTGTCCAGGTGGCACCTGGCACGGGGAGCGGGTGGCAGCCCTGCTGCTGTGCGCACTCTGGGAGCCTTAGGGGGCATGTCCACCAGATATGTGCATGGGGCAGGGTGGGCAGCCGATGTGGACTGGGGTTGGGGCTGCACTGGTCTCTTCTGCACTTGGGGTGGGTAGCGGCAGTTCTGGGAGCAGTGACTACGGTGAATTTTGGGGTGGCTGCAGTCCCCCCTATACCTCCCTTCCAGCGCTGTTGCCTGCCCCAAGCACAGCCTGGCTCAGCCCTCTCCCTCCAACACAGGGAAGAGCCCAGTGCAGCCCTGGCCCCAGCCCACAGTGGCAGCCACTCCACCCCTTGCAGATCCAGGGGCACATGCCCACCGTGCCTCCCGGGGTACACATAGCAGCAGGAGTTTCACCTCGTGCACAAGTCACTCAAAGCTCAGTTCTGCACCCTGCCAGCTGTGCAGCGCTTGCCCCAGCCCAGTCCCGCTTCCTCTCCCTGCCCACCACTGCTGCAGTTGCCGAAAGCCTGTGGCCAGGCTGCCTTGTGGCCCTACTGCTGTCCCGAGTTTGTGGGGGGCTAAGCTCTGTTAGCCTCACTCCTTCCTCTGCCTACGCTTGGGCCTCATCCACATGTTACAATTAAGGCATGATTAACCAGTTAATCACAGCTTAAGTGGTCACCCAGCCACATGTTCAATCAATTAATGGCGGATAAAAAGAAGATACAAAGTTATTCCACAAAATATGTATAGTAACTTTGTAGCTGTTTCCTATCATGCCATTAATGAATGTTTGCCTCATGCATCCCTGTGGCTGGGAGATAGCAACAGCTGCAGGTGTGTGTAAAGCCCTACCTATGGCTGGGAGATTACAGCAACTGCCATGGGGACCCCTGGGTGCTCCCGCAGCTGGGAGCCTGGGTCAGCTGATGCAGCTTCCAGCTGTGAGAGTGCATGGTGGGCCCCCATGGCTGGGGGCCCAGTCAGCTAACCTGGGCTCCCATCTGGGGGAGGTTGCTTCTTCCTGGTGCAGGGGGAGCCTGGGATCAGGCTCCTCCTGCACTGGCAATAAGGCATTGGGATCTAAAGCACGATCCACACAGTTGCACCTCCTGTCATGAACATGTGGTATAGCAGGAGGTGTGATTGATTTGATCGTGCATTAGATCTCATCGCACATTTCTGTGCACATGTTGAGGGGCCCTTGGAAACTATCAGTAAGGAAACTTTCTGCTCTGTTTAGGGAAAGAAATCTTAGTATCTATTCTTTGTAAATGCAGCGAAGATGAACCTGAATCATGTAGTTGATTTTACATTCTAATGAAAAAGGACAGAATAAGATGGGTAAACTGGGAGCCTAGATGGGACTTAAGCAGAATTTAGGCACCTAAAGGCACAAAAAACGATCTAGGATATCCCACTGCAGCGGCTGCAGAACACTGTAGGTATCTAGATTCATCTGGTGCCTATGTTTTAGATTGTAAAAGGAACCTAAACTGAAGAACCTAATTTGGAACCTAAACTCAGGCTTCTAAGTAGTGCAGAAGCACCCCAGCTTGGTGCCCAACTCCTTTGTCTAAACCTCTGACTTAATTTGAAGGCATCAGGAGATGGAGCATCAGCAGCTCCCCTTAACAGATTTTCCGTGGCTAATCATACTCACTTGAAAATTTGTGCCTGCTTTCTAATTTGAATTTGTCTGGCTTTAGCTCCCAGCTATTAATTTTTGTTTGTGCTTTTCTCTGCTACATTAAAGACCCCTTTAGTAAGTGGCAATTTCTCTCTCTGATGGCATTTATGTACTGTAATCAAGTGACTCTGAGTCTTTTTTATGAGCTAAACAGTTGGAGATCTTTGAGTGTTTCTTTATTAGGCTTTTTCTCCAGCCCTTGAATATTTCTGTGTTTCTTTTTTTGGACCCTCTTCTGTTTTTCAACAACCATTTTGAAAATGTGGCTGTATTGTATTAATCAGTGCCACATACTGCTATCATAAAATCACATCCTTGCTGCTACCCATGGCTCCCTTTTTTTATACATGCAAAGATTTCATTAATTCTGTTGGCCACATCATAGCACTGGGAGCTCATGTTGAGTTGCTCTTCCCCCTAAATTCAGAGTAATTCTTTCCAGGCTGCTTTCCTGCACTGTATGGCAAGCATTCCATGGAAAATGTATGCCTTTTAACGTTTCCGTATAGAACTGGCTGTATCATTGGTTTTATTTCTCTTGTTTATAATATACTTAAAAAAATTCCTCATTATTTTCCTTTGTCTCTGAACCATGGATTTAGTTTAAATGTCTTTAGTTTCCCTTGCTCATTTCCTGCACTTTGAAATTTATAGTTTATTCCTATTTCTATCTTCTTTTGTCATATATGTTGCTTTTTTACTTAAAACTGATTCCTTCACTGCACCACAGCAGTAAGATGGACTTTTATTGAAAGCCAAATGTGGAATTCTGGTTTTTTTTAAACTTAATGAATTCTTGTAGAAAGCCAGGTTTTCTTTCATTTGTTATCGTCTAAATGTTTCCTCCTAATCATTTTTGTTAATTTTCAGCTTTGGGGAATTTAGTCCTTTTGATAATTATTGGTTGGGACTGTCTTTTGTCTACAAATAATGAATATAATCCAGTTGTGATAGCTATGTAACCCCCAGCTTCCATTGCAGGGAATAATTCATCTTTATCCATCATAATGAGGTACACAAAGGAGTTAGCTTGTGTTGGGCTGTTACGAACTGCCATAGATCTACCATTTAAACTTTACGTCGGCAAATTACCCGGTTATTTCAGAATTTGGCTCTCTATTTTTATAGTAAAATCCGATTATATTGATATTGTAAGTGAAATAACACTTAACTCCTTGCTTTCTTGAAGCTCTTGGCTATGTGGCTGTCAGGGTACAGACAGAAGTGTAGCTCCCTGCTGTAGCTGAAAATGCTTTGCAGGAAGTGTCCTGAGTTACAATGATCCCCCAAACCAAACACAAGTTCACTGTTGGTTCCAGGGGCAGGGAAATCTAGCTGCTGGCTGCAAGCCTGCAGCCAGTTTTCCTTAGCAATAGCCCGTCCTCTCTCCCAGCTTGTTCCTGTTTCAGAATGGGAGGGGGAAAAGGGAGGAGAGGGAGCTCATTCTAGGGGTTTCCCAGCAGATGCTGGAGGGTAGGGCAGGTGTATTGGAGGCCTCCCAACATGGGGGTCATGCAGGGGTTGAAAACCTTCCAAACTAAACACCCTCTGCTCCCTTTCCCCCCTGCCATTCTGAAAATAGCAACAGGTTGGGAGGCAGGTTACAGAAGATGCTTTGTTTTGAAACATCTTCATCTGACCTCTCATGAAATGAGGGTTAAGATTTTTGCCTGATTGGCCATTTTTAAGTGGTCTGCAGCTGTGCACTTGTGTTTGGTTGTGGCTGTAGATCGCTTTCTGTGGCCAGATCAGGTGAAAACTGTCATTTTTGTCTACACCCTCGGTGTTATCTTATGTAAACTAATTCACATCTCATACTAGGGAATAAAGCTCAGCAAGTCATGGTAACACTTAAGTGATTTTATGCATTCTGCTAGAAGAACATTGGCTTAATAATTATTCAGTGTAGAAATTTAAGATATATTTTCAGGTCAGACTAAGTTGTTTTTTGAAAGATGAACTTTACTGACTTTATTAATGAAAAAATGCTATCCTGGAATGCTTTTTTTCAAATGAGATTCATAGAGAAACCAGTATACCCTATACTTTTTTAAAACAATAAAACAATAGGTTTATCCTTTTGAGGTTCCTTCCAGTCCTACTTTTCATTTCAATGTGTTTGACTCTTTTGGTAATTTTGCTTTCTTTTGCAGGGGGGCAGATTCATATTGTAGACTGCCATTGTTTAAATGATGAGTGGCTGATCAGACTTGGGCTCCATCATCCACAGTGTTTTTCTCTGTACCATTGCCATGATGAAACCTGGAGGATTACTGAGGAGGGGTTAAAGCAGTTCTTTCAGCACTGCAAAGAGTCTCTTAAGGTAATGTCAGTTTACGTTTAGGTTTGAGTGTTACTTTGTCAGAAATGTAATTTGAATTCAATACTGATATATTATATATTTAAAAATATGTCAATTCCATGCTCTAATGCAAGTGCAGACTGTATAAAAACTAACTTCCTAGCAAAGAAACACCTTACATGCCCCAAATAAGACATGCACCTTGCTTCTGGGAAGGAAGAATGAAGAAAAGATTTTTTTCAGAGTTTTGGCTGCATAGAGCATGGACAGAGCTGACTCTTCAGCTTGCTTACCTTACCTTTCCTGCTCAGCCAATAGGTTAAGCTATAAGACCAAATGTAGTTAACAGACAGCAAGATTCCTGGAAGAAAGGTTAGCTTGATTAGTAGAACATCAAGACCATTAGGAAGGAGAGACCGTTGTTAACACTTGTGGAATGAAGAACATGAGCTTTTAAGGCGATTGATTCTCAGTTGCCAGAACGGAAATGCCATTGCTGCTTCAGTTGATTTTAAGCTTTGGGTGAAGCAAGGATTAAAGTGGGGTACATCTATTCTAGGCAGAAAATGAGCTTCCCTGCTTGAAATACATACTCACCACTTTAGAAGGCTAATTTTGAGGGAAAGGGTATCTATGGTATGCAATTAAATGTAGTATTATGTTCAGTATAAAGTCTATTCTTCTTATCAACTTTTCACAGTACCTTAAAATGTAAAAATCATCATACTGACAAGTATTGTCTCATTTTTTCCTATTTTTTTCTTGAATTTTCTTGTTCTCATTTTATATTTAGATTTTAAGCTCTTTGCAACAGGGCTTAAAATACATATATAAAATGCATTTTGTATATATTTGTGTAGGGCCCAGCGTAGAAGAGACTGATACTAGGTACGACTGCAGTACAGTAAATAGTAATAGTAATAAATATTTTCCAGACAGTATTATCCTGTATCCTTTGTTATCTTAATAGCAATTCACAGTTATATAGTACCTTATATTTTCAAAGTACTGTTCTAATATCAGCTAAACCTTGGTATCCCCACTCAGCAGAAAACAAAACTGGGACATAGGGAAGTTTAAACCAACTTTTTGAAGATGCCTGGGAAATTTTTTAGTTTGAATGACTTGCCCAACACCATGCAGATAGTCATAGAGGGACCTTTTATTAGATTCATGGAGTTCCTACCTCTCTGACACAAACCAGTGAAGCTGCACTTACTGCCAATTAGGTCAACCAGCACATAACTCCATAATATCATTATGACTAGTACCTTGGTGGTGTTCTTATATACTCAGTATGCTTTGTCATTGGAATACAGACATATTTGAAACTTCAACCTGTAAAATAGGTTTCTGCATATCAAAGTAAACAGCAATCTGTGCCAAGCAATGACATAAAACCTACGACCCTTTCTACCATATGGCTGGTACAACCTCTCTATAAAATGGACAAAATTTATCATGTGTCTTCCTGGTGTCATTCTACTAAGTGCTTACAGCATTTTTATACATTTTTACAGAACAGAATCTCTCATCTTTCTCCCTCTCACTTTCTCTCTTTCTCTTTCTCTCTCTCTCCTTCTAGCTAGCCTAAATGCAGCATTTATTTTTTTTAAAAGATAAAGCTAAATAATTGATTTAAAATTTGAACAGAAATTCACACATTTGTGGTATTCTGTATTAAGTGTCTGTGTCACTCTGCAAACTGAATAATATATACAATGTTTCCACTCAAAATAATTTAGTAGTCAGTGGACAAAAATGTCTGAACATTTTGCTTATTACTTGAGAGAGGTTTTGGGAGTAAAAATACTAAAACCAAGTGAAAACAAAAAATGAGAGGGGCTACCTCAAGAAAACAGATCACAGTTAGTTCTACATATTACCTGTTGAAAGCTTTAAAAAAGCATCAGACCTAAAGAAGAATGTCTTTTATTCAAAGGCTCTAACTCTATCCCCTCTGTGCAGTTGGTCCAATAATAGATATCACCCTAAGAAAGCCTTGCCTCCAATGAAAAATGTATGCGAATTCTAAGCTGGAGGCTTGGGTAGACAGCTATTGTTCTTGTATTCCAACTTCTGGACTTTTTATTTAAAGGAGGTTTAGGTTTTCAAAGACAGGTTGTCTCCCATTTGTTTAATGTTAGGAGTTAAAGAAGAGTTTTAATTAAAACAAAATTTTCAGGGGACTGATTCAGTCTCTTCCTTCTCATGACTGAATGATAAGAAAGCAGTGGCTCAGGTTTCACATAATGGGATGTCAGTTCTAGTTCTTCAAGACTAGTACAAATAGTCAGTAGAGTCCACAGCCTAGTCTTTCAGCAAAAAACCAAGCAGCCATGACATGCCTTTTTTATTGTTTATAAAGACAAGTGGTAAGAAATCTGGAAACCAAATTCTTTTTGTTGGAAAACACTGACTTTTAAATGTTTAAAGAATTTGGTGAAGAATTCTTTTTTGTGAGAGGCACGTGGTGGTAGGATGATTCTCCAGATGCAGGCTAAGCTGCTGCATGGGCTCCTAGAATGTGGGCTGGGTCATCCAGATTGAGTCCAGCCAGTGGTCATCTTTGCGGTGCACTGGACATGCAGTGCCACCAGTCTCAGCTGCTGGCATGGGCCCAGATGTAGCAGGGTCAGAGCCCCAGGAGCTTGTGGATGGCAGCCATGGAGGCATCCATGTCAGTGTTGTTGGCATCTCTTCTGGGGTCCAGAAGGCAGCCCAGGGGCTGGTAGCTGATGGCCTGGTTGTGCAGCAGGGTGGGGTAGATGGGGTTGTGGTCCACCAAGGCCATGTGGTGGTCAGGATGGCTGTGGAGCATGGCAAGTGCAGCAGCAAGCAGAAGCCTGCAATACTGGTCATCACTACAGGGGCCTGGGCAAGGAGCAGCCATGGTATGCTGGGCACAGGCTCTGGGGACAGTGTCTTGTAGGGCTGTGCCAGTAGGCTTCAGACTGCTCTGGGCCACAGAACCATGTGGCCAGGGAACAATGAATGGGGCAGCCCTTTAAAGAGCGCCCCTAGCACCAGGGCAGCTGTGGCTAGAGCCTGCAGCTGCCCCTGTTTGCTGCAGAGAGGCAGAGCAGAGCAGGAGCCTCCCTGGACCTGACTGCTCCTGTTAGATGGAAATCTGTGCCTGACAGGGCACACATGTAGACACATTCCCAGACAAAGCTAAATGGGCCTGAATTTACTGTGCAGTAACATTCAGGTACATTAATTGCATATGTAGACACACCTACTGAATTCATTTGACTTCTTGATTAATACCAGTGTTGTCATAAGGGAAATTAGGCCCAAATGATTAGTGGCAGAACCAAGATTAGAATTTAGGTAAACCTAGTTTCCTATTCTGAAAACTATCCAAGGAGCCAAAAGCTTTGAAGGGCTTTGAAGGCCAATAAATTAAGGCTGTCAACAAATTAAAGTATAGTAAGGAACTGTTAATAAATCCTTGGGACCATATTTTTAAAATCTGCCACCAATATTGCAGTCAAAATTTGCAGTTGAAAATGCAGCTAACTGGGCATGCAGTTAGACATCTAATTACCAGGGATCATGGTTTTCTCTGATTAAAAAAAAAATCCCAATTTTTTGATTAAAAGAAGTAACCCAAAATATACATTTTTTGGTGATCAAAATGAAACACCACTATATATTTATATCTGTATCTGTATCTAGATCTATGTTAGTGGTGTTTCATTTTAATCATGGAAAAATGTGAATTTTGGAATACCTTTTTACCCCCAAAATTGGAGATTTTTTTATCAGAAGAGACCAGGATTCCTGCTTAACTACATGATTTCTCAGTACTAAGGATATATCTGCAGTTCTGGCACTGTGCATAAATAACCCTGTGCTGATCTCTGTGCTGCCACAACTAAACGGCTACTAACACTGTAGCTAGCTGATAGAAATGTAGCTCTAGCACAGCAGTTTGGCCAAATCTGAGGTGGCATAATTTGTGAGTACATTTGATTGCAAGGCCAAAATTAAAGGCAGGATCTAGGACCTTAAAAATGTGGTTCTTTGTTATTTAATATATTTGAGGTTGTTTAAAAAAATATGGCCTAGGCCATTCTGCACCTGCCAGATTGTCCTTTTATCAAAAATATACACCTCCAATCAAATTTCACTGTGGTGACATGTTTACCAATGCAATTCGAGAAAAATCCATATCCTAGAACTATATTTGGCAAAGGAACCATGAGCGAAGTTGTACTTCTGCTGTGTTATTAGTGGAATGAATATACATAAGAACAAGATTAGGGGGTAAGTAAGACTGAATGCTTTTCTCTCGGTCACCAATCATTTATACAGATTTTTTTTTAAAGTCTGAAAGACAAAATTGTGCTCATTTACATTTCATGCTCATCCACTGTGTAAATGTTCTGCAATAATTCTGGTAGTATTCCCTTTATTTTTCTTTTCATGGGGTAATCAAGTGTTACTTCAAAATCTAGGGAACTTTATGAAAAGCTATATAAATGTATGAATCCATGTATAGATTGCACCAGCTGGAAAATGGGCAGAAGCATCTGTGACCACATTTTGCCTTCATGCACTACAATCTCTTATGTCCTTTGCTGTACACCTTCCAATGCTTTCAACAAATCAGACAGGTCTCCTACAAATAAGTATGTCTCATTACAAAACTTGATTCACTTATAGAACAGATCTGTACTGTGTACTGAATGAGACAAAGGTCCTATAAAAATGAAAATACAGTAAAAGCTGTGTTAGCCAGCATTTAAGTAACCAGAACACCCTATTAACCGGAATTTCTGGCTGGCTGACAGGATGCCCGGGGGGCTTAGGGGAAGCTCACACACAACGGGGAAAGCTCACTGCTGCCGCCACCCACCACCGTGTGCTGCCACCACTCTGCTTGCCTCTCTCCCACTCTGCATGTGGCCGCCACCAACCCC
>NW_005842028.1:1690139-1702900 GCF_000455745.1 Alligator sinensis | reverse complement strand
CCTGCTGAAAACCCCCTGCCCTCAGGTAACTGGAATTTTTACATAATCGGCACCCCTCTTGCCCCACTCATGCCAGATAACAACGCTTTTACTGTATACTATTAGAGATGTTATGACCTTACTTTTACTGTACCATAATTTCCCTTATATAAATGAAGGCACTAATACTTAATATCATAGGGGTCTGAAGATACTGCATTTACCTGAATCCAAAATGACCCTGAATTCAAGATGACCTCCCAGTAATATGATTCCATACGTGGACAATTTATAAATGTCTTATAATTTTTCATGTATTGGAGCTAATTAATATAGGGTCATCTTAACTATGTCCCTTGCATTGCTGCAGTGGGGAAAGCAGTGGCAGGGGGGCCAGTGATGGGGGCACACTAGGAGGCAGGCAGTAGAGATCAGGAGGTGTGGAGGTAGTAGGGGGCAGGTGGCAAGGGGGAGGCAATGGGTTAGGAGGCAGTGAGGGGACAGGTGGTGTGGGGAAGCAGTTGGGGTGGCTGTGAGGCAGGCAGTAGAAGGACAGCCAGTGGGGCTTTCCCCCTGCCTCTTGCCCTCCCACACCTCACCCTGCTGCCTGTCCACCCCCACCACTTGCCCCCCCAGCCTCCTGTGCTCCCCTGTGCCTACTCTCCTGCAGCCTTGACTCCCTCTTCCTCCCATGCCCCACCTCTGGCAGCCTCTGCCCTCATCCCCTCCCTGCTACCACTTACCCATGCTCTGGCTGCAGCTCTGGCAAGCTCCATTCCCACTGTAGCTTGGGACTTGGAGTGTGTGTTGGCTCTGGCCCTAGCCTAGTCCTGTAGCAGTGGTGGCAGCATGGTAGCTTTGGCTCTGGAAGGCAGGGAGCAGAGGCTTCAGAGTGGAAGGAGATGGGAAGAGACAACAAGCAGGTGGGGGCAAAGGTGGCAGGGGGCATGGGGTGTAGAGGTTGTGTGTGGTGAGAAATGGAAGGGGCACTGAGGTGTCAGGCAGCAGCTGTAACTCTAGCCCTGATCCTGGGGCAGCTGCCTGCTCCCCCACCACCTTGTACTCAAATCCAAGATAAGGATCTTTATTCCCCATGTTAAACAGAGGAAAAACCTTTTCTTGGATTCAAGTAAATACAGTAGTTAATAGCTGCAAAGCACTCGGATAATATAGAAAAACTCAGGATCAAACTATTTCTGGCTTTAGAGTAGGGTTTGAATAATGTACAGTAAACAAGGCCTGGGGCCACACATTGAACAATGAAGATGAAACAAAATATTGAAGAGCTGCCCAATGCTGTGCACTAAATGAAGTAAGAAGCCGTGGAAAGAACAATTTGTGACCTAGTAGTCGAAGACTCTATCATAATGTATGCACAGAAGGCCCAAATTAAGTTTGTACAAGTACCCTTAATTCTGTGCTTTTTCCTACAAAAAATAATGCTCAATTAAAATACACTGGCTTCTTTCCAGAGCTGCTTTATATTTATTGATTTAGTGTCTGCTAATAGCTTTGGTCTAAATTAGTGAGCTTTTTCTAATGTGTCTTATCATATATGTACTTCTTTTTAGTATGTTTTTATATCAACTAGTTGATTGCTTTTGCTTCTGTAAATATTAGTGATCCAACAGTTTATAGATATTTATTTTAACATTTTAAGGAAAAGATTAAAGAAAGGTACATAAGAATAATTTGTTTTGTAGTAAAAATGCTATTTGAATGTATAATTGTTTCTAAGCAGCACATCCACTTATGACTTGATGATTCTCAGTTCTTTGTATGGAAGTCTAAAAAATCTCATGGAAAGTAATCACCGAGGGAGCCCATATCAGCACATAAAAATAATATAAACATTTTTATATAAGTAAACCAGAGCATATTCCTTCTTTATTCCAAGTGCTGAATTTATGTAGTTCTTCTTAAGAGTAATAACTGTAGAAGTGATAATGTAAAAGTAAATCTGTCATGTTGATTTCTGCTCACGAAGAGTAAGTGTAATATTTTAATTCAGGCAGAGGGCAAGGGAGGAAGGCACCTTAGGGTGCCTGTAGATGTGTGGGGAGGCCGGTCCAATGCACTGTAATTAAAGTGTGTCGAAGCAGACTCAATTCATCGAGCCTGCTGGAGCCAGCCTCTGCATCTCATGTATCAGTGTCCCTGCACTTTAAAATTTTTAACTCAATGAGCTTTAGTTAAAGAGCCCCCGCTGCCATTTTGAGTCATGGGGACCCTGATACATGAGATGCTGTGGGCACTTTAATTAGATATCTAATGAGCTTTAGTTAAAATGCCCCTGCCACCATTTTGAAGTGCAGGGAGAATGATACACAAGACTCTGTGGGCGCTCTTGGAGTTTCTCTAATTAAAGCATCTCCCCCTACTCTGGGAGCATGTGTAAAAATACCCTTAGAGTCTAACTCATTCAGAAAGGCATAAGCTTTTGTAGGCAACACCTTTCATCAGATGCTGCATGTGCTGTTTTTTTATCCATAATGTTTTTCTAACAGAGGATGGTGAAAAGGTTTCCTTGTGGTCTTCAGGTATCAATGAAGGTCTGGGTCCCATATGATATCTACATAAAAAAGTGTAAAAACCAATATCTGAAGAAGGAAGTTTGTAAGCTAGAATGGAATATGACCTGTTCTTTCCAGGGAGTTAGGTTTTGACATATCGATGAAATTATGATGAGGGAACAGATAGATAAACGAGTATCAGACAAAGATATATATTAGAATCCAAAAATATAGTTAGGTTTGCTGACTGATTTAGCAAAAAGATCACTACATAAGGTGGACACAGAATGTGTCCATTTTCTGTTATCTCACAGAATGAGTTTTGATTTATACCAGTTTTGATTGGAGATTTATGAGGCCCAACTCCAGTCCGATGACCATGCTGAAGTGTGGTCATGACATTCATTCATTAATAAGAAGCACGATCATGACATTCATAATCCTTATGACTCTCATCATGGTAAGTCCCATGCCAATCCTGTAAAAAGGGAAAATATAGAATTATATAGATATAAAAGTTGATGTCTTCTTATTCATATAATGGCTTGATTTTCATAGTTATCAAATTTTTGTTGTTTATTTTTATTAGCTATCTAATGAGCTTTAGTTAAAATGCTCCTGCCACTATTTTAAAGTGCAGGGAGGCTGATACACAAGACTCATGTCTCTGGAAATGGCTAAATTGCTCCAAATTAATCATGTTTAGATAAGAATCTGAATTTGAATCCGCACACAACACATCTTCAAGGTTGCAAACTGATTTAGATGACCAAGTGCAAAAGAGTGAAAATTCATGATTGTATTTTTCAAAATATCTCACATAATAAAATAATTAAAATATAGTTAATTGTTTTTCTCATATGTATATGCTATTTATAATATAAAATGAGCAAACCAAACAAACATTGCACCTCACATTTAAGTCACTTTTTCATCTCTAGTTATATATTTATAGGTTTGTATGTGTAGATTACATGATGCTCTGCGTGTATTTATATGCACAAAATGCCCACCATGCATCAGACCATCCAAATAACACAAATACATCCTTTGGAAACAAACATAAACAAATACAACTATGAAGGAAAAATAAGTAGCTCATAAATAAAATGTCAGCTGACATGAAATAAATGGTTTTCTTCAGAGAAATAACTATAGCTGGACTGCTGCCATATGTTCTGTAATGAAAACATTGTGTTCCGATATTTATGTCATTTTAATGCAGAGAAGATTGATGGAACTAATTCATTTAATTTCTCTACCAATTCACCTTTTGTGCCATAACCACTTCATTATAATGCCCATTCCCACAAGTTTCAGATCAATGAATAGAAACAAATCTACTTTTCTAATGCAAAGTCATAGGATGTATTTATTAGCATCAGAAGGTTTGAATTTATTTTAAAACTTACGTAAATAGCAGTATTGCTTATTAGTTGTTGCTGAGGCCCCTGGCAAGCATTAAAACACTAAAAAGCTATTTGGATCAGAGGAATTTTATGTCCTATCCCAAACATTGCACCTCCTGCCATAAATTTTGGGACAAAAGATTCCTTCAATCTCAATCATGCCAATGTTGAACTGCCTCTCAGCCCAATCCTGCAGACTGGGCAGGGGACATCTCTGTCTTGGGCTCAGGACTGTTCTCAGCCTCTCACAGGTTTCAGACCTGGGGCTGTCAGGGCTGAGTCTGACAGTCAGCTATTGTCAGTCCCACCCACGGACAGCCTAGCTGTATGCATGGCTTTTAGGAGTCCCGGGACATTGGGGCCCCAGGACTAGGGAACCTCTCCTCCATCACAGGATTCCTGTGGTCTAAAGAACACGTGTTTGGTCCTGCTCCCCCAAACCCAGCATTTTTAAGTGCCTTGCAAGGCAGGAAAGCACCAGGATTGGAGGTACCAGGTTCTAAGAGGCCAGAGTTCCTCAGCTTCCCCTACACCCCACTCTCCTTGCAGCTGATTTTTGGCATCAGAACCCTGGGCTGTTTCTGAAATAGTTACAAATTTCATAAACTATTTATACAACAGGAAGCATGATTGTGGGATAGCGCATTAGATCCCATCAAGCCTTACTGCCAGCACAGGAATTGTCCAAGTTCATGATACCAGGCTCCCTCTACACCAGCAAGTAGCAAGCTCCCATAGCTGGAAGCCCCCTGAGCTGACAGATGGGAGCCTGCAGTTTATCTGGATTCCCAGCCACACACCATATGCCCCCAGATCAGATGTGGGCTCATGTAATCCCACAGCTAGGAGCCCCATCAGCTGTGGGCTCCCACGCTCGAGGGCACATCTGGTCACACATTCAATTAATGGCATGATAGGAATGAGCCACAAAGTTATTACACATTTTTTGTGGAATAGCTTTGTGGCTTATTCCTCACTTTATCACGTGATTGAGCATGTGGCTGTGTTACAGATTAAGATGTGGTTAACCGGTTAATAACACCTTAAGTGGAACATGCGTGTGTATGAGTAAAGAATGGTAAGAGGGAATTATAATACTTTATTTTCTTGCCTATCACCGGCCCCCAAATAACACACATGCCTAGTTTTTTGGGAAGGCAGAATGAAATAAAAAAGGATTTTTTTAGAGTCGTTAGAGTTTTGGACACATTTTTCAGCAACCAACCTTTTCTCCTTCTTCTGACTACTCCTGCCTTCCAGTTCTACTTGGTTACAGGGAGCTATATGTGACCCTGCCCTGGGAAGCTTCAAGTTCCACACTAGTTAATTTGTTGCTTTTGTTGCTTGGTTAGAACCCACCTGAACTCCAATCTGGGAAAACTGGAGCTCTAGCCAGTTTATTTTCCTAGAGTGCCCTTATCTGAATGGAAGATTATCTAGTGATAGCTCTTGATTGTTCTCCATTGTTAATGCTATGCTAGTGGGCAAATATGCTACCTGTACCAGTCGAATGGGAATTAAAAGGCAAAAGTGAAGAAATTTACAATCCAAATGACATTCATAAATCAAAAAAGAGTGGTAGACTGGTATGAACATAAGAAGCATATACCAGTCCATCACAATAAACTTGAAAATATTTGGGATTTTATTGCAAGTCTTACCATGTTTGTTGTTTATTATTCTTAAACCCAGTTCCTGGAGTTGTGTGATTATTTAAGCATATCAGAAAAGTAAATCTGTGGGCCTTATCATTGCCAAACATAAATAAATAAATAAATAAATATACCCTGAACCCTGAAGGCTGAAAAAGCAAGAGAGTAATTTAAAAGAACCTAACAGGTTTTTAAAATGTTATTATTTTTAAACCAATCTCATGTTATGTTGGAGCCTGTCTCATTATTTTTGAACATTTAAAGTTAACAATACTGCACTTTAATCCATAAACTTATTTCCTGTAAGGAATTGTTCTGCTTATATAGCAATTAAGGAATCAAATGTGATCTCTTATATGCTATTTGAAAAGACTAGTTTAGTGCTATTGAAAAAAACCTGCAGAAGGAATTGGTCTTGCCTTTGGCGACTGAGAGCCCAACCCTGAAAAGTGCCAAGTATCCTCAACTCGCTTTGAAATTAGTGAGCCCGAAGTTAGCCAATGTTAGTTAAAATGGATGGTGTTCAGCACATCAGAAAGCTGAGCCCTTAGTTGCTAAGGTATACCTTAAAGATTTAACAAAAATATTTTGGGGAATCCATTCAGACATTCAAGAATCCACATTTGTATTTTCAAATCAGTGCATATGTTTATATTGCTAGTGAGCTTGAGATCCATTAAGAACCTGAGCCTCGATATCATAAAATTAGCATAGAAACGTGCATGTGGTAGCATGTATAAAGATGAGAAGTTAAGGTGAATAAGAACAGTGAGGGAAAGCACATCTTTGTCCATCTTTGTGGTTTGGAAAGTAAACTTCTACACTTTGCAGTCAGTTAAGATTATTCATCCACTGCTGTTTTATTTTTTTCACATCCAGGAATTGAATACAACAAGCTGCAGTGGTCCTACACTGAGAGGAGACATAATTTTATACCATGCAAGCACCTTTTGCAACAAGCTGACCTCTGTGGATATAAGCTGGACAGGAGCCACTGATTTAGGAATCATTGCTCTGGCAGAAGCTTCTGTAAGGTAAACATTTAAAGAAGATTTTAGAGTAAAGAAGATGTGTTTCTTTTCAAGAAAAGAAAAGAAATGCTTATTCAGTCTCACGTGGTTAAGCTATACAAATATGTTTCATGCCTGGATCCATTTATTGGCACAAAACAAATTATAAAATTAATTCTATTTATCAGGTTTGATTCCAGCGACCAACCTCTGTTCAATGTGTAAGTAGGGAAGAGGAATAGGGCTGGAGAGTGACTTCCAGTTTCAGCTCCCTGGTTCTTGGGTTCAGCCACACCCCGGTGAGAATTAGAGTTTCTTCCTAGCAACTCTAAATTGTGCTACTGATCATGGGAACATAGCTGTAACAGAACCTAGCTCAGTCAGTTTGCTTCCTGTCCCCATCATTTTCCCTCCTGGTATTTATATTGGAGGATGGAGGCAGTATGTACAGAGATTCTCCCAGAAATTAGGGATGTGGACCACCAAGCAGTTCCTCTTAGATAGAAATGTTGTGTTAAATGCTTGCTGTAGACTCTTCCTCTGCATTAAGAAGGGTGTTTGTACCCAAAAGCTTACAAAGAACAATTTTTTCCAACTATTTAGTTGGTCTTATAAAAGATACCACACTTACCCAAAGAACCTTGTCTGCCTGCATCCATTTTCTAGCTTTTTTATACCTCGAAGTGACAGGAAGGAAATAAAGCAAATGAATCTATGGTTTAACTCATTTCACAGCAGTAGATGCCAAGGATGACTTTTTTAAAGTGTGGAGAAATAACCAGTATTTTACATGTTTCAGCCTCCAGAGCCTTTCTGCAAATGGATGCCAAATTACAGATGATGCTGTAAATGCCTTGATTGAAAAACATGGGAAAAGGTAATTTGCATTCAAGCAATGATCAGTTTGGGGTGCTTATACCATGAGATTCTTTTGGCCTGATAATGGTTAACAGTTGTTTATTTTTTACTACCTGCCCTGGTGTTACAGAATTTATCTTCATTTAAAGAGGGTGAAACATTATAACTAACTATCCCAGTAGAGATATACTAGATATCTCCCTAGGTGAGGCTCAGGTTATACTGGGCATATTTCTTTTGTTTGTATAATTAATTTAAACCCATTCCCCAAAACAGAGTAAGACACAGTAACAAAATACTCCTTTCCCAGTTAACTCTTTATACATTAAAGTATCTATAGATAGATCATTGATTCTTAACTGGGATGCTGCAGTGCTGTAGGGTGCCTTGAATCCTTTCAAAGGTATTGTGGGATGCCTCACAATATTAGCAGTGCTAGGTGTGCAAATATGACTCTCAAAACAAACCCAGATATTTCAAATAGGAACTTGTAATGTTAAAAACATTCTGACCTGCTGTGGTCTTTCTGGCTAAGAACAGACAATCAAAAAGCCCAAGGCTGAATTGATTCAATTATCGCAGGTTAATCTCAGCTGCATAGATTGAACCGATGAGCAAGTGAATAGACATTCACTTGTGATTCCAGAAATGCAGCCACATGCCTGCAGTGCCCCTGGCCAGAAGCCAGGGGGTGCTAGAGCACACCTCTCTGTTCCACTGGAGCAGACAGCTTTGGCCAAGGCTAGCCTGCCCATTGCGTGAGGTGGGGTTTGTGGGGGAGTGCAAAGCATCCTGGGATGCTGGGGGACTGTGAGTTAACTTGAATCTGGAAGGGATCTGGGACAGAAGTTTAATAAACTGATTTAACCTAAATCAATAAAGTCTGATCCTGCATCTATCCAGGTTTATCTTAATTCAGTTTTGGCCACTTTGAAAGTGGTATATCATAGAATCATAGAAGTAGGGTCGGAAGGGACCTTGTAGATCTTCAAGTCTGACCACCTGCCTGGGCAGGAGGAAAACTGGCTCAAATGACTCCAGCCAGGTAGGCATCGAGCCGCTTCTTAAAGACCCCCAGGGTAGGAGCCAGCACCACTTCCCTTGGAAGTTAGTTCCAGATCCTAGCCGCCCTAACTGTGAAGTAGTTCTTACGGATGTCTAATCTAAACCTACTTTCCAACAACTTGTGGCCGTTATTCCTTGTTATCCCAGGGGGGTGCTAGTTGAATCAAGGTCCCCCCTAGTGAGTTTATAAATGGCCACAAGGTCCCCCCTCAGCCTTCTCTTGTGAAGGCTGAACAGGTTCAGGTCCAGTAGCCTCTCATTGTAGGGTCTGCGCTGCTGTCCCCGGATCATGCGGGTGGCCCTCCTCCGGACCCTCTCAATGTTGTCCACATCCCTCTTGAAGTGGGGTGCCCAGAACTGGACACAGTACTCCAGCTTCATCTTGGAGTCAATGATGACTCCAAGATCCCTTTCTGCCTCCATGCTCTCAAGAAGGGAGTTTCCCATCTTATAAGTGTGCTGCCGGTTACTACTGCCTAAGTGCAGCACCCTGCACTTGTCCGTATTGAAATGCATCCTGTTTTTGTTAGCTCACCCTTGCAACCTATCCAGGTCTTTCTGCAGTCTTTTCCTCCCTACTAGCGTACCCACCTCACCCCAAATTTTGGTATCATCAGCAAATTTGAACAAGTTGCTTTTCACCCCATCGTCCAAATCGCTGATAAAGAAATTAAACAGTGCGGGCCCAGGGACCGAGCCCTGGGGGACTCCGCTGCCCACTTCCCCCCAGGTTGAATATGACCCGTCCACCACCACCCTCTGAGTATGACCCTTCAGGCAATTAGCAATCCATTTGACTGTGTAGGCATCGATGCCACAGTCGCCTAGTTTTTTAATGAGGATGGGGTGGTCGACAGTGTCAAAGGTCTTGCTGAAGTCCAGAAAGACTACATCCACAGCGGCACCTGCATCCAATGCTTTTGTGACCTGATTGTAAAAGGCAATCAGGTTGGTCTGACATGACCTGCCCTTACTGAAACCGTATATGTGCATTGAACTTCTGTTGTGTTACAGATTTGAATCAGGTTCTGATCACGTATACCAGTTTATATTGAATTTCTGTCCCTTTGCTCAGGCAGGTTACTTTACTATTTTTCTGTAGTCAGAAACTAGTGAAAACTAAGAGCTGGCATTTTCTGAGGGGTGTCTTAAATCTTAAAAGGTTGAGAACCACTGCCATATATGCTTTGGGTAGAAGTGCCATGTCACTTAACTGATATAGCAATGCCAGCAAGTGTAGACCAATCCACAAGATTGCCAATAAGTGGTAGGTCACATGAGATAAATCAGTGTTGCAGAAGTTTAATCCCCCTAGTATGTACTCACTCCAGTAGCTTATTTTTCTCCTTTGTATTGCTGACTATGCTCACTGCTAAACAGCTAACATGGATCTTTCACTCTGACTATATTATATATGTTTAAATCACATGGACACAGGAAAGAGGTGGAAAGACTGAATTGCTTTGTTCCTTGTTTTGTACAATTTGAGTTTTTGATACCCAGGAAAGCAACCTTAATTCAAAACTAATTACATTTTTTTAGTGAAGGAATATGCATTAAGTACCGCAGTTAAGGCCTTAGATAACAACAGGTCAAATTCTGTGGAATAAGAAGAGGTAGGAAGATAGGAAGAGAAAGACTTAAGTGTAACAGTAAAAATGAAGTTTGGACAAGTAAAACCACTTCCTAAAAGAATGAGATGTTTTCAGGTATTTTTTATTAATAACTTTCTGAATGCTGCTATTTTGTTAAAAAAGGAGATATTGGGTATAGACTATGCATCTGTTTGAAAGTCACGCTGGGGCAATGCAAACAAGAAGGGTTTCTTTTACATTAGATATTTTGGCAGTAAGGTATAACAACACAGGTGTCACCAAGTGATAAAAGCAAGCATTGGCTGTGGAGCAGCCAAACAATAAATAAAATAGACCAGGGATATGAATTGTAATATTTTTCCTGTCAAGACAAAGTATCCTACTCAGATAGTCTCACTTGCTTGTCATTGACCTCCTGTTTAATACATAGAATTATAGAACATGTAAATCTGGCTTTATTGTATTTCTGACATTCCATTTGTTATTGCTAACAAGCATGACGCAGAAGATGGTTAGGCCTAGCCAGATGAGACCTACTATTTTTTGTTGTTTCCAATCTGTGGGTAGTTCTAATTCTTCACATATGTTGCTCATGGAAAAAATGAAAATATCATGATGAATAAAGTCAGGGGGGAAGGAGATGTTTATGTAGGTTTCTGCTTAAATGTATTGAAGCTGAATTTTAGAGAGAAATTTAATTTAACCGGTCAGGAGGCAGGCAATCTAATAATTCAGGCAGCCATTCAATCTTATTCTTTGTGTTTCGTCAAGGAGTTGAATTCTCTGCTGTGCTGAGCAAGGGACCATTTTTTCAGTTTGTTGGGTGGAAAACTAGGAGATTCTCCTTCGTCTACATTCTTCACCCTAACTTTGAGCTGGCTGACTCTTAAAAATGACCTTGGCATAGTTTAGAGCAGTCCCATGGCAGCCAACAAGATCAGTGGCTGATAGAATGCAGTGTGCAAAGTTGCTAGATCTAGGATCCAAAATTGTGTTCTAACTAGAGTATGAATTTGTATAAAGAAAATAATTAGCAAGTCAACTGGTTTCTGTGTTCTACTTACATGCTAAGCTGAGTCTTTAAAGTCAGCCCTAAGTTTGGGATGAGGCAACAATGAATGCTGAAGAAATTATGATTCAGAGGTGATTCATCCTTGATGACCATCCTGTATGTGTTGGGAGGGATTAATTTACTTCACACAGGTTGGAGGTGTGGTGAACTCTTGATTGTGCATTGATGGCTAGAATGAAGGGGTAGAGTCATGTCTTCTCCATTTGCTGCACTCTTGTGCACTGGAGACATTGGATAACAGCAGAATCCAGCAGAGGAGGGAAAATAAGTAAAGATTAGAGACTTAGGAAGCATGATTTATGAGGAAAGGCTGAGAGAACTAGGGTTCTGGAGAAGAGAAGGCTGAGGTGGGACTTGATAAGTTTTCAAATACCTGAAAGGTGATGATAGTGTTCATGGAGATAGACTGTTTTCTATACAGCTGTAGAGGATGGGACTAGAAGCAATGGACTCAGGCTGCAGCAGAGGAAATTTAGTTTGGAGATGAGGAGGAACTATCTGACTATGAGGGTAGTCAAACATAATAACAAGGTACCTTGTTGTCACGGCGGGGTCCTGCAGGAGGGCCGTGATCTCCTCAAGGCCCTTTTCCCATGCCAAGTTGGCCCAAGGGCACCCTCAATTGTCACCCGCCACGTCTTTGATGAAGATTAAATGTATAGGAGGCTGCCTTACGTCCTCTTGGACACGGGTTGCTGTAGTCTCTGCCCCGTGGACTCCTGGATGCCTGGTGGGTTCTGCTCTGCAATGGGTGCTTCAGGGACACCCTAGCCTTATGGGCTGTGTGGCTCCAACCCCCCCTTTACCACGCCCCAAGCCTTGCAGCTGGAATAGACGTTGTTTGGTCTGGGTCTACACCCTCTCTCTGGCACTCAGGTTCTCTGCGGCCTTGCCTCTCTCCATGCCCTCTCTCTGGCACTTGGGCTCTCCACAGCCCTGCATCTCTCCACGCCCTCTCTCTGGCACTTCTCCACAATGCTGCCCCCTCTCCTGGGGCTTCTCAAGTGCGGCCCCCTTCTCCTGGGGCTCTTCACTGCCCCTTTTCTCTAGGACCTCCTCACAATAATGCCGCCCTTCTCTCTGGGGCCTTCTCCAGTAATGCCGCCCTTCTCTTCGGGGCCTTCTCCAGTAACTCCGGGGCTTCTCAGCAACTGCCCCCTCTCTGGGGCTGGGGTCTGTGCACCCTGAATGCTGTGCTCTCACTGGCGCTGGGGTCCCCACACTAGTGTGAGTCCCCTATGAGGCCTCCTCCAACCCCTAATAGCCTCACCCAAACCACCGGTGACAAACAGTAAACAAAAACTCAAGCCCTTGGCTATAACATAAACAGAAGCTGCTTGGCCATAACGACATCCAAGCCTACTGGGGATTCTTCATTTCACAGCAGTGTTAAATGCTGCTCCTGCACTGACTTCTCCTTTTTCCCATGACAGAGAGCTCATTCCTTCTTGGCTGCTGGTAGGGAACTGCCTCTGGCCTCAGCTTCTAGGGTTTATAAGGGGGCCAGGCCCTGCCCCTTTCAATTAGCTGGCCGCTGGCAGGTGCGATCTCTTGCTAGCTCCAGTTGCCCTGGCAACCCCCAGCTGGGCCCCTTAGTCACTGCTAGGG
>NW_005842028.1:1689351-1690129 GCF_000455745.1 Alligator sinensis | reverse complement strand
CTTTCCCTAGCAGTCTCCCCTTTTTAGGAGCAGGGCACCTACGTGTTTTGCAACACTTGTGTAATCTCCATCCCTAGACATTTTCTAAGAGCAGGTTAGACAAACACTTGACTGGGATGGTTGAGTGAAGTATGATCCTGTCTTGACCCAGGGGCTGGACTAGCCCCTTGTGAGGTCCCTCCTGAGTCCACAGTATGATCCTTTGTCTCCAACATGTCCTCCCTGCCTATCACATGCCTCCTGCATAGGAGGTCAGGGGAAGGGCAGTCTGAGAGTAAACAGTCATGTGCTCGTGTGTCACCAGGAAGGGATTTATATGAGATTTCCACTCTCTTTATATTATCTAGAGAATATATCTCTATATATCTACCAACAGAATATGTACAAAATAGACAGCAGGCTTCTCAACAGTATGGCTTCATCTTGGTCAGGAAGTTCTCCCTAAAACTGAAAGACCTAAGAGAACTGTATTTGTAATAAGGAACAAAATAAGAAGATAATAAAATATACAGAGTTTAACATTTATTAATTATTTTATTGAAAATAGCACATCTTATCAAAAAGAAAACAATCACATTTGCATTAAAGAAAGGTGAATTTTCCCTAACTTCGGAAGAAGAAAATCCATATTAGTTATTGCCTGTGTATTTATGTTATTCAGCATGATCTCATACAACATATAGTTGTATTTTTTTTAGATTCAGCTAATCTTTGTTCCATTAAGAGGAACATTGATTATCTGTTGAACTGTAATTACCGTACAGGAAGCATTTTGATT
>NW_005842028.1:1656348-1689320 GCF_000455745.1 Alligator sinensis | reverse complement strand
TCTTCTGTTGTTCGTTAGGTAGGACTCAATGTTCAGTGCAATTTTTTTTAGGGACTCCACTTAAGGATGAAGCTGGGACTGTCTGGGACATGCTTTTGCACTGGTATTCTAATTTGTATTGATTTACTTAATGCTATCATTCAAATAGATCTTTAGCATTCTGCTTCTTTCACTTCAATAATCTGTACTGAGGAAAGAAAGGTTTCTCTTTAAATGAAGGACCCCTTCCTATTACATTTATATATATATAAAAAAAGTATTTGTATTCAACAGCAAAAGGTAAAAAATGTTTTATTTCTTTAAACTAACTGCAGTGGTTTCCTGGCATTTAAAAAAATGTTTGTCTTAAATGACTGCACTTACCTTGCATGACACAATATTACTGCAGAGTTCAGGAGTGAAAATTGCCCTTAGCTTACTCTGTTGACTTCCATGAAGTTAATACCCCATTATAACATGGCTGAATTGGACCCAAGAGATTCAATTCTGATCCTGCCTACACTGGTCCCCTGGTATATCTCCTCTGTCATCTTTGGTGTTTACTTTTAATTTACAGTGTTTTAAATTGTATCAGGATTAGGTTTGGGATTGATTTCTTTTCTAGTTTGCATCAGTCTGAAACCTTTGAGTGCATCCAGATGAGACCGCATGTGTCTTTTGCTGCATCTCAAAGCAGTTTGAGATGCAGCAAGAGGCACACTGGGAACAAAAAACATTCCTATTAGCAGTATGGGCTCAAAATTCAATACTTGGATATCCAGGTATCAACTCCCCCTGCCCCCCCCCCATGAAAAAAAAGCAGGGCAGGTCATGGTCCAGGACCAGGTCCTGAGGCAACCAGAGGCTTGGGTCCTCCAAAGAGATGCTCTGGTAGTCAGCCAGAGCATCTCTATGCCTGTCCCTTGCCCTGATGCTGCAGCATGCTACCTGCCCATGCAGGGTAAACAGTAATACAGGCTGCAGTGACCTGGACCCAGGCTCCATTCCTGGTAAGTGGGGTGGTGGCTTTGAGGGTGCAGGAGACCATGGGGGGGGGGGCAGCTCAGGAGGGGTGGGTCCCCTGCCTGCTGCCCACAGGGCTCATATGCCCCCTCACACGGCATCAGCCCCTCTGCATGGCCCACAGCTCACCCACAGCAGTAGCAACCATCAGGGAGCTCCAGGCCTCCTAGCACAGCCTCCCCATGTGGCGTGGGGCAGTGCAGCTCAGCCTTGGCCACCTGGCACCCAGCTCCTGAACCGCCCTCCCCCCACAGTCCCCTCACACCCACAGTTCCCCCATGATCCTCCAACACCTACCCACACACCCCATGCCCCTGCTTCCCTCCACACCTCCCTCCTGCAAACCCCCCCCATCCCCTCCATCACACACCTATTGTGCCCAGCTGCCAGGCAGGATGAGGCCTGCTGGCAGGAGTTGTGGCTGCAGGGGCAGCTGTCCCCACATCCTAGTTAGTGAAGGGATCAGGGGAAGCTCTAACTATTCTATGATAAGAAAACCAAAAGCAAACATCAAAATATATAAATATTTAGAATTTATTTTATTATGATGATAGAGACACTCCAAGCATTCTAAAATGCTTTAACATTGTAAATATATCAATAAAACATTGCCCAACTGATTTCTCTCTCTCTCTCTCTCTATATATATATACATATATATATAATGGTGTTTTGTTTTAATTGTGGAAGAACATGGATTTTGGGGTATTTTAAAGAGTGAATTTGGGATCTTTTTTATCAGAGATTTTGCAGTTTTTAAATAGGGAACACCAGGATTCCTGCTAGTGAGACAAGTGGCAGGACCCAGGCAGAGGAGCCTGCTAGGGCTGGCACCTGGGACCCAGCTGGAGGTGGCTGACCTCTTGGCCAGTTAGGGCCAGGAGGACATTCTTTGACAGTTCAAAGAAGGCCACCACACCTGAGAACATCTTCTGAGCAATCGCTGCCCAGATGGCAGTAGTGCACGCAAAGGCCAACTGGCAAGCCACAGCCTGCTGGCAGCTGGCTCAGAGATGCAGCCAGGCAGTCCCCATCTGGGTCTGGCAGGTGTGCAGCCTTGTGGCCACATGCTGTCGCAGGTGGCAGCAGGTCATTGCCAGGCAGCAGCCCCCACTGCCAGACTGTTGCAGTGGGTAGAGGGTACAGGGAACTCTAGGTTAGGGCTGCTTCTGCAGTCCAGCTGGCACAAGGGGTAGCGTCCCCAGATACCAATTGCCCAGGCTCCAGTAGTTCCTGAGAGCAAGCAGCCCTGAGCTACTTGCCAGGGTAGGTTTTTATACTGCTGGGACCAGGACAGGTGCTGGCCCCAGCCTCTAGCTCCCCCTGACTGCAGATTTGGGAGGAGCTTGGCAAGGTTATTTTGCCCTTAGAGGGAGGGGCGGAGTTTAATCTGCAGCTATTTTTAATCTTTTCACAATTGAAGTGGATCATGGACAATAGAGCCTAATCTTCAGATCACTCTCCTTCCCTTTCCTGCTCAGGCAAAAACAGCCAACTCAGCTGTAGCTTTTACCTGAGCAGGAAAGGGATTGTGAATGAGTAGAAGAGTAGGAAGATGGATAGAACCATGTGACCGTAACTCTGGAAAGATACTTTTTTATTTCATTTTGCCTTCCCAAAAAACAAGGCATGTGTGTTATTTGGGAGCCTGTGATAAGTGAGAAAATAAGGGATTATCTATCTATCTATCTATCTAGGCACCCAGCTCCTGAACAGCCCTTCCCCCCACAGTCCCCTCACACCCACAGTACCCCCATGTAGATAGATAGATAGATAATCCCTTATTTTCTCACTTATCACAGGCTCCCTGTGGCATTGATGCCTACACGGTCATAACAGAAAAGATGTTGAATGACTGAGTTTCAGCTTGTGGCCAGACTTTCTCAATATATTGCAAATCATATAATATTTTGCAGATGTAAAGACTAAATTACATCTTTATTTCTGTATATACATAGCATAGAGTCTCAGGAATGTTTTTCTGTGATACTGAAGGTCGAGTTTTCATGTTTTATCCCTAAATAAGAATAGTATAGTGGCTGAATTGTGTCTTGATTTGTTCCATGGATTCCCAGTGATGCTAATATATGCTAGTACGTCTGCAGCAGTCACATGCTTGTCCTGATCAGCCTGTCCGTCCTGTCACAACCTATTAGTCATAAAATGGGATTACACAGTCAAGCAGGCTCACACGCCATAATGTCTACCTTTTTAAGGTTCAGCGACAGCCAGGACCGTATCATTGTAGATACAGGGGAAGCTAGGGAGAGGAGAGAAGAGGTCAGCTGACTCAACCTCTTTGAAAATTCCTGTAATACACAGAGACCCATTCGCCACCCAAAACAAAATCTCTGAGCCTGCCTCTGCCCTCAAAAAACTTATGAGAGATTTGAACAAAATATTAAATATATAGCTAAATACTAACTAGATATTTGTTAAAGGGAACATTTACATTAGGTAGAATTGTACAGGTCCTATTATCAACAAGAGATTGACTTGATTTCTGTTAATAAACAATTAAAATACAACATAATTTTTATCTTTTAAATTATTTCAATTACTAGCCAAAGGTGATTTAGAGATCAAAAATACTAATATATGGGTTTTTATTTCTATTAATTTGTTCTTAATGGTGAATCGTTAAAACAAGTTAGTTTCTGTTGTATTGCCAAAGCTAACAATGAAAATCATTTAATGCACATAATACCCACAACTCCTACCCTAAGGAGGACAAATGTAGGATTAATTCCATGGACTTTAGTGAATTATTAAATACTTGACACAGGTATGAGGTCAGAATCATAGTCCATAGAAGATAGAAAATTGAAACAGCCTAGAGTCAGACTGGTTTCAGTGATGGTTGTATTAATGATATTGGGCTCACATTCTTTGTAATTTCATCTGTCCTCTACCAGACTCAGTAAAATAGAAGTCTTTGGTTGCCATGCTCTAACTGCGAAAAGCCTGAGTTCCATAGCTGAAGAGTGTCCAAATCTGCAGACACTGAACATTGGCAGAGTCCCAGAGGTTACTCATGTCTGTCTCTCAAACATAGTGAAGCACCTGAAAAAGTTATCTGCACTCAACGTAACTGGGCTCAGTGTGGTAAGACCGTTTTGACTTATCATCGTTCTCTTATTTATTGTAAAACTACTAGAAGCAGATTGATTTGTGTCTGGTATATTCATTAATAATTATATGCCAAAATGAGCAATGTTATCTGTTCTTTTCTAAAAAAAGTAAAATTATTAAAGCATGGTGACATTGATATAAAATTGATATAGTTAGCTGCAAGATACACAAGTAACTAATTTTCTTTATTAAATATAATACAAAACTAATTGCACTTGATAAGAGTAATATAGAATAGTGTCAAATACCAGTCTGAATATCTAGCTGAAATATAGAATGGACAGATCTTTGTTTTTGTAGCGTCTCAAAAGCCTCCCTAATTCTGGTCCACAGTAAATAGTCCCAGCAGGGGATTGTTGACAACACTGCACCCATAAAACTGAAGTCTGTTTGCTAAGACCTACATTAGCTAATACAGTAGTGTCTGCAAATGCTGTTTCCCCACACTAATTTAGGATGTATACAGCCATTTGCCGCACCATATCTACATTCATTTGGCTTATTTTAAGTCATAACATAGATCAGGAGAGGTGTGTACAACTTTTCACCAGTGCTGTGATAATTGAACATACATATAGGCCAGTTGGGGGAGAGAGGCAAGGGGGAGGAGTGGGGCAGGGAAGGAAGGAAGAGCACAGCCCAGGGGCTAGGCCGAGTGGCCTGGGCTTTATCAGCCCCAGGGCTGCACTCTGAATGTGTACATTTGATAGCTCAGGTTAACCTGTTTTTGATCTAAGTTAGTTCTTCTCCTCAGGTGAACTAACTTAGATAGAGCCTGCCATTTAATAGATAGATAGTTAGATAGAGCCTAACCCCTTTAAATGCCTGAACTGATGGACATTTAGATCAACCTAACCTTGGTTAGGTCAGTCTAAATGTAATAGCTATACATAACCGTAGGAATGACGACAAGTAGATCTCTGGATCTATGGATTATATAGATAACAATCTGCTGTTCCAAGCTCCCTTCTTTCCTTGTTCTATGGCAGACAGTGGATACTTCCTTAAAGTTTGGCATGATTCAACCCTATCAAAAAAGAAATAATTTTCAGTGCTAGGTTATATGAAAGATGATGGAGACTTTCCTAGTAGATTATTGAAGTATTTCATAATAGTTGAACATAGGCATAAGAAGAACAAAAACGGTATATTCTGCAAGGGACTAACCTAAAAAACATTGTCCAACCTCTCTTACATTCATATGCTGAGAACCACAACACTTCCATTGTCAGCACACCTTCTTTCATAAAATAACAGGCCCTAAAATGGCAGGTCTTCTTGAGAGTTCACAGAATCATTACATGTCACTGCACATGGATATATTTAAATAGTGACCAGCATAGAGCAGAAGGTCGAGGAAGGGCAAAGTTTGATTAGCAGGTGTTAATGTTAGTTGTCATAAATGGCCAAATATAAGAATTAAGCAAATAAAGCAGATTAAAACATGAGTTGGAAGAACTTACATTAAAAAAAAATCTTTCACCACAGGGAAGAAGCTATCAGTCTCCACAGACAAGATTGGCTTCTGGCGCATGCATGCTAAGGAGCTTTTCTTCCCCGCTGAATACTTAAATGATAACAAACGTTTTATGGTTTACTGTTTTTTATTTGTTTCTCTACTCATATATCTTTGTTGGGGAATAGATATGGTGGAAGGACAGCAGTTAAGAGTTTTTACCAGGAGAAGTAGGGAGTTCAGTTTGGAAGGACTGAGAAAAAGAGGGAAGATGAAGGTGATTATATCATTATGTGTAACCACCAGATAGGTGGGATACAATGCATAAGCACTGTGCATGTACTAATAGAACTAGAAGGAAGTGTGCTTTGTGTCAGTTTCAAACACTGTACTTTTACACTGCATCTCCTTTTCATGTCCTTGGTCTAGTTAGACTATAAGGGCATCTATACACTTGCAATGAGGCTGCTCTGAAGCACTGTAATTACAGTGCATTGAAGCAGACTCAATAATTGAGTCTGCTGGAGTATGGTAGTTACCATTCTCCACTAGACTCCAGCATCACGTGTATCAGCATCCCCATGATAAAAAATGTCAGTGGGGGCACTTTAACTAAAGCTTTAATGACCTTTAGTTAAAGCACCCCCGCTGCCATTTTTCAGCATGGGGACGCCGTTCTAATTAAAGCGCCCCCCTCCTCCCCATTCTTGGAGCACATGTATAAACATCCTAAGGTCTTCAAGAAGTAGGGACACTGTCTTCCTAGATGGCTGCAGCATGTAACATATTTTGGAAAATAATGTAATTTGAATTACTAATAAATAAATAAATCTGTTGTCTTATAGATAATTTTTATTAGCACTGTATTCTGTATTTTGGTGATCATCAGATATTTCTGGCAAGTCTTTCGGCTGATAACTGCCCACATGTGAAGTAAGACTTTGGTGGTTTTTTTTCTCCTCTGTGTGATGCATTCTAGGTGAGAGATCACGTTGTCCACTTTATTGTGACACAGTGTCCTAAATTGGAGTCTCTGATTCTCAGCTCCTGCTCACAAGTGACAGATCTAAGCCTAGTGGAAATTAGCACCTACCTGCAAACAATCAGGTACAAATCTGAACATTGTAAGGAAGCTTTGTAAATATATCTGAACTGCAAGGTTAAAGGTTTCCATCAGTAAAAATTAAATCATGACTCATTGGTATCACAGCTTTGTTTGGTTAGTTCACAGAAAATTTAGCAATGGTGCTGTATGGGCACATACTGTTATTGCCCTAAATCAGTGTCGTACACATGAGTCCTGCAAGTGGTTAAATTGGGCCCAGGAGGCTTTTTGGCATGGCATCAGAACCCAGGGGATGAATTCTGCCACTACTCCCTTCCTCTCTCTCCCACCGTGCCCACTGCTGAATTTGAGGTCTTTGATTCCATGGGTGAATAAAATCAGCAGCATGAGGGAAATGGGGGCGGGTAGAAACTATATTTATCACCTGGGTTTTGGAGCTATCCTAACATAGTGGCTTCAGCAGCTGTGCTGACCTGCTTCCACTCTACTGCTGCAGGTGGGTTATTTCTACATACACATACAATGAATGATTCTGGTGTATAGAAAACCATGGGCACCTCCATTCCCATTCTGTAAGACTTTTGAGTCACAGGAGGAGTAACCTCTTATAATGAAAGGTAAAAAAAAAAAAAAAATATCACAACTGTGCAAGCAAAGTATTGTATTGATCACTATGCAAGATACTCAACTTTTGATGCAATGCTACAAAGTGATTTGCTCTCAGAGTTGATAACATTTCTGAATGCTTGAATTGGTAGACAGTTATGATATTCACCCAAATCCAAGAAGACTTCAAATTTAAGATGATCCACCCAATAATTAGACTCTATACATGGGAAGTGTATAAATTTATGATTTTCCATGTATAGAATCAAATTATTGGAGGATCATCTTAAATTGGTCACCCTCACTCAGTGCAGTGGGGCAAGCAGGAACAGAGGGGAAGATAGTGGGGGGTTGGGTGGCAGCTAATGGGGCAGTAAAGTGGCCAGACCCTTTCCCCTTGTCCCCCCTGCTGCCTTTCCCATTTCCCCCACCATCTCCTGGCCTCCCTGGTACCTTCCTCCCAAGTTCCTGCCCCCCCTGGTACCTATACCTCCCTTGTGGTGCCTGCACCCCTTGGCATCTGTTCCCCCTGAAGTGTCTATAATCCTTGGCACCTTCCCCCACTGCCACATGCCCTCCATGTAACCACCTGTACCTCCCCATGGTGCACTGGATTCAGCATGCAGGGGGTGGGGGTTGTCCATGGGCCAAAAGCGGCCTATGGGCTGGCCCCATGCCACTGATCCAGCCTATGGGGCCAGATAGGTTTGACAACCCTGCATTAGGAGAATAGTATTTTCCAGGCTGCTACAGACCAATTAAAAATTTAGGACACATAGATACTGTATATATCTATTAGTCTACAAAAATGCTTAATGACAATGGGGTTGAAGTACAAGAATATATTCCTATAGTCACTTAAAAATAAAAAAGGTTTCATGGCACTATTTTGATATGGCAAATTGGCATAAAATGATTTCTAATATAGTACATATATTCTGATGCAAAGCATGCCTTGGTAATTATTCCATATGGTTAGCTCCTAATTGGTCAGTTGGTACCCATTAAGCCAAAACATGGTTGAAAGTTTTATTATGCTTCCTTGGTGAAATATTTCTCAAATGAATGCTATCAGGGTTTTACCTTATAGCACAAGAATGATATTCATGAGCTGTTGAGGCATGAAAAATCACAAGAAAAGCTGGGTAACTCTTGCAATTAGAATGCAAATGAGGTAGCAAACTTTTACTGTAGTTAAAGTATGACTAGTGTTGCCAACTCAAGAATTTTTTTTACTGATAATCTGAAAGCTTTTAACTGATCACCAAACTTGTTTTATTAACATATGTTTATATTGACATATGTTTTACATAATATAAATATAACCTTGCTGCCAGGCCCTGGACAGCAGGAACAAAAGCGAGATTCAAATTTAGGGGTTTAACACCAACCATAGTTAAAAAGTTTGATTGTCAGTAAAATAGTTACAGATGGTCAGTGAAAAAAAAAAAGTCTTGGTTTGGCAACCCCGCTTGACAGTAATAATGGTTTTGCACACTTCTACCCCCACCCTAGGGGTTTCAGAATATGAAATGAATCACATACCCCTTTGTCACGGCAGGGTCCTTCAGGAGGGCCGTGATCTCCTTATGGCCCCCTCACCGAGCCAAGTCGGCCCAAGGGCACCCTCAAATTCTCACCCGCCACGTCTTTGATGGTTAGATAAAGTTGGGAGGCTGCCTTACGACTCCCTGGGCACGGTTAGCTGGGACCTCTGTCCCCGTGTGTTCCCGGACCCCCTGGGGGTCTCCCGGTATGATGGGTGCTCCCCAGGCACCCTAGCCTTATGGGCTACACGTGGCTCCTACCAACCCCTAATACCACACCCCAAGCCTTGCTGATGGGATAGACGCTGGTATGTTTCTCTATATATATACTGCCCATCTCTCGGGCCTCCTCTACGTACTCTCGCCCACTCTCTGGGGCCTCCTCTGCTGTACTGCCCTCTCTTGGGCTCTCCGAGCCCACTTGGGGCCTCCCTGTAATGGTGCCCCTTTCTGGGGCCTTCTCTATAGTGTCGCCCCCTGTCTGGGGCCTTTACAATAGTGCCCCCTCCTGGGGCTTTTCCTACAATGTCACCCAAACTCGGGCTTCTAAAGTACAGCCCCCCCGTCTGGGGCTCTCTGCGCCCACTCTGGGGACTTTTCGGCAACGCCGCCTGATTCTCGGGCCCACCACGTTGCTACCCCCTTCTCCCAGGGCCACCGCGCCACTACCCCCTCTCACCGGGGCAACTGCAGCACTCTACCCTGCTCCGGGGTTTGCCGCAGCACTAGCCCTTCTTCAGAGGCTCACCGCGCCCACACTGGGCTTCCTAATAATATTGCCCCCTCTCTAGGGCTTGCTGTGCCCCTACTGGGCTTCCTCATAACACTGCCCCCTCTCTGGGGCTTGCTGTGCCTGTCCTGGGCTTCCTAATAACACTGCCCCCTTCTGGGGCTCGTCGTGCCCACACTGGGGCTTCTCAAAGCTGCCCCTCTCTGGGGCTGGGGTCTATGCCCTGCAAGCTGTGCCTTCACTGGCACTGCGCCTTCACTGATGCCGGGGCTGGGGGTCCCTATGAGGCCTCCTCCAACCCCTATAGCCTCACCCAAACCACCGGTGTAATACCAAAGCCAAACAAACTCGAGCCTCCTGGCTATGACTCGAACATAAAGCCTCCTGGCAGAACCATGGTGCTCAAACCTCTCCAAGCTGCCATCCTTCACTCAGCTAGAGTGGTTCCTATGATTCTCGCCTCCTAGCTCCAGGAGCTCAAGCTCCTGCCCCTCCAGCTGCTGGCAGGGAACTGCCAGTCTGGCCTCAGCCATGGGCTTTATAAGGGCCAGGCCCTGCCTCCTACAGGCAGCTGGCTCTCCTTAGTTGCCCCGGCAACCCGCAGCTGTGCTCGTTACCCTGGCAACCCTCAGCTGGGCTCGTTATGTCCTGCCAGGTCTTGCTCTCTCTCTCCCTGGCAGTTTCCACTCCCTAGGAGCAGGGCACTGAGGTGCCCTGCGACACCCTTACACCCTAAGACTTACACCTTGATACCCATATAACTATACCACACACCTTGCTGTCCTTCTTGGCTCCCCCCAGCCTTATTGCCACCAGCCCAACTTCCTTCATCCTGGCATGAATCCTCCCCCCGCCACATCCCTCCCCATCTCCTCCTCCTCTCTCCTAGCTCTCTCCTAGCTGCATTGATCCTATCCTTGTCCTGCCTAGAGCTACACAGCCTATCCTTGTCCTGCCTAGAGCTACCTGTAACATGAGCAGTGTTACAGGTAGCTAATGCGGTGCAGCAGCAGCCCCTGGATGGGGAAGAGGTGGGGCTCCTGAGGTTCCTGTGGGCCCCAGTGCCCTGACAGGGCTCCCTGAAAGGTGCTGTGCTCCCACTCAAACACCAGGGGTGCTGCCCTGCTCTGTCTGTCCATTAACACTTTACATCCAGCTTTGTTCAAAGGACAGATCTTTAATTAAGCTTTGGGTTGCTTAGTGTTTTACAGATGGCTCCATTTTTTATGGACTTCACAATCACGTGTTTTCAGGTTTTTAATTTTTATAGACTGTCTATAAATTTAGAGACAGCTGGTAGCCCTGCTTAAAACACTCAGTGGTACATAATTCATTTCATATTCTTGGAATAATTATACTTCCCTTGCAAAAAGAATGTATAAAACAAAGTGTATGGGACAAAGAGGAGGTGAATGCATGAACTACTTTGGTACTACAGAGGGCAACTGTCTTCTTGCAATAAAGAATGCCTTTTAATTAATAACCCTTTCCTTTTCTTTTACCTTCACCCTTCTGGAGAGGGAAATAAAAGAGATATTAGCAATTTTATTTTTTTAAAATTGTTTTCTAAATTTGCTACCTTTTTATGCTCTGTGGTGTAACCTCTGTATTTGTTTTAAAAAAGCAATACATAAATTATTTAATCACAGTATATTAACCCTGAAAACAAACTGCTTCATGACCTCACATTAAGCTGTACCTATTGGACAATCTTTGGCAGTGATCTTTTGTTCTGAACTTACAGATATCTTGATGTTAGCAGCTGTAAAAAGGTGACAGATATAGGAGTTCAGGCTTTGGCAGGGAGCTGCCACCAGCTTTATTATCTTGATCTGAGTTCAACAGGAACAAGCAAGAGAGGGTAAGATACTTGTCAGAAGGGTCTGATTCAAATACTTGATATTTTCTTTCTCATTTCATTTTCCTACTGTGAGTTTTTTTTATACAATGAACTGATTAAAATTGTTTGTTTATAGAACTTGTGCTGAAACAAACACAAGCTACCTGAGCAATCTTTCTGTTTAAAGAATACACATATGTCCAGTACAGTGGACCTATGTTAATCACATATTGCCATTGTTACTGCATTTGTGGTATTCTTTATTTTAAATTGTAGAGAATACCAAAAAGCTATTGGTAAGATAAAAGCTATATCATGGTTTGGCAAATGTGAAAGCAGTAATGTCAGTTGATGTGCAGAGATGTATAGGCATTTGTATAACAATAAGGATAAAATATTCATACATTTATGAGAAGGTATCCTTGTTACCAGTAAAGAATGGCTGAAAATGGATGACTAGAAAATATGTTTTGATTAATTTTTAAAGCGATTTCCATAGTATTGTTTTATTGAGAAATATAAGGTACTAAAACCTAGATGTGCACATCTGCAGCATGCACATGGCCAGGAATGCAGCCTGGCAGCTTGGAGAGCAGCATCTGGTGGGTAAGTCTGTGGGGGGAAGGGGCATGTGGGGGCACAGATAGAGACCCCAACGGTGAGGGAAGAAGTGGGGCTGGGGCAGGGGCAGGTGCTGCCCAGCTGGGGTGGGGCAGGGGGCAGGGCGCAGGACAGAGCTGTGGGCAGCTCATCTGGGGGTGCAGGGGGGTGAGGCAGGGGGGGGCTCCTGCCACTGTACACCCCCTGGGGGAGGCATGGGAGACACATTCCTCCTGGATTTGTGTGCAGAGTGAGGGTGGGCTGCTGCTCTGGCTCGGGGTCAGAGGATGTGCTAACATCTTCTTGGCAGTGAGACTGGGCTGGGGCTGTGCGTGAGGCAGGCAGGGGTGGGGCAGGCAGTGCTGGCACTGAGAGGGAGGCTATAGGGGAAGCTATGGCAAATTTGGGGTGGCTGTAGCCCCCCTGTAGCCTCCCTCCCAGTGCTGCCACCACCTGCCCTGCCCAAGCACAGCCCCAGCTCAGCCCCCAGCAGGAAGAGGCTGGCACAGCCCCCAGCCCTGAGCCCACAATGGCAAGCTTCTTTTACCCTGCATACAAATTCAGAGGGAATATGCCCGCCATACCTCCCCCAGGATTCACACAGTGGCAAGAGCCACTCCCCGTCCTTACCTCCCCAAACCCCTCTGGATGAGCCACCCAAAACTGCATCCCATGCCCCGCCCCACCCCTGCTGTGCAGCACCTGGCCCTGACCCAGCCCCACTTCTTCCCTCATCATGGAGGCCTCCCTCTGCCCACCCCCATGCCCTTTCCCTGCAACAGACTTACCAGTTGGAGGCTGCTTTCCAAGCTTCTGGGCTGTATATCAGCAATCGGATTGGTATTGGCCAATATGGCTGCTTAATTAATCTGCCATCAGTATCGGCCCAAAAAAATCTTTATCGCTGCATCTCTACTAAAACCCTAACTGCCACATATTATCTTGCTAAAATTCTTTGCATACTAAATATATTTGTGTTTATAATGGATAGAATTTAATCAAAATATTTTGTATTCATTCATATTCATTTTATATTCTTCTCATAGGATAGATAAAGATCTATATGTAAAAAATGTAGATTCAAATGCACATTGTAAATTCCTTTCTAGACATTTAGGTACGGCATGTTTCTCATGTTTCTTCCTGGAAAGCTATTGGTAAAATTGTCTCAATCTTCTGCTCTTTTCATTTTTAAAAAATACCTGTAGTATGATTAATTCTAACTTTTACTCAGTGAATTATCATATCTCATTCCAGAAACATTGTAGTGAGATTTTGCACATGAAATTGGTGGAATAAACAACTTTTCATATAATTTTATTCATAAGCAAAATGTTCAAGTGAGCAGCTGAAAACTAAAAGTGTGACTTATTAGATAATGCCAATCATTCTTCTTCCTACAGTTATTGTCCTGAAGAAGACAGGTTTATGCATATGTTGACTTTGCAGTAGACACATATAGGTGTTAATTTAAGTGTAGCCAGATGCACATGCTTGGTTTAATTTCTTACACGGACAGAATTATTTCTTGGAATTCATTATATATCATTCTTTTGGTGGGAAATTCATCCATGCTGAATGGATCACCTTTTGTTTGAGTGTCACTAAACATAGAGATAGTGATATACAGCATGAGAAGATGCATGAATTCTGAGGGCCTGGATAGAGAACATGTTTTCACAGGTATAACTGAGTAATAAAATAGTGTAATCCCCTACACTGGACTGGGTAATTTCCTCCAGTCCAGTGTAGAATTATCTTGGAACGACTTAGGGATACAATTACACTTGTATAAGCTGCAATGATGTAGGTGTTGTCTGACTATAGTGTATCCCAAGGAAGCCAGTCATTGAAGGCAAATTCTCCCCTGCCACTTAATGCAGGGTGCAGCTACCCTGGAATAACCGCAGCTCTCCAAACTGCTGGGTAACCATAGCTACCCTGGGATAACCACAAGTTTGTCTATTGCAGGTCTTGGAATAATTTATATTGGTGTACACAATCTGTCTAAGTTACACTGGTCTAAATCTGCTGTCTGTAGAGGGCATAAAATACTTTTTCCATAATTCACATTGAGAGTTCATTACATGAATTATACATAAGTAATGTAAGCTATGATAAATTAAAGTCTATATCATAGTTCTACAAATGTGAAGGAAGTAATGTCAGTTGCAGTGCAAAGATGTGTATTTACACACACACAAACACTGAATTAAGTGCAGATAAGTTTCAGTGAACATTTCTACTGCTATTTCACTGAACTTCTATTTTAGAATGTGACAGGGGTTGTCTCGAGGCCGGTCACAATGTCGGCCCACCCACCTGTCTAGAGCAGTCTGCCCCTCTGACTCTCCCGCCACGCTTTTGTTGTAATTAAAAGTTGTTTCTAGGCAGGAGGCTGCCCCTTTAATGCTCTCATTCTAAGGGTGTAATACATGGCTCCAACCTCCTCTTTACCATAGCCCATACCTCACAGGTATTATACTAGTGTTGTCATCTCTGTGTGCCCCTCTGGTGCTGGGCCCTCTGGCTCCTTTGTCTCTGTGCCCCTCCCCCATTGTGTGCTTCTCCCTCTAGGCACTAATGAGGCCACCACCTCCCCTGTAACCTCATTCCAAACCATGGCTCCAAACAATAACACAAACATAAGCCCCTGGGCTACAACACAACAATAACAAGGGAGACTGTGTTCTGCCCCTTTAAGAAGGCAAAACTTCCACCCTAGGGCAGTGCGTCTCCTAGCCCTGGGTACCTGGTAGGCTCCTGGAGCCTTTAGTCCTTATATGGGAGCAAAGAAGGCAACCCAGCATCACTGGGTAACTCTCTAAGGCTGGGCTCCTTCCCTTGGTAGTCTCCAGAGAGTGTGAACCCTGCCAGTTCCACCCCTGAGCTTATACGTCCCTAGGGCCCTGCCTCCTACTGGTCATCTGACCACCTGCAGGTACTGGCCAATTACCCCATTAGGCTACTGCTCAGGCAACCTGCAGCTGTGGAACTCTGCCTAGCCTGTAGGGCTCTGTGGCCAGGCTGCTTCTGCCCTTAAAGGAGCAGGCACATTTTAGTGGGGAAGACTGAATTTTTTTTGAAAACAGAACAGAATTTTTTAATGATTTTCTTTAAAGCTGAGGCTGAAGTTTGAACTTCAGAACTTCCTCAGTTTTATTGGGAAATAGATATTAAATAAGCCTTTTGATTCATCTTTAGAAAACAGTGTTAATTGCTTGTTGCACATTTCCACTAGATGTTTGACCAGAAATTTTTTAACCCAGGGAAAATACAGCTCTTCAATATGCTAAGAATTCAGGAGACTATCATGTCAAAATGTACATGTGAAGTGCACTTTCATGCCTGAATTCAAAACTCATTTGCTTACACACAGTTTTGAACTGATAAGTATACCTTTTAGGTATTCCCCCACAATTGTAAGGGTTTTTAATTTTGGTTTGCCCTCTGAAGAGAATGTGTGTGAAATAAGATTCTGAGTCATGCCTTGTATACAAAATAGCTTGGCTTGAGCATAAGGTGACGTTTCCTGGAGTGATCCTTAGTCTTGAAGTTTGATGGCAATGGTCTGTTCTGCTCTTATTTAACAGTTCTGTGGGTGCTTTTCTGATTCTTAGGCTCACTTTATATTTATTCTTCTTTCCTTCCTTACACTATGATTGACTCAGTTTTAGGGTGCTGTTTTGAGGCAATGATTGTTATCTCCCTCTACTTTTTGTTTTAGGAAGTTGGAGAAGTCCTGTCAGAAATTTTCTTATTCATATGGTGGTGTTTTGATGTTAAGTTGTTCCTGGGTAGCTTCTCTTCCATTTTCATTGATTGTTTCCTACAAAATTGTTTTTGCGAGCCCGTCAGTCTGGACATGTGGTCAGAACACTCCAAGTTCCAACTTTTTACTGTTGCTAGAAGAGGCTCATGGGAGCTAATTACTGTTGTAATTGAATCTGTAATACACTTGATAGTTTAGTATGCTGTATATGACAGTTGTAGAATTTTTTGAGACAGCTGAATACAAAAGATTGAATTCTACAATCTGTTGTGACTGTTAAAATCCAGGTTTCATGTCTGTATAGGACTGTTGAAAACACAATCATTCCAAGAAATGTTATTTATTATTTCATTTATTTATTTCTGATAATTTAGCAATGTACTTAGACTGGGGACTATTGTATAGATTGTTGATATCCCCATGGGCTCTTTTGGCAGCTGGGAAACGTTATGACATATGTAATGAGCTCAGATCAGTATCCAGGTCCCAGCCAGTTCTAACTGAACGATCAGGGCAACTCAACCCTTAGGATGGCAGACAACAGGCACAACCTGTTAAAGCAAGGGTGGGTAAAATGCGGCCCGCGGGCCGGATACGGCTCGCCAGGCCATTCTATCCAGCCCGTGGGGCCTCTAAAAATTTAGAAAATTAATATTTATCTGCACCTGGCTGCCTGTCATGTGGCCCTCAATGGCTTGCCAAAACTCAGTAAGCAGCCCTTCGCCCAAAATAATTGCCCATCCCTGCATTAAAGCCTTTAAAAGCTGTTCCCAGCCAGTAGTGTCCTGTTTGGGGAAATACTTTGGTACTTGCTTCTGACTCCTCTGTTCTTCTGTGACTTACTTACTGGGGCTCTGGCCATGACTTTGGCTCTGACTCCTGGCATATCCCAACTTTGGCACCAACTCCTGGCTCTCTGTGGACCTGGTCTCTGGACTTTGCCCAAATACCAGGTGACCTTTTCCACTTCCCACACCCTGGTTACTTACTAGACTGGTTACCTGGACATTCTCTTTTCCCCAATTGGTTGGGCCACTACATCATGATTGGGAACCTGGATGGTATTTTATTTACTATGTGAACCCAGTGCTATCCAAAGTGTAATCTAATCCTCTGAATATAATTATAAAATGTGTATTGAAGTTTTGTTCTTTAAACACCAACGTATGAGTTATATTATCTGGCTAACTTAAGGGACAGCTTTTATGGGATGTAGTACGTCATAAAAATAAATTGCTTTAGTGGCCAATCCAGTCACGAGAAAAACTATCCTCACTTTGAAGAGTTAGTCGTAAAAGGGCTACCCTGGCCTGCCTTCTGCCTGACTTCAGAATAACAGAGCTAACATTCTGTATTCCCCTTCTGGAAATCTTTCATTACAGACTCAGAAGATAGACATTCTGAAGATGTACAGCTATCGCAGAATAACATATACTGGCAGAATGTAAAGTATTACTCAGACCTCAAAGGTTTGAATTAGTTTATGTATTGGGTATCTGTGTAATGAATCTGAGAGGAAATTTTGTCCATGGTGCTAAATGTTTCATTGTGAAAGGATGGTTAAGACAGTGAGGGACTCAGGAAATGTATAAATTGTGGTGAAGGGAGTGGAAAATGAAAGTGCTTCGATAGCTAGTGTGTGACTGGCTCAACTTATTTTGCCTGTATATATTTTTTCCAGTATCAAAATACCAGCACGATAAATACTATGTAAATATGGTTGCGTTAGGCAGAAATATGCCTGATAGCATATGGTTGTCATGCATATTAGAATGCAATAGGCTCATACTGAGGAGAATGGAACAGAGGAGAGTTAAGGGAAGCTAATTTGCAGTTGTACAATGGACATAACCCCAACTAGGCAAAGTCAAAGATTAACTATAGATAATACACCTGATTTGAGCCTACAAGAGGCAAAGACCCATTCATTATAACCAGTGGCCCGTTTACATTTGTATTTGTTCTTTCTAAATGAAGTCTAACCTCCTCCTTGCTACCTTGTATATCTTGTGCATCAGTCAAAAATCAACTCCCGTTCTCTGGCATGTACCACACACCATTTTTTGAAGTAGTGATGTTCCAGTGGAACGCTGGCACTTCAGAGTAATTCTTCTGCACTCTGCTTCAGTTTCACTAGAGTTGATTAAACACAAAGCAAATCTAAATAATTTGACAGCTATTGAAGCTACTCATCATAAGTATCATCCACAAGTTTTGTTACTTGTAAAGGCTTGATGTTCTGTACTTCTCTTTTGTATGCATTCTCAGTGTCATCAATTTAGGATAGTTAAATATTATTTGGGTGCAATGATGAAGGATAGGTTAACTTGATGACAGACAGCTGGCACAGATTTTTTTAGAAGAGGTGAAAATGTATGTGTAAAAGCAAACAAACAAACACATGCTTGTGAGTGCAAATGCATGTGGAATGTGAGTGTGTTTGCTTGTTCTCTTTTAGCCAATAATGTCAAAGATTTTATAATTGCTTTTGAGTGATTTTGCTTGCTGAGACTGTTAGTGGCAGAGGTATTTCTCTTTACTATGCATTGGTAATATTAAGTTTGACTTTATTAAAAGTCAGCTGTTAGGGCATGACCAAAACCCATTTTAATAGAGAGAGAGAGTGCATCTCATGGGCATTTTTCTCTCCCATTCCTAATTATACAGAGCTCCCGCAGCCCTCCATTCACAATGATACAGATATCTATAGGCAACCACCTACACTTTTCCCAGAGCCTGACGAAGGGAATTTGATCCTGAAAGCTTGCAGAAAAGGACAATTTTCTTGCCATTTTCCAAATGGTTTAATAAAAGGTACCATTTTAGAACCAAGAGTTCTAGTTTTTTGTATGTCTTATAGGCAACTATTAAACCTTATTTGGAAAAGTAGAATCAGAATTTTGTTCATATACACTGAAAGAAGCTGAAAATGGCTTGGCATCTGGAAACCAGCAGTGGAAGCAGCAACATGTTATTGCCTACTTTGCGACACTTGCGGGTCTACAGTTTGGGAACCTTTGGCTAAATGACCTGGTTGTCATAAGGAAGTGACCCTGGAATTTCTGAGTCTTTCAACTCTAAGCAGTTTGGTTTGGTTATGAAATGAGTTTGCCTGTGGGCTATGTGGTTGACATAATGTAGGTAGGCTACGGACTAAGAAAATCCCCAACTTACCACTGTATTTAACACTGTATTTACCACTCTACCTTTTTGCTCCTTGCTTTTAAAAACTCTACTTTGGGGAATATGCAAAAACTCAATCACCTATAGCTTCTAAGATACTTTTAGAAAAGGAAATGTGAAAAATGCAAGTACTTTAACCAAAATATTGTTAATATTTATGCTTAGTGCCTGTTTAATTCTTTGATCTTAGAGAAAATGGGGCAAAGAGAAATGTCACTGAAGGTATGAAGCCCTCTAGACCAAGGAGACAGAGTACCCTCACTCCAACTGCATAATGAAGTGGTTTTTAAACTTTTTAGACTCAAGATATCCCTCAGCAAATATGGAGAGTATCTCATAGATGTTTCTCTTCCCCATTCCTAGTATAGAGCTGCTCTCTTCTTCCATTCACAATGACACGTCTTCCGTTAGGCAACTGTAACACCTTATTTGGAAAAGTAGAACCAGAATTTTGTTTACATACTGTTAGCTTCTTTCAGTGTGATTTGGCAGCTGGAAACCAGGAGTGGAACCAGTAACATGTTCTTACTCACTGCTGACACTCAACTCTGATTTTTGACCATGGAAAAATAATAGAGCTATTCTGCTGTTGCAAAGAAATCAGAAAGACCACCGCAGGTCAGCATGTTTTTGAAATTGTGCATTCTTATTTGAAACTTCTGGGTTTATTTTGTGGATCATGCATGAGTGTTTGCACACTTAATTATACCTTTGAAAAGATCTCATGGCACCCCATAGCACCTGGTTGAGAGTTACTGGCCTAAACCAAAAAGTTTTTGCTTTTTGTTTATAAAGTTCAGTTCTGTAGAACAACCCTTTTTACTATCTAGTTATCATTACCAAGGAAGCTTATGTTATATGATATTACTTCATCTTGTGTTATGATGTGGAAGGTCAAATATTCTCTTTTATTCATGATCTAAGGGTGCAAATCATCAAATCCATTTAAAATAATAGGGGAGGAAATTGGGCTCCAGATACATGCTTCTTTGATTGTGACTGGTTTGTGAGTAACTGGGTGCATTTACATGTGTACTTTACTGCAGAGCTATTTAGCTCCACAATAAAGTGCCACCATCTATGCGTGCACCCTCACTAGGGCACCGTAAACTAATTAACCATGGTATAGGATAGTACTGTCTGGGACAAGTACTATCCTACAGCAGAGTAGTTATGTGCAGCAAAATGCACATGTATACAGTGATGGGACTGGCTAGGGCATGAGGGTGCTACAGCAGGTTGAGCCTCTACAGCAAGCTGAGCCAGGTCGGAGCAGCCCCAGGCTGGCAGGCTGACCCCCAGATCTCCCTGCTAGACTACTCCACCCTGGCTCAGCATGCTGCCATCTCAGATACACATGTAAATGCAGTGCCCAGGAGCAATAAACTCTGGCGTGCAATGTACCGGAGTTTATTGCTATGTGTTAATTGTACATGTAAATGCACCCACTGAAGGAAAAATCTAGGCACAGATGATAACCTATTTAGTATCTGTATGGGTCTCAGCACCCATTACAGAAGAGGAAGAAAAAGGACAACCTCTTTTGTCATGATGGAATGATGTAGAGAAATAGTTTTGAGATGATGCCTGTGGTTTTTTGTTACTCTGAGGCCAATGCCTTAGGAGTCCAGATCGCAGATGAGCATTAGGCTCGGTAACAATACAGCTTACTTCAACCAAGGATTTTTTCACTGATCAACTCTTTATTGATATTTATTTTTTTCTCAAGCTGACTTTTGATTAAACATTCTTTTATTGCATTTCAATTAGAAACCTCAGAGAAAATAATAGAAATTAAGCATGTGTGTGTAGACACATGCACACAGTGGGGGCATTTCGGTTTTTAACAACTGGAGATATGTAACTCATATTGGTACCATCAATATTAGTTTTCTATTCAATAACAATAATACCCGCCTCCTGCCCCCCTGAATTTTTGTTTATTGATTTACCGAGAAACAGGGAATTGCATATCATTCACTGAGGTCATGTTTTCTATGTTCCAGATGTAGATTCTTATATGATGATTGTAACAAATGAGGTCTATTTTTAATTAGAGAATCAGCTACATTTTAAAAGAAGACAGCCTCTTATGATAGTTGATGTGCGTCATAGGTACGGAGCTTCATGATAACAGAAGAGTTGCCAGCAGGTGTAATGAGGGTGCTCTCTTTTTATTCCAGCTGTATCTTTTCAGAGGCTAAGAGCTTGCTAATTAAAATGCAGAAGGGAGAATAGGCAAAAGAGATTTTTTTTGTACTTGTTCAATTTCCAGCACTGAATCATAGTGTATTAAGATTCTGGATTGTGTTTTCTAGAGTAGCTATAGCAACATCTCCATTTTGCTGGCTTTTTATGTTTCTTTAATATAGTTCACTGCTACAATATTTACCTTGCTTCTGCCCACTGTTGTCTGTGTATATATGACTCTGGCATTTTAAGTATAATGTCCCGTTGATTCAAATTTTAATATTTTTTCTTCTTTTGTAAACAAAATATGTTAAATTTCTGTCCTTCTAGTGATTATAATTAGCTCACTACTATGCTATTAATTCTGATGGATCTTTATGATTCTGGATACCTTTTACTCTGATTCTGAGGAGGGACTTTGCACCTGGCATTGTCAGAGTGTATGTGCACACTTCATTTGATTACAAAACACTTATCTGTATCCTACTGGTCTATTCTATTGACAGAATATTCCTAACACTACCTATAATCACTGATGTAGTTTGTTTTACAATGTTATTCAGGTTTAATTATTTTATGAGGGATGAAAGAAGGGTTAAGTATTGTTCCAATATTTTATCATACAGTGAAACCTGTTTTAAGCAACCATTCTACATTTACAGAATCCTTATGCTTAGTACTTGGCCTCCTGTACTTGGCCTTAGATTGTATTAGATTTTGACATAACAATCTGCTTGAGTAAGGGGTAGCATGTGGCTTCATTGCCCTAGGAGTAGGCAGAAACTGACTGGGCATGTCTACATGAGATACTAACTGCGCAGTAGCCAAATAATACTGCACAGTAGGACTGTGCGAAGCTTCAGTAGCCAGTTCAATTCGGAGGAGATTTGGCCTGATTTGGCAGCCGAATATCCAAATCTGAATTGAGTCAAGAGACCCATTAAAAGCTCCAAATTGAATCAAAGCTTCCAAATCAATTCGGAAAAGATTTGGAAAAGAGTCAGAGATTTGGAAGGCAGACATGCAGGAAACAGAAACTGAGACGAGGGAGGGGGAGAAGGGAGTGGAAAGACTGCTCTGATATTGACACCTGTAGCTGGCCAGTGACTGTGATCTTTCTCTGAGCTCCCTTTCAATCACAGTGCTCTGGGGGAGGGATGTCGAAACAACATATAAGGCTGTGCGTGAACTCATCTAAGTGCCTTTTGTGAGCTGTCTGTCTGTCTTTCTGTTGCAGCAGCAGTGTCCATTGGCAATTTGTAGCTGGTCCATGTGGGTGCACGTGCACCCCTGAGATTGGCTGTGCACCCCCTGGAAGCACCTGCTGCGAAACCGGAAGCGCTAGCAGAAGTGCACTTCTGGTTTTGCCACTTTTACCACTGGTGGTTCTGGGCTTGGCGAACAGCCACTGGGGGACCTGCCCCCCTCCCCACATTGGTGATCTGGTGCCCCCCCAGACTTGGGAGGCACCAGTCACCTATGGCAGCATCTGAAGGGCTTGGTAGTAGGTAGTCTCTTGCCACGAAGTTCTATCCAATTCCTTTCCTATTTACCCTTGCCTACAATCCCTATTGTTATCCAATCCATTCCATTCAGCTTATTCTTCCCCAAAAATCCTCTTATTTGTTCTTGTTAGTTTTGATTTTTTTCCTCCCACAAAAAGAAATCTGTGTTTTCTTTGACAGTGTGTCATCACTGTGCAGGAAAGCACAACATATATTACAAAAGTTACACACAGACACACACACATTTTGTAGCACACCACACATCATGAAGCATGCTGGAAAGGTAGGTGTCAGGTCTTTTGGAAGAGGGGGCAGAGGGAGAGCTGCAAGTCCCCCCCCGCCCCCAAACCACAGACACACACACATTTTGTAGCACACCACACATCATGAAGCATGCTGGAAAGGTAGGTGTCAGGTCTTTTGGAAGAGGGGGCAGAGGGAGAGCTGCAAGTCCCCCCCCGCCCCCAAACATAGACACACCCTCTTTCTTGGCAGTGAGGAGTCTTCTGCTGCTAGTGGGAGCAAGGAGGTGGGAGCTGTGTCTGCACCTGCAGCACCACCAGTAACACCAGTAACCACAACCAGGAGCAGCATGACGTTCTCCACTCCAATTGTGGTTGCCAGCATGAGCCTTCCAGTGCCAGAGGAGAAGCTTGATCTGGAAGGAGGGGACCTGAGTGCCATAGCCAAGGAAATTACAGGGAAGGAGGGGGAATCTGAGTTTGTGCTCCACACTCCTCAAAGTTCCCTTAGAAGCAGGTCTCCTTCTCCAGAAGGTGCCTCAGGGGAGATTGTGGGGGCAGGTGGCTCAGCTCCTCCTGTTGGTGTGCTTCTGCTTGCTGAGGAGGGGGATAAGGCAGGGTCCCCACCCACAACCCAGAAGCAGGTGGGTAATGTAGTGTGGGGTCATTTTGAGGTGGCAGATGATCCCAGGTATGCTACCTGCCAGCACTGCCAAAAGCAGATCAGCTGGGGTAAGGATGAGAAACATTTACCACCACAGCAATGTTGCTGCATCTTAGGAGGCAGCATCCCTTGCCCTTGTTACTCTTCAGCATGGCACCAGTGGGACCATGCCCATAAAGAAGTCCCCCTCCCCCTCTCACTCCAAAGCTCCCGTCCTCAAGAAGCAGAGGCAGGCCACCCTGGACCAGCAGGGGAAAGGCGTGGACAAAATGGGGCACATTCCCAAGGCGAGTGAGGTCACTCAGAGCATTGGAGAGATGCTTGCTCTGGATGGCCAGCCCTTCTCCTTTGATGAGTATCCAGGGTTCAGGCAACTCATGGCACTCATGGCCCCATCCTACCAAGTGCCTGCACGCACCACCTTTAGCAGGACGGTGGTGCCCTCCCTGTATAAGGCATGCAGGGAGTACTTGAGGGAGGAGCTGCAGAAGGCAGGGGTGCAGATAGCCTTGCACTTCACTTCAAACGTCTGGAGCAGCCGGAGTGGAGATCATGCCTACCTCTCCCTCACAGAGCACTGGTGTGATCAGTTGTGGAATTGGTGAGCTCTCCCTCAAGCAGAGGTGATGGATAAGTCCCACATGGCAAGGGAGATCATGGTGGCCATGAACTGCATGGTGCAGAGGTGGCTATTTGGGCAGGCTGAGCTCACTTGCTGGTTCATGGTCACCGACAATGGGGCCAATATGGTAAAGGCAGTGCATGATGTCAACTTTGTGTGGCACACAAGTTCCATCTCATAGTCAGGGATGCCTTGGAAGGGGACAGGGCTCCCGGTGACGGCACTGTCACTGCCATGACCAGCCAGTTCATCTTGAAATGGAGGAAGGTGGCAGGCTACTTCCGTCAGAGCATCAAGTGAGGAAGATGCTGAGGGAGAAACAGGCAGAGCTGAGCATTCCGCAGCACACAATCATGCAGGACGTGGAGACTCAGTGGAACTCCACATACCTGATGCTTGAAAGGCTGGTTGAGCAACAGAAGGCCATCCATGAGATGGCCTTGCTCGGGGAGAGTGGGATCAGAGGCCCTCTTAACAAAACTGAGTGGGATACCGTCTCCCAGATCTTGGTGATCCTCAAGCTGTTCCTTGAGGCCACCAAGAGCGCTGGTGATTCCCTCCTTAGCCAGGTGATTCCTGTAGTCGAGGAGCTTGAGAATCAAATGGAGAAGTTCCAGGGGAACAATGTTCCTGGCTGAGGCAAGCTGCTTTCACTAGAGGTGCAGTCACTGTTGAAGAGGCTGAAGGAGGGCATCAAAAAATGGCTGGATCCATTGCAGTCCAGTACGGTCCACATGCTGGTGGGCATGTGTGACCCAAGGGTGGAGAGGAGCAACTGCAGCAGCAAAATACTTGAACACTGAACGGAGATGCTGGTGAACAGAGTCTGGGAGGCAGAAGGGCAGAGGCAGGGGGACATGGAAGAGGGGAATCCACTGTCCCATGCCAGTGCTGAAAGCACCAGCCAATCTCCTCCACCACAGCTGCTGCCAATATGGGCTAAGGGCATGGCTTCAATGTTGGGGTCCAGAGGTACCAGACTGCACCATCTGGCAGGTAGTGCAGAGGCCATGGTGGCTACCTATTCCACTGAGGATGTGGAGCTGCTGCAATGCGACCCCTTGGACTGTTGGGTAACCCACAGCCAGATGTGGCAAGATCTGGCCACAGTTGCCCAGGAACACCTGTCCTGTCCACTGACCATGTTCCAAGTGAGACGGTGTTCAGTAAGGGTGTGCGAAGCAGGCAATATTTGATTTGGATTTGGATTCAGCCTGATTCAGGGGATAGTGATTTGATTCACTGATTTGGATCAGTGTCCCGATTCGATTCTGTCAAAATGAAATCTGAAGATTCGATTCTGATTTGGCGAATCAGTGTTTCAGCCATAGACATAGCTTTATACGTTTTTTTTACATACCTTAAGGTACCAGGCGTGGCTTGTGAATGCTGACATGGTGGGGCGGATTAAGTATCTCATGGGAGCATGGGGGAGTCCCTCGTGCACTTGGTGGTGGACCTGGAAGTGTACAAAACACTTTTGACAGATGAGCCTATGAACTTCAGTTCATCAACCTCCTCAATACAAAAACTTGCGGACTCAATATAGACTTCGGATTTATGACACATTATAATCTGCCTGACATCTAACTCCCCTGGTACCTCCCCACTTTTACTTGCTACATCCCCCTTTCTCCCCCCCCCCCCCCCAGCCTGTCTCTCACCCGCTGATGCCTCAATTTACATTTTCACTGACTGACTTTCTTGCCTACAACCCAGCCTCTGACTTCTTTACTATTCATTTCATCCAGAAAGAGCACACACACCAACTGCAGATGCTTCCTTAGCCTGACTAAGGGTTTTTAAACCCAAAAGCTTCCCAAGATATATTTCTCCAACTATTCAGTTGGTCTAATAAAAGATATCACATCTACTCAAAGAACCTTTCCTGCCTGTTTCTTAGAGCAACATGGCTACACCAGAAACCCAGTTAACACACACACATGACACGAGTTTTGCTTTCAACAGTTTGAGGGGCACTTTCACAGAAACCCCTGCACCTATCTCCTTGAAACTTGGCAGGCTTCATGCCCTCAAAAGGGGCTACCATCCCTGCTGTTTTCATCCAAATCTGCAAAAAATGACAAAGTTATAGGTATTTTAATTATTCCCCATTATAGTCTGTGGCAGAATCACCGAATCGGCTGATTTGGCAGCTGAATCTCCGAATCCAATTCGACTGAATCAAATCATGACAGTGATTCAAATCACTGAATCGAATCACTATCCCTCTGAATTGGCTGAGTCCAAATTCAAATTAAATGCTGCTTCGGACAGGCCTATTGCACAGTAGTGTGTCATAGTACCAACAGTGCTGATACCTTATTGCACAGTATTATTAGGTTACTATGCAGTAGCATCACTAAAAAGGTGTTCACTGGTGCTACTGCGCAATAATTCCAGTTACTGGATGCACCTACACATGTGCTGGACTGTGCAATAACTGACATTACTGTGCAGTCCTGATGCCACATAGGTCATTTCTGATGCTACTGCTCAGTAGCTCATTGCAACTGCGTAGTAACGTCGGCATCACGGTTTGTGCCCGCTGACGCTATGTCACCACAGCAACAAATTACAGTGATGTATTTTATTACTACAGTGTGTAGCGTCTCATATAGATGCACCCACTGTGCATTTATTTAGTACTTGATTATACAATGACTAAATAAATTTGCAATCACCACTGTGCAGTAGCATCTCATGTAGGTACTCCTACTGACTCAAAGTCACAGTTCTTTTCCTTTCCATCCCCATTACCAGGCACTGATTTCTTTATACTCTGCACCATTTTATTTGTACTTGCAGTGAACCAGGAAGGAGGCCAAGTCAGATTCTGCCCTTTTACTGTCCTTGTCTGCCCATTGCATTGTAGTCAGACTAGTGGCTCTACAAAGGGTGTTCTCTCTCTGTGCTGTGACCTTGTTGTTCCATGCAGTGATATAGGCAGACAATTGGCCACACTTGCCCAAACTGTGGCCATGCTTGAGGTGTTTTCTTATGATAAGCAGTTGCATATAAAGAGTTAGATCTCCTATACATTTTGCAACATATGTATGCAATGTGCTTATGGATACTCTGCCAGATCAAACAATTCTTTGATTGCATTTAGGATCAGGATTCCTTCTATCTGTACTTGTCAGGCATGATATAAAGGTAGGCTGTAGATTATTCTGAGAAGCTTTTATATTTATTTGTTATTTTATTTTCCATACGGTGATTATACAGATTTTTATTTTTCTTGTTCCAACTTCCAATGTTTGGATGCGATAGTTAGTGAGAGATCATTTACTCTTAAATTGTTATTTGCACAAGTCATGCCACCTGGGAGGCCTGTGGTCCCTCCTAGTGCTACTTCTGCAGTATGAAGGCTTTGCTGATATTGGCTGTGATGCATGTGGCCCTGGGTGCTTTGAAGTTAGACAGCCCTAATCTAGATTGTGTTTCATCTGGTTAACATTTGTGAGCTTTTTTGTGCAGTTTCATCCTTATTTATCCTCACACCCAAATCTTTATTAGATGCTTTCAGTAATAATATGTTGCAGGTAATTCAGTTACATGAGGTCAAAAAGACTTGAAGATCCATATATGGCAGCTTTCTATTAATCATCTACATTATGTATAATCTCATAGTTTATTGATTTGACATGACAATTAGCCTTGGATAAAAAAACTGTGGCCCAGCTGAACTGTGACAAAATGCCTCCTGACTTAATGGGATTGGGATTCAACTAATCATTTCAATTGTTCATATACATTGACACAGGCTCAGTTACAAAACCATGTAAAAATGCCTCAGAAAATAAAGATGATGTGAATGCTCAAGGAGTGAAGTAGAGAAAATTGACTGCTTCCGTCTCTATCAGTATGCTTTCTGTCATCTTTCCCTGATGTAGCTATCACCCTGGCATTGCCAACCACAAGAAATAATTAAAGCAGTTTGAGAATTATTATAAAGAATGGCTGACACCTTGAGGTAGAAATGGTACAAAAGAAGATTCATACTCAATTCCATATCCTGCAAAGTATCCATATCCAGATGCTGAAAGTAGGGTACCTACTAATGAAGGTACCCTAAAACATTATAAATCTATGGGACTTACTCCCTTATTTTTCAGTAACCTTGAATAATGTTGACTGAAAATACTGTGGAGAGTTATGAGTATCCTAAACTTGCCCGGTGCCTTCCTCTTTGGCATCATACCAGTTCATTAAAAACTGAAGCAGTCACTAAAGTCTGCCTCTAGAGAGATATAGGTCAGAAAGCTAGTTTCTCTGAGAGAAAAATATATTTCTCTGCCTGAGTAGAGGTCAGAATAGCTAATTATCATTGAGCTATGCTACATAAATATAATTATACCCAGTGGGTTAGAGTGCCAGACTTTGGAGGCACACTTCCAGTAGGCTTGAGAAAGGAATTTAGGTCTGTTCTGAAGGGTGGTTAATTGCTCAAATGTCCCTAGAGGCAGATACTAGAGTGCATTTTTATGACTATAAAAACTACTGTATGGAAGGATTTCTGGTTATTAAGTAGGTTCAGGCTGTGGTCTAATATCCTTCTTTTGATGGATAGGATTTATTTTTGCAGGGATTGAAAAAGCACTGTGTGCTCTCTAAGGATTCCAGATTTAACTGAAGACACTTGTGTATACCCTAAGGACTTTAGTTACAACCCTCCCCCAAGGTGCAGCCTACTTTTGAGGCTACATTGGTTAGCTACAGGATTCAGAGCATCTTTTGGAAAATTAATTCCGTGTGGTAATTTTACATTCATAAATGGTTGAACTTTAACATATGAAATGTTCATACTGATCAGTCCTCACTGGAGTCCCTCTATCCTTTAGCCGTTTTTAAAAAAGACCATGACTAAGTTGTTTAAACTGGATGAATGTAGTACTATCTTTTGCTAACACTGGGCATGTCTATACGAGATGCTAAATACACAGTAGACAAATTCTACTGCATGTTAGCCCAGCAGGCAAAAACCATGTTAATTAGTCTACTGCGCATTAGTATCACAGAAAGTGTGCATCAGCATTACTGTTCAGTAGTGCCAATTACATGGATTAAGTTAGTACCTGTTATTACAGGTACTAAACTTAATAGGCTGTAATTATGGTGCATTAATGAACATGCAGACATGCCCACTGAGAACTACATTTTCAAGTTTGGCTTCAGGGACTTTACAAATTCTCCTAACCCTCCTGACAAAGCTTTTAACATACGCTAGTGTTTTAGTGATTTTTATCCTTTTTTATCTTCACTTTTAATTAAAAAAAAAAATACAGTGTGTTTATAAAGTGCAACTTTAAACATTAATAACATTGGATGCACACATAATAGAAGCAAACTGTGAATGATGATTGAAAGCATAATTCATTAAGTTTCAACACAATACAGTTCAAATTTCTAGACTTCAACATAATTGTCTTCTTTCATGATATAACATTCAGTCTGATTTTCCAACTCGTAGAAAACATTTTCCAGTTGCTGTTGAGCGATTTCATGAATTGCATTGTGATCCTTACCCTATGCATGATTTATACTATGCTAAAAAAACTTAAAGATTTTCAATCACCATTTACAGTTTGATCCTATCATGTGGATACCCAAAGTTATTGAAGTTTAAAGTTGCAGAAGGACTTTATAAGCACCTTGTATAAGGCTGAATGTATGTGCTTACATTTCTGTGTGAAATATATCTATAAATATATGTGTGTATGTGTAATTTTCCCAGTAACAAGATTGCAATCACTTCCATAATCCTAAATTAATTCAATTTCTAGATTTCAGTGTAGATGGCACATAAATGCTCTTGAAGAGATTTGGTAGAATTTGGAATTAATATGTCTTTTTTTTTTTGTTTGGCCTCAGGGTATGCTTGTTGGCCAGCTTCTGCCATAGCAGTCTGGAATGTGTGAAGCTCAATTTTTGCAAGAACATCACTCTGGATGCTGTTAAAAAGCTTTGTAAAAAGTGTAAGAGGTAATTACTTTGACTTGATACACAGGAAGAGCTCCACTCTCCTCTCAATGCTCAGCTAAAATTCCAAGTTATTCTATCAGGTATAGACTATACTCCCAGTAACTTAATGGGAAACTTAAAGATATCTGTAGACTGGCTGTATATTATGTTTTTATTTTCTAATTATAGTAAGAGCTATTGTATTCAAATGTGTTACATGATCTTTTAAATAGCTTTTAAAAATGACAGGAGCTGATAGATCACTGTTTTATACAATATTGTGATTCTCAGAAGTAAACTGGAGAAATACGGGCTAGATAAAATTACTACCAGTCAGGTATATTAGTTCAATAACCTCTAGCAAATGTTGGCACTGGATTTGACCCAGATACCTTGTTCTGGGTGGACCCAAACCCTCAGACCAACCACGACTTCTTCATTCGCTAATAGGCAAATTTTATCGATACACAGTGATAGCAGATATGAATAATGCAGACAAGGCAAACAAAATAACCTTCCTTCATTCTATATCTACCAGTTCTAGGGCTGTCACAGAGGGAAGGTATGTCTGGCCAGTATGTGAGCTCCACCCTTTGGTTCTTTCTTGAATGTCAGATGTCAGCAGAATGGAGGTTGAGGGCTAAGGTCTACCACCCTTCACCCTCCCAGTGGGGTGGGTGAGATGGGTTGGTGGTGTGCCCTCTGTCCATGGTGGCCTCAGGCTCCCACCTTGGGGACCCTTTGCTGCTCTGAAATCCCTCCTTTTGTATTCTTTTCCTCCTCTGATGACCCTTCATCTCTGGGCATCACTGATTGGTTTTATCATACTATCCACATTCTGTTCTGTCAGCATATTCCTTTGTTTCCCAAACCCACGACATGCGTACATCTTAATTTGGTCATTTACCAGTGCCTAGATTTGGTCCATCCACCAGAACCAGAAAACCCAAGGGCTCTGCAGCTGGTCATTGTGACCCGGCCACTGCAGCAGAGCCCCTTGTCTCATGTTATGGAACAGTGTGGTACATGTCTTCAGTTTCTCAGCCTGTGCATGCCCACTTGTCTGTTGGCCTCAGACAGGGTGTCTACTGGTTCCAGACACAGTGGGCCTTGAAGAAACTTTGTCACAAACAGGCTTTTAGAAACCAGTTAACCCTTGCCATTGCCTTGGACCATTATTTTAATGCATATCTACTTTACCTACTAGACACTTTCCAAAAGCAAACCTCTAAATATCATTTTCCAGCCATCAGCAAATGGTAATTATAAATGGAAAAATGTCAGAACGGTAGGTTTCAGCTGGCGTTGCACAACAGTCTGCCCAGGTTCCAGTGCTGTTTAATGTGTTTATTAATTATCTGGGTGCCAAAATAGAGAGCTTCCTGATCAAGTTGCCAGATGACATGAAAAACTGGGAAGGACTGCAGATACATTGGAGGACAGGAGTGGAATTCCAAAGGATCTTGATAGATTGTTGAGCTGGGCTGGAGATAACAGAATGAAGTTCAACACAATGAAGAAGAATAAATAAATGCAAATGAGCAAACAAGGATGGAATGGGAGACAACTGGCTGGGCAACAGTATTGCTGAGAAGGATCTGGGGGGATTGGTGGATCACAGATTCAACATGAATCAGTGATGTGTTGCAGTCATAAAAAGGCAAATGTAACTTTGGGCTCAATAGGAGTATTAGGTGTCAGACACAGGAGGTGGTAGTATTCCACTAACTGGTGCTGGTTAGGTACACGTGCAAAAGATCCAGGAGCAATTTATTCTCGAGTAGACTACTTGGAAGTACATGTTTCTAGGCACATGTCTACACATGCAGGAACGTGGAAGCAAATTCGCTGCTTCTAGTAGCAGACTGCTCCCGCTCTCTGTAGCCCTACAACCAGCCTCTGCAGCAGCCAAGTGGAGCTCTAGGCTCCCCCTAGGTGCTAGCCCAGGGGCCAGGAGACAGCTGTCTCCTGGCAGGGGCTAGGACATTTTTCCTTGGCTGTGGGAGCTGCCATCTGCCAGGGCACACTCTGCCACTGGAGCCCAGGTGGGGACAATGATCCTGGGGCCAGGGCTGGGAGATCCTTATCTCTGAACCTGAGCCCTGCAGTCATGGGACCTGGGCTGGGAGATCCTTATCTCCCAGCACTGGCCCCATGACCATAGAGCTGCTGCTGGGAGATAAGGATCTCCCAACCCCTGCCCTGCAATCACAGAGTAGGGGCTTGGGTCTCTCTGCTGCCAGGGCAGGAGGACATTGTCCCCTCCCGGGCTCCAGTGGCAGAGCCTGCCCTGGCAGCAGGCAGCTACTGAGGGATAGGGAGCAATCTCCCGCCCCTTCTGCCCAGCTGACCAGGAGCACATTTGCTCCCAGTGAGGTGTCTACATGTGCACTACTGCACAGTTACTGATTACAAGTAAAATTGCTACTTGCATTTGCAGCTAGCAAATTTACTCGCTACTAGAGCCAATTGCTGCACAATAAGCATCTGCACATGTAGACATGGATGCTTACTGCACAGTAATTAGCTCTACTGCACAGGAAAGCATCTTATTCATAGATTCATAGATTCAAAGATGTTAGGGTCGGAAGGGGCCTCAATAGATCATCGAGTCCGACCCCCTGCATAGTCAGGAAAGTGCTGGGTCTAGATGACCCCAGCTAGATGCCTATCTAACCTCCTCTTGAAGACCCCCAGGGATGTGTGCCCCCTTAACTAACTAACTTACTGACCCTAGGCGGAGGAGGAAGCAGCAGCAGAGGAAACAGCAGCGGGGGCAGCAACAGCTGATCCCCAGAAGGTAAGAAGGGCGGAGGGACCCGGCACAGCTGAGCCGGATCCAGAGGGGAAG
>NW_005842028.1:1646482-1653288 GCF_000455745.1 Alligator sinensis | reverse complement strand
GTCCGCCATCAGGTGATCAGGGGTTCTCCTGGCCGCATCATTAGTACCCACATGGACTAGGACCATGGGGTAGTAATCTGTGGGCTTGATCCTGGCCTGGATTACCTCCGTCACATCCTGAATCTTTGCTCCAGGGAGGCAGCATACCTCTCGTGCTGAGGGGTCCTGGCGACAGATGGGCCCCTCCATACCTCTCAGGATGGAGTCGCCTATGATGAGCACTCGTCGCCTCCTCCTCTGGGTCCTCTTGGATCTCTTGACCTGTTCGGAGTGTGAAGAATGTGGTGTTTCTTCCTGCCCAAGGGTTTCCTCCTCCTCTTCCATCTCCTGCAGGGTCGCCAGGGCCTCGTACCTGTTCTCCAGTCGGACTGGAGAAGCTGGTACCGATTCTCTGCGAGCTGCTCCAGTCCTGGCTGTGTAGATCTTGTGTAGATAAGCCCAGGTAGAGTTTTGAGTGCAGTTCTAGGTTCCACATTTTAAGAAGAATGTGGAGAAACTGGAGAGGTGGTCCAGAGATAGGCAACAGAAGTGATAAAAGGTTGAAATGCAATCCATGTGGGATAAAGTTGAGAGAGCAAAGCATGTTTAGCTTGAGGAAAAGAAGATTAAGTGAGGGCATGATAGCTGTTTTCAAATATTTGAAAGGCTGCTATAAAGCTGAGGGAAAAAATTGTTCTTTCTTACTGCTGAGGGAAAGACAAGAAATCATAGTTTTAAATTGCAGCAAAGCAGATTGAGATTAGATATTAGGAAAAACTCCTTACTGTTACAATAGTAAGGCAGTGAAATAGACTGCCTGGGGAAGTTGAATCTGTCATTGGAGTTTTTCAAGAAGAAGCAGGATAAAGATTTGATAGGGATAATTTAGGAATACCTTCCCTGCATTTGTTCAGGGGGTTGGACCAGATGACCCTGGAGGTTCCTTCCAACTCTATTATTGTACTACAAAATGTGATGTTTTTAACAGAGATAAAAAGGTGGTCTGCAGAAAATCAGCCTGAATAAAAATTTCTTTAAACAGACAGTATTATCTCTGTAAGAAATGAGAAAGGGTGCTTTTGTAGCACTACAAATGCATGTTTGTTCACAATCTTAGAAAACTGTGGGATCTCCTTCAGTAGAAGATTTTGGAAGAGGATGGATAGGGATCTTTCTGAGTTGGTTTTGAAATATTAAAACCTGCATCTGTGCATTAGTGTTTACATGAGCTTTGAAGACCTTTCTAACCCTTTGATTCTATGATTTATTATTCCAAATTTTTTGTGGAACTCTTGCTGCAAATAATGCAGAGTTTGTAGCTAGCGGGTCAGCAGTTCACTGCAAGAATTTAAAATTTAAGCTGTCTTAGTTTTGTTTGCACATATAACATTACATAGTGTGTGATTGTTCCTTGACTTACTGAATAAAAACAACAGCCCATGTGCCCAGCAAAAAGAACTGGGCAAAGAGAGCTGGTTACAATGCATTCAATATCTCATAGTTTTAACACAGTAAAGGCTGGTCTATAATGTCTCCGTCCAATTTTGGAACCCTATAAGACAATTAACTCTGCCTATACTAAAATCTGGATCTGGCATTTCTCCACTGCTTTGGCTAACATAAACTATAGGGTAGCCAAGGCAGTGGAGAACGTTCCACATTTATGGATTTTATGAGCTTTTTGTAGGATATCATTAGATTTCTTATGCAAATACTCTTGTGCAAATACTCCTATTTACAGATTCAGAATTTAATTTCCATGTCTATTCCCCAGTCCTTATTTAAGAGTCACCATTTATAGAAATGTCCCTACCGGTAAACTCATTCACTAGCATATATGAGATAAAAACCTCAAAGCAAATTTGTGCCTCAGAGCACAGTCTAAGCAAATTTGTGTAGATATTTAATGATTATTTGTTGAAATAGCTGTTTTCATAATGATGTCTAGTTTTAGACCTTTAAGTTTGTTAGATGTAGCTGCCATGTTAATATGCAAGCTTTAAAAATAATATTTAGTCCATTCATGCAGTTAAGATCACAAGATCACAGTATTTATAGTTAGCTTTGGTGTGAACAAAGCAGGAGTATAGTTCAAGTGCATTTTGAAACAAAACCTATCTGTTAAAAGGAAATTGCAACACTAGTAGAACTCAGTTCAATTTCCCCTTTCCCGTCCCCGCCCATCACACACAAAGTTCTGTATTATATTGCAGAGATTTAGGTCTAAATCCCCTTTTAGCTTTTTTGCACCTAATGGCATGTACACAATCATGTAACTGCAGTTTTTGGCACTGATACACAATCTGGGATTCTGTTCCCCGCTGCAGAGGAATAGAATCCCCTGAGTGCCTGGCTGCTGAAAGAAAGAGGTGGGAACCCCCTGCCTCCTTTTAGCCCACTGCCTACAGTGCTTGCCTCAGGGCTCAGCTTCTAGGCCTCCTTCACCCTGAGGGAGTTTGAACTTGCATCTTTTACTTCCAGCAGTGTGCTCTGACCACCAAGCAACAGGTTAGACACTGCCCAGCCCAGTGATTCCCAACTGGGGAACTGTGGCACCCAGCCCCTGTGCAAGGAGGTAAGCACACTGCTTGCTCTTAACCCCACCTGCCCCAGAGTCCTGCAGACAAGGGTCACCCACAGTAGTCCCTTTCCACCCTGCCCTGCAATGGCTGCTTTGAGCAGCATGCTCTGCCATGGATAGGTGGACAACTGTGTGGATGCAGAGAGACACTTTTCAGGCTGTTGTGTCCCAAATTTCCTTGCATACTCCCAGAGCCAGTGGGATGGGCTGTGGGGGCAGGTGGCTCTGTACTCTGGTGTGTCATTTCTTGGAAGTGCAGCAGTGGGGGTTGTACCTGTTCTCTCAGGTGGGGAAGGAAGGGAGGGAGGGAGGGAGGGAGGGAGGGGAGGAGCTCCTCCTTTCTGAGCTTCAAGGCTAGGGACAGAAGTTACACATAAAACAGTTTAAATAATCAGGAACTGGTTTAAACCTGGAACAGAACAGAAGTTCAGTGCACAAAAATGAGTTTCAAAATGGCTGACACTGGTGTAAGTTGAATGAAGGTTGAAGACCAGGTTGAAGACCTGGTTGAATGTAGTATCAGATTTAACTGATTTGGGTCAAACCAGTTTATGAAACTTCTGTCTCAGACCCCTTTCTGGTTCAAGTTAAATCACAGGGCACTGCAGGCATGTGGCTGCATTTCCTGAATCAAAAGTAAATGTCTATTCACTTGTTAGTCAGTTTGATCTCTGCAGCTTAGACTAACCTGGAAAGATTGAATCAATTCATCCCTGGGATTTTGACCGTCTGTAACTAAGACTATGTGTTTTGTTGTCCCCCTCCCTTGTTCTTATACCACTTCAGCACCGTGTGTATGTGCAGCCCAACACTTTGCCATTGCCAGCTCTTTGTCCCTGGGCTCTGCCCGTTCTGGCCCCAGAGCTGGAGTTTGCCAGGGATCACTCTGGGTTAACTAACTCCAGAAATTGGCCTGGGAGTTCCTAGTCCCAGGGGTGACCATGTGTAGGGAGTCCAGATGCCATGCTGGAAGCAAACATGAATGGGGCTAGGCAGCCTAAAGGGGTGACTTTTGTATTACATTTTAAATTATAATATGAAAATGTAATTAACAAATCACACATTAATTATAGAATGTTTATACTGTAATATTCAAACTATATTTACATTAGCTTTTGAAATAGAGTGCCACTAAATTCTGCAAACTTGTGGAGAGGTGTCTTGAGTCTCAAAAGTTTGGGAACCAGTGGCCTAGACCATCTTCCTGAAGCTGTTCCACTGCACATTGCAGTTAAGATTCATGAGATAAAAAGGAATGGGAAAATGTCTACCCTAATGGCAGATGGGTCAGGATTGCCTCCCTTCCAGGGCAGAATTCATTTCAGTGAGCCACATAATTTAATTCATGTAGCAGGTCCTCAAGGAATCCATTTGTAAGCACTTGGAGAAGAAGGTCGTTAAGAACAGTCAGCATGGATTCACCGAAGGCAAGTCACGCCTGACCAACCTGATTGCCTTCTATGATGAGATGACTGGCTCTGTGGATGCAGAGAGATCAGTGGATGTGGTATACCTTAGGGCTGTGCAAAATGGCTGTTTCCTTTCTGTTTTGGATTTGGCTGTTTTGGAGGGACAGTGATTTGTTTCAGTTTTTCAGATCACTGTTCCATTTTGATTCAGCCAAATCTGTTTCAGAGTTTCACTGTGGTGCTGATTCAGAGAATCGGATTGTCTGGGGAGAGGCAGGCACAGTCGGGCAGCTGCAGGTTCTCCCATGGCTCCTCTCGCTGTGCCTGCTTCTCCCCAGGCAGGGAGAGCCGCAGGAAAAGCCCCCATGGCTTCTCTGCCCATCCCCATCCCCCGCCCAGCCCCAGCTTCCTGGCACTTTAAAAAAAAAAAAGCTCCACATTCACCAGCTGTAACCGTGGTGATCAGAGCCTCGGGGGCTTGTGGCAGAGCTGCCCCATGTAGCACAAGGCAGTGCAGGGCAGTGGGGATTGCCCCCGTGCTTGGCACCCATGCAGCAGCTGTTGCATCGTGCAGGTGCACCGTGGCTTGTCAGGGTGCCACACACTGTCTAGGAGCTGGGGTGGCTCCACCTATCAGCTGGAGCCTGGCACCACTCAGTCTCAGCGGCCCCAACTCCCAGACAGCATGCAGCAACCCCCCCCCCCCGGGGGCACTGGGATTGGAAGGGACCTCAGGGACAGATTGCAGACACTGGCCAGCTACAGGTGTCAATATCAGAGCAGTCTTCCTCCCCCTTCCCCTTCCCTCTTCTGAGTTTTGGTTTCTCCACAAGCCCGCCTCCAAAACGTTCTGAAACATCCAAAACTACAGTGCCAGCGGCACTTCTCGGAGCGGGGCACCAGCACTCTGCCAGCCCCCTTTGCCTGTCGCCTAAGCCAGGAGTGCTCACTTTCAGAGGGGGGCACCAGCACTCTCAGGGGGTGCATGTGCACCCTTGTGCATCCTGGATGTGTCACCTATGTCCGAAACATTTCCAAAATGTTTCGGATGGTTTTGTTTAGTTTTGGAGATGTTTCAGAACCTTCTGTTTCATTTTGGATTTGGTGTTTCAGGTGCCGAAATGGGCCAAAACACCTCCAAAACAAAATGGCTGCTGAAGTTTTGCACAGCCCTAGTATACCTTGACTTTATCAAGGCTGTTGATAGTCTCCCATAGCATTTTAGCAGGCAAGCTAAGGACATATGGTTTGGATGAAAGGACTGCAAGGTGGATAGAAAACTGGCTGAATCGTTGGGCTGAGAGGGTTGGCAGCCAGTATCAAATAGAGTGCCCCAGGGGTCATTTTTGGGGCTGGTTTTGTTCAACATCTTCATCAATGACCTGGAAGATAGGATGGAGTGCACCCGCAGCAAGTTTGCAGATGACACCAAACTGGGGGAAGTAGTAGATATGCAGGAGGGTAGGGTTAGGATTCAGAGAGATCTTGACAAATCGGAGGATTGGACGAAAAGATCTCATGAGGTTCAATAGGGAGAAGTGCAAAATCCTGCATTTACCCTGCTTAATGCAAAATCCTGTATTATGAACCATCCCATGCACTGGCACAGGCAAGGAACCAAGTGGCTAAGCGGTAGCTCTGCAAAAAAGGACCTGGGGGTTACAGTGGACAGTAGGGTGAATATGAGCAAACAGTGTGCCCTTGTTGTGAAGAAGGCAAATGGCATACTGGGTTGCATCGGTAGATGCATTGCCAGTAGATCAAGGAAAGTGATTATTCCCCTCTATTCAGCACAAGCAGGCCACATCTGGAGTAGTGTGTCCAGTTTTGGGCCTTCCACTACAAAAAGGATGTGGACAAATTGGAGAGAGTCCAGTGGAGGGCAGCAAAAATGGTTAGGGAGCTGGGGCACATGACTTATGAGGACAGGCTAAGGGAACTGGATTTATTTAGTCTGGAGAAGAGAAGACTGTGAAGGGATGGTTCCAAACAGGATGGAGCTGGATTGTTCTCAGTGGTGGCAGATGACAGAACAAGGTGCAATGGTCTCAGGTTGCAGCAAGGGAAGTTTAGGTTAGATATTAGGAAAAGCTTTCTTATACAGGTTACCCAGAGAGGTTGTGGAATATCCATCCTTGGAGACTTTTAAGAACTGGCTAGACAAAGCCTTGACTGGGCTGATCTAGTTGGGGCTGGTTCTGCTTTGAGCAGGGGGTTGGACTAGATGACCTCCTGAGGTCCCTTCCAAACCTAATTTTTCTATGATTCTATGATTTTTGGCTTATTGTTTTCTTCTTGATCTGAATGTCTTCCTCTCTTGATTGTCCTTCAGAGAGAGATAGGGAGGAGGTCTGGATTAGCTTAACCTGTGGGTTGGTCACTGGAGCACTTTGCTGGGAATCAGGAGACAGGTTCAAATCCATGTAGGTAACAAGGGACCCAGAACCTTGTCTCTTGCTCTCTTGACCAAGTGCCTTAGCTGTTGAGCTAGAAAAGGTTGGAGGTGAATAACACACACCATTTGTAGTTCTTCCCTGCTTAACACTTTGGTACTTACCTAATCCTATTTTGCTGTACAGCTGTCCAGGAAGAGCACAGCCCTATGGAGCATGCTCAGTGAATACACACTGGCTTGTGTGTATGTAGCTTCATGTGAATCACAAACTGTGCTTCAGTGCAAAAACTGCAGTTGTGTGGCTGCCTACATTCCATTCAAGCTCGTAAAGGGAAATAGGATTTGACCCATAGTCTTTCTTTTATCATTTTCGTCATCGTGTAGAGAAAAGGGGCGGGGGTGTAGCTCTCTATGTCAAGGAAAGCTACACGTCCCTGCAAGC
>NW_005842028.1:1638455-1645496 GCF_000455745.1 Alligator sinensis | reverse complement strand
CCCTCAGATCTGGGTGGGGTGGGTGGGATACCACTGCGGACTGAGGTTAGGGCTGGGCCAGGCCATTTCCCGAAGGGCCTGGGCTACACTGCACTTGGGGTGGGCGGTGGCAGCCACCTAAAAATTCCCCATATTCCACCCCCATAACCTCCCCTCCCAGCACTGCCACTGTCAGCCCTCAGTGTAGCCCAGCCCAGCCTACACTGGGAAGAGCCCAGCACAGCCCCAGCCCACAGTGGCATCCTTGCTTCCCCATTCAGATGATGTCAATTGTAATTTTAAATCATTGCTTTCTCATTAATTTGATTTATATTTTTTTTGGGCTAGGAAAGAGTATAAAAAGGGAAATATTTGTGTTTCTTCCAAGTCTAAAGTATGTTTCTGTTACTATAATTTCTGTTAATAAATACTACATTTTTTTTTTTTTTGTACTCTCCTGCTTCATATTTCCAAGGGGTGGGGGAAAAAAAAAACACTAAGTATGGCATAAAGTGTTTTATTTAAAGCCTGGCTAACACTTTATTTGTAGTTGGTTCAGAAATTTTAAGAATCATGGATATATACCAGATTGTTAGGCTTAGCTGTTTATAATAATTCACAACCATTTAAAATCTGAACATTTCTCTGTAGAGTTGAGTATGAAGACAGTTTTGCTCCCCTTTAAAAAAATCTAACCTTTTAAATTCTCATAAATAATGCAATACCATTAATGCAATGCCATTCTAATACCAGTCAAAGTAGCTAAAAAATGGAATTGGGACCACAGTAAGAATTAATACATATTTTATGTCTACCAGAATGTGGCACATTCTTTGTGTTTCGCTATGAATAATGTTGTAATGCCAATTTTAATTTAATTTTATTTTTTGCATAGCACATGCTGATCTGGAAACTATATTTCCAGAAAGACTGCTTACTTTCCTTCATCAAGATGAACATGAGCCTGCAATGCGATGCGGCGGCTAGTAAAGCGACCAAAACGCTGGCTTGCATCCATAGATGCTTCTCAAGCAAATCCCGGGACGTCATTCTCCCCCTGTACTCGGCCTTAGTGAGGCCGCAGCTGGAGTACGGTGTCCAGTTTTGGGCTCCACAATTCAAAAAGGATGTGGAGAAGCTTGAGAGAGTCCAGAGAAGAGCCACGCGCATGATCAGAGGTCAGGGAAGCAGACCCTACGGTGACAGGCTGAGAGCCCTGGGGCTCTTTAGCCTGAAAAAGCGCAGGCTCAGGGGTGATCTGATGGCCACCTACAAGTTTATCAGGGGTGACCACCAGTATCTGGGGGAACTTTTGTTCACCAGAGCGCCCCAAGGGATGACGAGGTCAAATGGTCACAAACTACTTCAAGACCGTTTCAGGCTGGACATAAGGAAGAATTTCTTTACTGTCCGAGCCCCCAAGGTCTGGAACAGCCTGCCACCGGAGGTGGTTCAAGCGCCTTCATTGAACACCTTCAAGATGAAACTGGATGCTTATCTTGCTGGGATCCTATGACCCCAGCTGACTTCCTGCCCTTGGGCAGGTGGCTGGACTCGATGATCTTCCGAGGTCCCTTCCAGCCCTAATGTCTAATGTCTATGAAATAAAACTTTATGTATAAAAGACTCTTATGAACCTCGGCAGATAGGAGCATGTCTTAAATTGGCAACTTTGACAGGTGATTTTTTTTAGTTCTTGTTTAAGAACTATGTGAACCTTTGGCTTTTTAGTTGAAGAGCTATGTGCATAATGTTTTATGTGCATTCCAGATACTTTCGTGTAGTTTTATAACTTTGTAAATCTTTTATCCTTTCTGGTTTATTTGTAGTTCTTAGTCATGTAACCTTTAATCGTCTTTTGTGTAAAGGAACAGCTTAACCTCTTTTAATGTTTCCTCATTTTGGAGCTTGCTGAGAGATATTTTTAATGGCATTTCTCTTTTCCTTTCTTCCCCTAAAATTGTTTGGTTGTAAATAAATGGAAAGGGTAGTCTGGTGTTTTGAAATGACTTCAGGATAGAAATAGGTCAGATGCCAAAGTATTGCATGGGTTTAGTGTACTCAAGTTACTTGTATTTTCCTTTTTTCAACATTTTTATATGCAAGCATACATATAACCTAAATAAGATTCTTGCTAGGGTACATTAAAAACACAACCAAAATATGGGCCCATTGAGAAGGAACTCCCCCTGTCCACAAAAAAAACAAACAAAAAACCCAAACCAAAACAAACAAACAAAAAAACCCCAACCCATATGTTCTGGCTGCAAACACTAGTGATATTTTTTACCTGGATTCTTATCCTGCTGTCATAGAAATACCCAGATGCAGGTCCACAAAGGAACTGAGGTACCTCAGTCCAAGAGTGCAATTATCAAACCTAGTGTCTATCCCTGTAGGCACTTAGAGTCCATAGGCACTTAAGTTTTCAGCCCAGGCACTTATAGTTCTGTTTCTGGACATGGGCAAATGGGTATCTATCTCATGCCTAAGATCACTGCGGGAACCACAGATTAGATGTTCCCCTACCTGTCCCCTGAGGGTCCTGATCCAATACATGTGCTCAGAGCTTGCCTAATACATTCCTACAGCATCAAGCTCTGCACAAAACAATGACAGCAGCTGCTTTCAAAACATAGGAGGTGGTTTTGATGCCCCACCGCCTATTATCTAATAGCCAAATGGGAAGCCCAGTGTGGGAGATCCCCAGTCAGTTTCTTTTTCTGCCTGAGGAGTTTGCACCCAAAACTCCCATCTCACAGAAGAATACCAGAAGCTATTTGGGCTATTTTAGGGTAGGGCCACTCTAGGAATCCTGTTGTTCCACTCTGCAGGAAAGAAGTGACATTTCATGTGAAAGAGTGCGTGCAAACAATAACAAGGCTCTGCAGTCCAGTGATTAGTGTAGTCACCTGTATTCCTGTCTTTGCTCCAAGGGCTATTTACGTATTTTATCCAGTGGCTGTGTAATATAAACAGTCCTTGGGTTAGGGACTGAATCCTCCTGCTTTCTACAGATTCATGCTCAGTCTTTCTTGCTTGGGCCCAGTGAACCAGCTTCAGCAGCGAGTCTCCCTTGTCCTTTCTGCTCAGCCTGTACCTGGGAGCTGAGAAGTTGGATTTGAAACCCCAAATTTAGGCAGAGGATAGTACTGAGCCTGGGTCTTCCACAACCTGAGTTGCAGAACCTGTACTCTAACCACTGTGGTATTGGATAAGAAAGCTTACCGCTTCTTTTTGGGGAAAGAAAAAAGGACTGATTCCTTCTGCAGTTTTGGAAAAAGTCGAGCTGGGAACTTTGGATCCTGTGAAGTAAGTGCCTCCTTACAGCCCCCAACTAGCTGCCTAAATCCTGTAGAGAGACAGGATTTAAGACACCCTCTTCAGCATTTCTTTTTACTTTGTTTAAGCAGCTTCTCACTTGGGGTGCTGTCTGTTTTGGATCCCATTAGTAGGGGCCTAATTCTCCCTGTTCACTGTATGAAGAGTGTATGTGCTTAACTAACAGATGTGGATTCTGCTTTCCTGACCAGGAGCTTAAAAGAACTAGGATCAGGAGCTCAGCTTTGTAGATACAGCCTGAGCTGAGATTCAGATTTCTTATAATACAGTTTCAATGGCAGTTTTTGATGTTCTCAATCTAGTGATAGATTTTGATAGGGAATTTCTTCTAATATTCAGCTTACTCATCAGGGTATGGGGAACTTTTGGCAACATGACTGTCAGAACCGTGCCTTCCAGGGACCAGATAGCCAAAGCCACAGTTTTTTCCAGATGAAAGCTCAGTTCTCAATCCCCTACACAAACTACTCCTTTGTAATTGAAGTCATTTATCATTCTTGGACAAATTCTCTTAGCGCATGTTTATATATCCAGAAAATTTTGAATAGAATGTGTGGGTTTTTATATCTAAAAAGAATTTTAAAAGGTTTCATAGTACTTTCCTCTGTTTTGTCCTAATAATCTACATTTTGGAGATATATTTAACTAGCCAGTTGTTTGACATAAAATTTTCAAGTGGCGCATGTCTTAGGGATGTAAATCCCATGGAAAGTCAATGAGATTTAGACTCCTGTTTGGAGCACTGTGATATGTACAGAAAATATTTTATACTGTATCCTTTTTGTTTATATCTTCTGTATATTTTATGTACAAAACTTATCTTTACTTGCACAACTAATAACTCCTTATATTATTACAAATGAAAATAATCTGATTTAATTTACTTTCATCATTATAAGTGCCCATTCTGTTATCAGTTACCGAGGATGTTGTGTTTGTGAGACTGAGAGAGCAACTGGGGTTCTAATGTTTACTTTTACTCAGCTTGCACATTTGTACTATTTAAAACATATAAAAGAATGCAGAAATTAAGATGAAGTGGTGATATTCTAGAAATCTTCAGGAAATGTTTCTTCCTCTGATTAATGTTTTTAAACCTGTCTTTCTGCCCATTTTTTCTTTATTTTTAACAATAATAAAACTTACTGTAAATTTAGGGACTAAATCATTTGACAATTTTTTTCAAATAATATGTTTTTTCTGCCACCTGCTTCAGTTAGGATGGTCTTTTTAGGGTGTCATGAGGAAAATTGCAAGGGCTTCCCTTGCTAGGACCATGAATCTGTGTGAGTCCTTCTAGAGAGCCAAAAACCTCTCATTTGATAGGTCAGCTAGTCAAGGAGTTTTAAAAGGGGCCAGTCCAGAGTAATGGAATCATTCTGTTTTTGCTGTTAGGCACTTTCCTGTATATACTTAGTTCTTTTTCTAATGGTTTATTTTCTCTCTTTCAGGCTAAAGATGCTTCATCTTTATGGTTGCTGTTTCAGCCGTGATTGGGAATCCATTAAAGAAATCAGTAAAACAATAAAAGTGTTTCATGATCTCTCTGCTCCAGCAATTAACATTTTAGTTGAATGAGGAACTACGCCTATCACTATGGACATTTCTGGCTTGTAAATATGACACTGCTGCAGCAAAGGGATGCTGTGTCAGTTTGTCTTCTGCATTTTATGCTGTATAATCCAAAAGCTGACTCCTTTTGCTTTCTTTTATGAGTCACTTCATTTTTTTATCTCAGACACTGCAGGACACTTCTGATAACACAGTAATAATGCTTGTTTCCCTTGTAGGGATACTATGAGGTGTAATTCTTGCAATTCATCTTGTAGTTAAAAAGAATGGAGATACAATCCACATGGCAAATATTACTAAATGTGTTCTCTTTTAACTTTTAATTGAAAAGAATAAATCGTCAAATTCTGTAGTAATGTAAGTGGTGGTAAAAGGTAGAAAGCAGATGGAACTTGGTCAGAAAATGGTTTTAATTGTCAAAGGAATACAATTCACATTGATCTAGAAACTAGTGACTACGTGTTGGTGTTCTCTAAGGACTGATTTCTATACTTGTGTAAGAAGCTGCAAATCCTGTTAAAGCTGCCTAAAATGGGGATGGGGCAGGAGATTAAGCTCACAAAGCAGGAGCAATAGCAGCCTGAAGAACACCGTATGCTACTATACACTGCTAACCACATCTCAGCACCTACATCTGCCCTACTCAGGCTTTCATTACTCCCTTTTACTTAACACATGACTTGCAGCATGTAAAACTTCCACTACTAATAGTAATTGAAGGCGATAGTTTGGCAAGGGGCTAGATGAATTGAGGAAGAATTTGGCAGCAACAATGACGTCTGTTCTGTGATACTGTGTCTGCATTTGTGGGTGGAAGAATACTATGGATAACTACTCTGGCTAGCTGCTAGCTGAAGAATGAAACCAAGTCAGTGGTCTGGGCACCAGGGCCTGAGACAATCGGCCACTTTGGCATACCTTACTCAAAACCTTGGAGTTGTATTTGTAGGACTGCGAATATTCACGGCTGCAACTGAAACTAATGGGACTGGTGGTGTTATGAGGTGCTTACAAACTTTGAAAAATTCCATTGTAAGGAATTATCTTATACACTGGCCACAGTTCTGGTGGAGTGTATGGGAGTGAGCATACAAAACCCACTTTAGTCTGCAGATGTACTCCTGAGAAGGAGGTTCTGTGTGGCTGCTCTGAAGTCTTCCCTAGCATCCACACACAGACCTCCTGAAGATCAAGACCTTTAGAGCTGGGAGATGGAAATAAGCATAGAGAAGACGCATGGACACACTTCTGGCCCTGAAGTGTGCCAGCAGACTTGGGTGATTCAGTCACTGTGAAATATTCAGAGAACATATTGATAACCGCTACAAGAAAACTAAATATTCTGAGAGTTGGGATTGAATGGTGTGCAGGATATTATGAATAATGCTTGCGTGTGCATACTGAATGATAAGATAACAAAATACTGAATAGCTGCTTATTATGTGAGTATGGTTCACCCTGTGCACTGAATGGGGAAATTTTATTTCTGGCACTTCTTAACTGTTAAGCAATTGGCTTTGGAAGCTTAACAAGAGTCTATTACTGTAGTTACTCAAATCCAAGATGAGTTTTTATTTTCCCCATTCAGATTGGGGAAAAAAAATTCCCTCATCTTAGAATTGTATACAAAGTGCCAGGGGTAGGTGGGGGTGGAGGGTATGGGCAGGTGGCTGCTGCAGCTATGACTCTGGCCCCAAGCCCCCCCCCCCCCCCCCCCCCCCCCCACAATCCTATCTGCCCTCTGCAGCTTCTGCCCCTCCTGGATGCCCCGCAGTCTCTGGCCTCTTCCCTCCACCTTACTGTCAGGCATGCCTGCAGCTCCAGATGAATTCCCTTCTAGGACACAGAGCACATGGAGACTCCATTCCCTGTCTGGCCAATCATTAGCAGCACAGCTCCAGCCCCGGGACAGTACTGCCTGGCTGGGCAGGGGATGTGCTTCCATGTGCTTCATCACCTGGGAGGGAATGGAGCTGGAGTTGCATCTGATAGTAAGTGGGGGGAGGGGGCAATGGCTGTGGGATGGAGGATGAAGAAGGGGGCAGAGGCTGTGTGGGGCAGGGGTAGCAGGGATAGAGGCTGTGTGGGGAGCAAGAAAAGGGCAGGAGCTGAGGGGGGGGGGGGTAAGCTGCCGGGGAAGAACTGGGG
>NW_005842028.1:1630230-1638370 GCF_000455745.1 Alligator sinensis | reverse complement strand
TTTCCCTACTATAGCAGTTGGGGGGGAGGTCAAATTTAAGATGACCTTCCAATAATTAGATTTTATACCTAGAAAATTACAATATTTATAGTTTTTCCATATATAGAATCTAATTATTGGCAGGGGGTCATCTTAAATTCTAAGCTGTCTTGGATTCAGGTAAATATGATATTACAGTAAGGTCTCCTAAGTTCCCTAGTAAGGTCTTGGATTCAGGTATATATGATATTACAGTAAGGTCCCCTGAGTCAAGGGAGCTCACCGGCTGGGCTGGGGTGCTGGGTTGTAAGGTTCTGTGGGGCTTCTGCACCCTTGGAGGCTGGTGTCTTGCCCACAGTTCCCAGGGAGCTGTGGAGCAAGGCACTTGGCACATCTCTCTATCAGAGGCATCCAGGGAGCAGGGAGAGGTTCCTAGTCCTGGGGTCCGTGTGTACTGGGGGCCTTAAAAAAACACATGTGCAGCTTTGGCACCTGCAACTCTATCTGCCCTCTTCAGCCAACAACTGGCTGATTGTTGGTTGCAGCCCTGGGACCTCACCAGTTCTTGCCAAGCTGTGACACGCAGCATAGTTTCATAGTAGCTAGGGTCAGGAGGGACCTGAACAGCTCATCTAGCCTGACCCCCTGCCACAGGCAGGAACGAATGCTGGGTTCACAAGACCCCAGACAGGTGATCATTCAACCTCCTCTTGAATTTGCCCAAGGTATGGGCAAGGACCACTTCCCTGGGAAGTTGGTTCCAGATTTTGGCCACCCTAACTGTAAAATATTGCCTTCTGATCTCTAACCTAAACCCATTCTCCATCAGCTTATTACCATTGTTCCTCGTCACCCCAGGTGGTGCTGGGGAGAAAAGGCCTCTGCCTATTTGCTGTTGATCCCCTCTGATGAGCTTGTAGGCAGACACCAGGTCCCCCCTCAGCCTCCTCTTGCTGAGGCTGAACAGGTTCAAGTCCTTCAGTCTCTCCTCATAGGGCCTGTCCTGCTGCCCTCTCACCAAGTGGGTGGCCCTCCTCTGAACCCTCTCCAGCTGTTGAGCACAGCTTTCAACTTCTTCTTCTCACGTCTCTACACTTCATTTGACTGTTTTGTTACACAGGCTTGTGCTCGTGTATTGTACTTGGCGAAGTCTTTCATTGTACATGTGCTTTCAAGCAGCGGGCATTGCAGCAGATATTGCATAGTCTGAGGCTCTGTGCCACAGTCACAGGTGGTTGAACCAGTGGTATAGCCCCATTTCAGGGTTCCTTGGAGAGTCCAACTCTGGTGTGCAGGCAGTTGAGACATCTCCACCTTTGCCATGGTTCATAAACCCCTGATGGTAGACTCAGTCGCTGGAATGTCCATTTATTCACTGTCAGGTATTTCCTTCACCTTCTCATTCCACATCTCTAGTTGCGTCTCCTTGGGTGTGGCTTTAAGAGGCTGGGTGCTAGTGAGGAAGCTTCTGTGTGATTTTAGATGTTTGTGTGCTGTAGGATGGTTGTATAGCTGGTCATGTAGTTTTCAACTTGCCACTAGTAATGGTAGGAGGCTATGGGGTCAGATCCCATTGTGCCATTAAATGAATGTGTGCCAGGGACCAAAGTGAAACAGCTCCAGCAGAGGAAACTGTCTCTCTAATTGTCTGATGTTTAGGACACTCACTTGAGATGTGGGAAACTAAGTCCCAACCCTGAATCAAGCAAAGTAGGTAGGTGAAATCTGGTACTTCCTGGGTAAGTATCTTAACCACTGGAGTACCGGGGAATGTCTCTCTTGTTTTGATTGGAAATTCTAGCCTTGAACAAAGAAACCATTTGTACTGAAACTGATACAAAAGGTCCCATAACAAGTTTTAGTTTTTGATGAACCAACGTTTAGAATTAAACAGCATTTTATCAGAAAAATCTCCGCCAGCTCTAAGTATAGTTACTCTGTAACTTGGATTTATTGGTCAGCATGTACTGGGTCCTAAAGCAGAAGCAGAAAACCCACCCACATTAGTACAGTGCTGTGTGGAGGCCAGGCAGCACTGTGGAGATGAGATGTCAGACCAAGATGGATGTACTGCTTCCAGCTTGAGAAGTAGTGCGTTGTGTCTAAGCCCAGTGCTGCTTTGTGCCATGCCGATATAGCTGTAATTTCCAGTAATGTTCTCTTTCAGGTTCTATTAGCAGATGGTGGCAATGCTTGAGTTGCAGATGCTGTAGAGAGAACAACTGAAAGGTTCTGAAGTGTTGAAAACAGCTACATGTGAATCTTAAAACCTTTATTATTTTACATACACATTTGGGTCTTGAACAACTGTTTCTCCATGTATAGTAAATTAAGAAAATCCTGCTCTTGTATACCCAGGCTGCCCCACTAAGAGGTGAATACAGCTCTATGAAACTAAATTTAAACAAGTTGTTCTCCTCTTTCCCATTCCTGTTAGATAATGTAGTATTACACCATGCAACAGTGTAGTTCCCACCCAAATTCAGGGTTTTCTCCTCCTTACTGTTCCATTTCAATCACTGAACTTATTTGATACTTAGTGGTAAAAATGGAGAGCTTTTCACTGTAATGTGACATTGTGTAAACTTAATATATTAAGTTGTGATATGTCTGGCGTACGTGTTCTATTAGGGGTCCAGTTTTCACACAGCATGATTTCGTACCCTTCTATAATTCTGACTATACTACTGCTGAATCTGCGTTTTGTGTTTGGCCACAAAGAGATTCCTTGCTATTTTAAGCTTTTAACTTCAGTGTCTAACTAATGAACTCAGGTTCATTACATTCTTTCCCTTTCTGAGCAAATATTACACTTCCAGGCCACAGAAGCAATGCTTGGCTTTTTAAATATTACTTAGACTCTGCATGGCGCAGCAGTTTAACAGCGGGTGCATCATATCAGAACAAAGCCTTACTTTTCATTCCTTGCTGGGAATCCTGCCCTCACCACCCACTCTGAAGACTCATAAAATAAATCATCTTTTGTTTTGATATATCTATGACAGTTTATTTTGATCCATTGACTGTAGTTTTGTTGGCAAGCAAGCATGGGTGGAAATATTAGCTGGTTCTATGAATACTCCTATGCCTTCTGTTTTTTAGGCTATCCCTCTTCCATGACAATGCTAAATGATACCGTACTTCATTTATTGCTAGAGCTTTATATGCCAAATTAAATATTCTGAAATAGTGGAGACACAAAAGGCCACATTGTACCCATTATGTTGTGTCCTCTGAGTTGCATGTACATACATAGGGTTGCATGTTAATAAGGGCAGAATCTAGATAAAGGATAGCAGCCACATATTGCTCTTGAAAATCTTCGATCCAAAGCATACTAAAGTCAGTAGACTCCCATTGACTTCAGTGGACATTCAGTAAGTCAAGACACCTTGGCAAAGGAGATGAGAGTATGTTGTGTTATTTATTTATTTATTTTAGTTACATCACCATAACTATTCATGGTACTATACAAAACAAAGAAAGACGGAATCTTTTGCCTTACTTGAAATCCAAGTAACTTGAGAAAATATATCATTATGGGAATGGTTTCGGGAGAGCACAACAAAAATAGCTGGAAGGTTCCTTGAGACTCTAGTCCAGTCTTCTGCTTCAAAGGAGGATCATCTATACCTCAACCATTCCTGGTAGGAAAGAGATTTTCCCATCCCCTAAGGTAATATATTGTAATACTTAACTATTCTTATCTATGTATTCTTTCTTATAATTTAAGCCCTTTATTTCTTGGTCTACCCCCAGCAAGCATGGAGAACAAGCTTATAACCTTCCTGATTTTGGGATAATCAAATATCTGTCCAACTTGAGGCCCATGGACTGCTTTTAGCCCATAAAAGGTTAAATTGTGGCCTTTGGCTCCAGCCTGGTTGCCACTCCCCCAACTGTTCTGGCAGCTGTTGCCACTAGGTTCTCCAGGTTCTCCCCTCTTTCCGGTGTTGTTTCCTGCCCCACAGTGTGGTATGGTGGGCGGAGAGTGTTGGTGGCATGTCAGGAGGTGCAACACGTGTGGCCCATGGCACCCTTGAGTGCGGATGTGTGGTGTGTGATCCCTAGCTACTCTGAAGTTGTAGAGCCCTGAACAATGATATACTCAAAGCCTCTTATACCACCTTCAATTTTCTCTTTTTTAAAACTAAACAAATCCAGTTCTTTAAATCTTTCCTCATTGATCATATTTTTTAGAACTTTGATCCTTTTTGCTGCTCTCCTTTGCATTTTTTTCAATGTATATCTTTCTTAGAGTGTGGGCACAAAGTGAAGGCTTTAAAAGTGCTGACTATACAGAAGGATTATTCCATGTCTCTTACATGATACTCATATGTCCTTTTCTGCAAAATTACTGCCTAGTCAATCATTCTACAACTTGGACTTGTGTAGTTGATTATTTCTATCTAAATGTGGTTCTTCAGAATATTTCTCCAATTTACCAAGATTATTTTGAATTCTAAGTCCTGTCCTCCAATGTGCCTACTGTCTCCTTCCATCATTGCACTGCCTGCAAATTTAATCAGTGAATTCTCTAGCCTATCATCAAGGTTGTTGTATCAGGGAGTTGGAGCTCAACCCTGCTATACTTGTTCCCCCGACAAGCCTGAGCCGGAGGTACCATGGCGAGATCTCCCAGCCGCAGGAATGGCCCCTTTAAGACCAGCATGTTCGGTGAGTGGTTGGGGGAGAAGCAGAACTTAAAGGGACTTTGGCATCCCAGGCCAAAAAGCCCTGGACTGCCTAGAGCAAGGCCTGGAGTTTCCCCTGGAAAGGAGAAAGAGCCAGGGTGAACGTACCTGGTGTTGGTGCAAAGGTGCAGGCAAACAGCCAGATTTCATAGATTTCATAGACATTAGGGACTGTGTAAGAGGTTGATGTCATGTCGCCCAGAGCCACGTCACCTCCCGACTGAAATAGTAGTGCCTTGTCGTTGGAAAGATCCCTGCCAAGAAGGAGGATGATGTCCCTGGTTTTGCTTGAGATGCATCGGTGGATTCATGCCAGAGTTTAGTTTGCTTTGCCAGCTATGGCATCGCATTGGTGGCTCATGTTCATCTTGCGGTCAATCAAGACCCCCATGTCTCTTTTGGTCACGGTGCTAGCAAGCATAGCATTGCCAAGCCTATAAGTATGATGGTGGTTTTTCCTCCCAAGGTGGAGCACCCTGCACTTGTCTACATTGAAAAACAACAGGTTTTGGTCCGCCCACCTTGCGAGTGTGTCCAGGTTGGCCTGTATCCCCAGCCTGTCCTCCAGTGTGACCGCCTTCCCCCATAGTTTAGTGTCATCTGTGAACTTTGCCAGTCCGCATCTGATGCTTGAATCCAGATCATTAATGAAGATGTTGAAGAGTACTGGCCTGAGTACTGAGCCCTGAGGTACACCACTGGTCGCCTTGGGCCATGTTGATTTGCTCCCATCAACTAATACTCTTTGGGTCTGACCCCGGAGGCAGTTCCCCAGCCAGCAGACCATGAGATGGTCAAGGCCGCAGTTCCCCAGCTTAACTATGAGGACATCGTGAGAGACCAAGTCAAAGGCTTTCTTGAAATCCAGGTAAATGACATCAACCTCATCTCCCTTGTCTAGGCAATGCATCACCTGGTCCTAGAAGGAGATGAGGTTGGTCAGGCAAGACCTTCCAGTAACAAAGCCATGTTGACTGGCACTCAGAAGGTTGCCTTCTGTTAGCCTGTTCCTGATGGATCCCTTGATGGTTTCCTACAGGATCTTTCCAGGGATGGATGTCAGACTGATTGGCCTGTAACTCCCTGGATCTTCCTTCCTTCCTTTCTTGAAGATTGGGAGCATGCTGGCTCTTTTCCAGTCTTCTGGTACCTCTCATCAGTGCCATGAGTTCTCAAATATTTTTGCCATAGGGCATGCTATGATGTCTGCCAGCTCCTTCAGGACTCTCAGGTGCATTCCGTCCAGGTCCACGGACTTATGGATGTCTAGCCTCTTGAGGTGTTCCCTCACTTGATCTGCGTCAGTAGTGGGCCCGTCTCCTGCCCCCTGGATGTTTGGCTTTGTCCAACAGGGTGACTCCCTTGGGTGGGTGGAAGACTGATGCAAAGTAATCGTTTAGGAAATTGGCCTTTTCCTTAGCGTCAGACACCAGCTGCCCCATTTGATCTAGCAGGGGTCCAATGTTACCTTTGTGCTTTCTCTGACTTTCCACATATCTGAAGAAGGACTTTATGTTATCCTTGATTCTGGTGGCTAGCCTGAGTTTGGTTTCTGCCTTGGTTTTTGTGGTCTGCTCTTTACAGGTGTGGGCTAGTGCTGTGTAGTCCTCATTGGTGATGATTCTTGTTTTCCATCTGGTGTAGGATTCTATTTTAAATTTCAGGAGGTCCAAAAGTTCCCTATTTAGCCGAGGTGGTTTCCCACCCCACTGACTGCATTTCCTATGGGACAGGATGGACTTTCCTTGTGCTTCAAGGTTTGTGTTCTTAAGGAACAACCATTCCTCATGGACTCCCTTTTCTAAGGGGAATGGTTTCTTAGTTCCTGGCTGACCAAACTCCTGAGTTTGTGAAAGTCAACTATCCCAAAGTTTAGGATTTCTATTTTACTGAGGAATTTGATCACCCTGCGTTGGACAGAGAAAGTGTTCAGTTCATGGTCACTGTCAACAAGCTTCCCCTTTGTGGAGGAGCACCTTTGGCAGAAACACCTTTGTGCTCGCTGTGGCAGAAGCCCACCTCTGTTTCTCCCCAAAAACTCTGTTCTGTGACAATTTGGTTAGGATGGGCCCAGCAGAAGATACACACCTTACCCTATCTCGCCACTTGAGGGCTCTCACAGGCTCCGAGGGGAGCCTGCTTTGGAGGAGCAGCAGGGGAAACCTCCCCCGGTTACCATTTTAAGGGGGGAGGTATGTGGCAGGGCACTGCTGGTGCCTGTCACTTTAAGACAGAGGGGCAGAGATGAGTATCCCCACTGAGGGGGCAGCCCCAAGTGAAGGGGGCAGTGTGGAGCCCCAAGTGAGGGGGCAGTGCGGAGCCCCTGGTGAGGGGTAGCCCCAGAAAGGGGGTGGAGACGAAGTACCCCAGTGTTGGGGAGAAGAATCAGATGGCTGAGGCCCCAGTACGTTTATATATAGAGTTGCCCCCAGAAGGTAAGCTTAGACCCGGTCAGGTAATTGGCTGGCCACTACCCTGGTGAGGGTCATGGGAGAGGCCCAACAGATGATATGTCTGCCACCCAAGGAAAGGACTAGCTAAGCCTATGGCCTAAGGGGCCCACCCCAAGAGGGAGCAAGGCAGCATAAGTTGGTGATGCATGAAAGAGACCCTGTGAGAGAGGGTGGAGTGTGAGAGGCCCTAGTGAGAGGAGGGCAGTATGAATGGACCCATCCAGTGATGACCTAATCAGCAACCTAACGATCGAAGTGAAGCTGGGTGACAGCGATCATGAACTGATCACCTTCACCATCTGCCGTAAAGCTGTCAAGTCAGTCAGTAATACAGAAGTCCTCGACTTCAGGAAAGCTGACTTTGACAAGCTAAGGAGGCTTGTCAGAGATGCCCTGAAAAGCCACAACCCAATGGAGAGGGGAGTTCAGGATGAGTGGTTGTTCCTCAAGGAAGCAATCCTGGATGCGCAAGCAAAGTCCATCCCGTCTCAGAGGAAAGGCAGCAAAAGGGCACAGTAGCCCCCTTGGCTCTCCAGGGAACTGGTGGACCTCCTGCGTCTTAAAAGGAAGACCTACAAAGAATGGAGGACTGGAACCGCCACCAAGAAGGAATACTCTACTCTGCTCTTGTCTGGACCTTCAGAGAGCAAATCAGGAAAGCCAAGGCTGTGATGGAACTCCAGCTAGCTACAAATATCAAGGAAAATAAAAAATCCTTTTTTAGATATGTGGGGAGCTGGAGGAAAAGCAAGGGCAACGTTGGAACCCTGCTAAACCAGATGGGGCAACTGACACCCAGGAAAAAGCAAACTTGCTAAATGGGTACTTTGTGTCAGTTTTTCACCAGCTCTATGGGACAGCGCTACCCACTATGGGTCAGGGAGGCCCAGGTAAGGGAGATTCCTTGCCCTCCATTGAAGTTGACCTCATGAAGGAACACCTTGACAGGATGGATACCTTCAAGTCAGCTGGCCCTGATGGGTTACACCCAAGGGTACTCAGGGAGCTGGCGAG
>NW_005842028.1:1629472-1630022 GCF_000455745.1 Alligator sinensis | reverse complement strand
TTGTTGTGGGTAGGTCTTGCTTGACCAATCTCATTTCCTTTTATGACCAGGTGACCTATCACCTGGACAAGGGGGAAGAGATTGATGTTGTATACCTTGACTTTAAAAAAGCCTTTGATCTGGTATCCCACGATCACCTCTTGGCTAAACTGGCTAACTGAGGCCTTGAAGTTACCACAATCTGCTGGCTGGGGAACTGGCTCCGTGGTAGGACCCAGAGGGTGGTGGTCAACGGGAGCCAATCGTTTGGTGCGCTGACACCAGTGGGGTCCCACAAGGCTCTGTCCTAAGGCCTATACTATTTAACATCTTCATCAATGATGTGGACATTGGTGTCAGAAGCGGACTGGCCAATTTTGCCAATGACACCAAATTCTGGGGTAAAGCATCCACACCTGAGGATAGGAGGGTGATCCAGGTGGATCTGGACAGACTCATGAAATGGGCGGACGAGAACCTGATAGTGTTCAACACCAAAAAATGTAAGGTTCTCCACCTTGGGAGGAAAAACCTGCAGCATGCTTATAGGCTTGGTAGTGCTACGCTGGTT
>NW_005842028.1:1622417-1629254 GCF_000455745.1 Alligator sinensis | reverse complement strand
ACAATTCAAAAAGGATGTGGAGAAGCTTGAGAGAGTCCAGAGAAGAGCCACGTGCATGATCAGAGGTCAGGAAAACAGGCCTTATGATGAGAGGCTGAGAGCCATGGGGCTATTCAGCCTGGAAAAGCACAGGCTCAGGGGTGATCTGGTGGCCACCTATAAGTTTATCAGGGGTGCTCATCAGGATCTGGGGGAACGTCTGTTCATCAGAGCCCCCGAAGGGATTACAAGATTGAACAGTCACAAACTCCACTGTGACCCATTCAGGCTGGACATAAGAAAGAACTTCTTCACTGTCCGAGCCCCCAAGGTTTGGAATAGACTGCTGCCGGAGGCGGTTCAAGCACCCACTCTGAACGCCTTCAAGACACATTTGGATGCTTGTCTTGCTGGGATCCTATGATTCCTGTTGACTTCCTGCCCCTGGGTCAGGGGGCTGGACTCAATGATCCTCCGGGGTCCCTTCTAGCCCAAATGTCTATGAAATCTATGAATGTGTGTGTGACTGAGGCCTGGCGGCATGGACTAAGCTTGGTTTGGCTGTAGGCCGGGGGCACTGCAACATCTGGATGCCATCTGCGAGGCATGGGCTGCAGTGTAGGGGAGGCACGGAGCTGCAGATAGTGCCTCTTGGCATTGGGGCAAGAATGGGCAGCCTCCTGCCTTAATTAACATCTTAATTAATTAAGAACAAGGCATGGCAGGCGAGTCAGGTGGGTGGCATGCCCAAAGGCAAGTGGGGAACTTAGCACTGTGGCTAGGCGGGGAGCCGCACTTTGCCACACCCTTGATCCTCAGATCGCTCACCAGATCATCCCCTTTGGCCAGAACCAGATCCAGTAGTACCTCTCCCATAGTTGGCCCATAGACCTCTTGCGTTAGAGGTAGTTCTCATCAGTGCAAGCAAAAAAGTTACATGACTAGTTGGATTATCCATGTGCTCTTCCCACAAAATGTTGGGGAGACTGAAGTCCCCCAAAGGGGAGCATCCCGGAAGAACAGCAGCGAGAGGAGGAAAGTCTTGTTGTCTTTGCCAGGGATGTGGAAGGCTGGGGAATCCTGTGACCTGTAAGAGACAGAAGGAGAGAGACCCCATACTCAAGCAAACTGTGAGTAAAGAGCAAATCCCTGGATGGAAGGAAGAGATGCAGGCAGAAAAATTAAGGGAATTAGGGTACCTGGCTTGAAGCTGGGCGCAGGCAAGGAAGTGGCCCGAGTTCTAGCTGAGACTGTGTGTGGTTCAAAGTTGCAGCTACTGTCAGCCAAGAGGACTCTCACCTGGTGGGAGCTTCAGGGCCAAGGGGACTTGAACATTCCAAGAGCAGGTAAAGACGCAAACCTAGTGGCCTTCTGTGGTAAGAGCGTTCACGGAAGCAGGGGAGACCCTTGGAAATTGACTGAGGACAGGCACAGTCACGCCTGTGCTCTTTTGTTTATTCTTATTTGATTGGTAAATATGAGGCTGGAAGACCCTAGAGGTCCCTAGAAGGGAAGTGACTGTGAGTACCGGCTCACCCACCCCAGGTCGTTATGCTTATTTTCTCAGTTTATATGATTTCAGGTGGAGAGCAAATGAACTGGCAATAGTCATGACCCAATCCTGACTGTGATACTGGATATATGAAAGAGAGAGCAGTGGACTGTAACTCTCTATTTGACGGCCAGTATCGCTAAGATCAATAGGTGAGAGATGGACCAGGGTGTAGGGGTAGAGAAGCCCTGGGCGGGGTCAGCACCATATGCAACATACCTGATCAGTCATTCTAGGATATAACTTTTCTCTAGCCTCCTATAGAATCATCAAGACATGGTAGGAAAGACACACAGTGGTGGAGAAAAATTTAGGGCCTGAGAACAAAGTGGTGCCAATGCCAATAGTGCCTGTGCCCTGTGACAATTATTAATGAAACTATTTGATAGTACTGGAGCCAGGACAGACCCCTGTAGAGCTCCACCTGATACATGCTTCCAGTCTGAAAGATAATGACTCTTTGAGTACCATTTTCCAGCCTGTTTTGTAGCCACCTTGTAGTAGTGTAGAACCATATTTCCTAGTTTACTAAAGATGATATCATGAGTGACAGTGTAGAAAGTTTTACTGAAACCAAGGCATATCATATCTATTGCTCCTCCTCTATCCATGTCATAGAAGGAAATCGAGTTGGCTTGATACGTCATGTTCTTAACTGATTTGCATTGCCTGTTACTTATTACTTTGTTATTACAGGTGCTTACAGTTTGATTATTTGTTTCAGTACTCTTCCAGGAATTGAAGTTAGAGTGATTGGTCTGTAATTCCCTGGGTCCTCTTTTCCTACTTTTTAAAAGATAGACACTATGGCTGCCCTTTTTCAGTTTTCTGGAACTTTATTTGACCTCCAGAAATTCTCAAAAGATAATTGCTAACAACTCTGAGACTGCTTCATCCAGTAACCTAAGTTCTCCAGGGTGAAATCTGTCCAGCTGATATGAAACATTTACTTTTCTAATTAGTTTCTATTTTTTAGCCTGAGTTCATTCCCCCCTTATTATTGAAGCTAATTATTTTAGTCCTCTGATCAAACTTAAGATTCTTAGTGAAGACTGAATACTGAACACTTTGGCCTTCTTGCTATCATCTCTTACTAGCTTTCCTTATGAGTAGGGGCGAACAATTTCCTTGACTTCCTCTTGCTACTGATGTATTTATAAAATGTTTTCTTGTTACCTTTTATATTCTTTGCTAGTATTGGATCATAAGACCCAAAGTGTATTATAACCAGGTACATGTACTTGACACTACTGAAGGTATATAACTCTAAAGGGGTGAATCTGACAAAGCCCAAGATACAAGATTACAAACATGCATACCCTAGTCAAACAACATGTGGCAACAAAAACAAACAAAAAGTATACACATTGATTCAGGCACCAGATTGCTGTCTGGTAAAGCATGTTCAACCCATAGATAAGAGGAATGTAATTTAGTTCAACATGCTGCCAGCATCAGAAGTCAATGTCTAGAAATTTCTCTTAGCAATGGCTGGGTGGCAAAAGTAAGATAAGTCTGTTTCCTTTTGATGACTGAACAACTGCATTCGGCCGCAGTGTTCTCCTCTGTTTGTCAGTGACAGCTCTTCAAGCTGACTCATTTGGTCGGCCACCAAATATGGAGAAGGCAGGACTTATTTGTTCTAAAACTTAGATTTTGCTGAGTAAAAAAGGCCAAATCTCTGCCTTAGATAAGTTAGAGTTTTATTTCTGACTTCAGTGGGACCAGAAGTTTTTGGACTTAACCAAATAAGTTAGAAGTAAACAAACAAAACAAATGAAGTTCTGGATCTATTGGGCTGTTGAGAAGTAAGACTGTGGTATACAGATACTTAAAACTACTATGTGATCTCTATGCATTTTTCCTAAAATAATTTTTTCTGTTGATTTGACATTTTAATGAGTGATATTTTAAAATAGGGGCACTCTGATATTCATATCCTTTACATTTTATTTGGACTTTGATAATGAATAATGGACACTGAGGTCTTCACACTCTTAAGTTAATATCTAAACTTATGTGAATCTGTTAATCATCTTGTGAACAGTAAGTTCAATACATTTGCATAGAAACTGATTGGGCAATATAATGTAACTTACCTAGACTTAAATTGGAGCAATTTGCCATCTATAAATAAAGTACATAAATTTGAAATGACATCTAGTCATGCACTTGATTTTGATGCTAAATCCCAGACAAGTGGAGATGAATGAATAGATCTGAAAACAGCAACATTCTGGATTAGTCCAGTGTCCAATTAATTTAGTTTTCAAGAGTGACCAGGACCATATGCTTAGAGGATGATGTGAGAATAATTGCCCCTTCCATCCTATGTAGGCTTTGAACAGTTTCTAATTACTGCAGATCAGAAGGAAACCTTAGCCACAAGCTTTACTATCTCTTTAAAATGTTTGTTGTTACCAACTATAGGAACTCCAGATACTCTTGTTATCTGCCTAAAATATCGCAACCCTTTTCAAACCTTCATACTTGACCTCAACAACTTTCTGTCGCAAGGAAGTTCTACACTTTAAATACAAATTAGGTAGAAACGCATTTCCTTTTATCAATTTTTCATTACCTACTTTGAAAATGTAGTTGTGTGTTCTCCCTGGTCCCTTCATAATGTCTCAGGGAGGACAGATTCTCTCCCTCCACTTTCTTTATGGGAGTATTTGAGTGTTTATTAGGCATGTTCTTGCATAAACTTTATTACAAGGCTGCTTAGAAGTAATAAATCATGCTTTGGATAGTGGAAAATGCCCTACACATTTGAGAATGAGCTAACATTACCAGTACTTCATTGAAACATGATGATTCTTAAAACCATCACAGCGGTTTCAAAATCAGATGAGCTATATTAGGATTTACCTTTGATCAATGTACACTTTGAAAAATTAAACTTTTTCCAAAGTACTTCTTACCATAGCAGCCTGGAGAATGAACAGTACATTTCACATAGTATTTGAGAAGCTACTTCAAAACAAACTAGAAGGAAAACCTTGCCAGCTTACTGCTATTGGGAATCTTACGCTTCAACGTTCTTCAGGAATTGGAAAAAAAAAAATCAACCTGAGTTTTGTTTGAAGCCTAAGTAGGAAATGATTCAGCAAGCAAAGGGCCTCTGAATGGCTGCTGGTGAATTCCCAAGCTTTTGAAGCCAATGTTCCTGTAATGCCAATCTGTCCTTTACTAATGCCTCAAATACTTAGAAGGGAATGGTTTAAGAGCCCCCCACCCGTGCATTCAAAAGCTTGTGACTGTAGCAGTTTAAGAGCCGGGGGGGATCCAGAGGGGTCCAGTGGCATGGCCGCATTCCCCCTTTCTGACCAATGCTAGGATTTAAGAAAAAAAGCATTTCTCCCCTCCCTGCTCAAAGGCAGTCCCCTTCCCTTTCCCTCTCCTCCTTGCCTGCCACTGAGACTGTACCCTGGTGGAACGTGAGCTCCCACTTGCTGCAGCTGGGTTGCCTTCAGCCCTGGACTGCTGGCAGTGGGCAGGTGCCTTGCCTCACGCTGCCAGCTCAGGAGCAGACCACTGCCACTGCTGCCTTGAGTGCAGCTCAGCTGGAGCAGGCAGAATCTTGTCTCGCTCCCAGGACAGCACGTGGCAGTGGCAGATGGGAGAGAGGGGAGGAATGGGAGGGGAAGGGGATGTGTCTTTGAGCATGGAAGGGAAGGGGAGGGGGAGAAAGCGTATCTTCCTTGGCACCTAAGTCCTTGACTGCTGCTCCTGCAGCACTGGTGGCCTGCCCCCTGGGCAGAGAGCAGGGGGAGGGGGGTAGGAACAGGGGTGGATGGCATAGGCTGACTTATTTTTGCAAGGGGGGGGCTAAGATGATAGACATTTGGAAAGTTTTATGCATTTCAGGTGACAGCCCTCTTCCAGACTTCTGCTCTTAGACTACAGCAGTCACCTGTTTTGAATGCACCAGAGCTCTTAAACCATTCCCTTCTAGGCCTTCCTAATCCACCTCTGGTGGAGGGAGGAGTGGGGGGGTGAAGCTGGGAGCCAGGGCAGGAGCCAGCCCTGCCAACTCCCTACTCCCACCCCTCTGTGTCCAGCCCCAGGTCCCTTTCTGTGCAAGAGCAAAGACTCTCCTATGTTTGGTGGCTGAAAAAAAAATGCAGCCCTCATTCCCCAGCTTATCTCAGTGACCCCAACCTGGCCACCAGTGCCAGAAAAGAGCTCCCCCCCTCCTCCCACACTCCCCTGCCCCAAAAAACCTGTCACCCCTCCCTTCATTCCAGCCCCTCAGGCTCCAGCCTCCCCCCCAGATGCCCTTAGGGGCAGTTCTTGATCACAGGGGTGGAAAGCCCTTCTTAGGGGGTGAAAGAGCCTCCAACGAGGCTGAGGTGGTGCCTTCCTCCCAGCTCCTTTTTCAAAGCTCGTCTTTACCTCAGGAGAGGCCGAAGGCTGGGGATGGGGAGAAACACCCTGCCCTCCAAAGGAGTCGGAGCTCCCTCTGAAAAGTCTCTTTGTTATCAAAAGGGGCCAAGCATTTCTTGGCGGACCAGAATCCTTGTGCCGATGTGATCTCTTTTATTAGATAAGCTCAGTAATTGGAAAGACTGCTCTTTGCAAGCTTTCAGGCACAAACACCATTCTTTCCGGAAGCAAAAATTGTGGCAGAAGTCATGAATGACTGGGGCCTCCTGCGACCATGGCGGTGAGCTGGGATTGCCTGCAGCCACTGGCGCTGGGGGGGGGGGGGGGGGGGCCCCCCCACAGCCGTTGCCAGCAGTGTCGGTGGCAGGGGCAGTGGCAAGAGGTGGGCAGGGATTGCCTGCAGCTGCTGGCCATGCTGTCATGGTTGGCAAGTGGGGACCACCAGCGACCACCTCAGTGGCAAGGTGGGGACAGCGACTGCCCACAGAAGTCAGCGATAGCTTTAGCGGCGGCCAATCGGGGTGGGGGGGACGCGACCCCCCCCTGTGTCCCACCTACACGTTGCCGATGGCAGAAGTGATGTCTTTTATTAGATCAACTAGATATTTGCAAAAGAAACAAATATATTTGTTTGCAAATATCTAGCTGGTCTAAGAAAAGATATCCCCTCCGCCAGGAGTTTTGATTCCTTTTGCCTCTAGACCAACACGGCTACAACCTGGGCACCTTCTTCTGTTCAGGAGCACACACCTGAAGCAGGGCGTTTGTGCCCGAAACCTTGCAAAAAACCGATCTTTCCAACTGCTGAGTTGGTTTAATGAAAGAGAGAGATCCCGTGGACCCCAAGAGCCTGGTCTGCCTAGGTCCTGAGACCAACACGGCTACAAGCAAGCATTCCTGGTGTGGTGGCCGCCGTC
>NW_005842028.1:1608732-1621954 GCF_000455745.1 Alligator sinensis | reverse complement strand
GTCACTTGTGTGTGTGTGTGTGTGTGTGTGTGTGTGTGTGTGTGTGGAGCCCCCAGCCAATCAGTGCTTAAACTGCTTATCCCGGCACTGGCCCCCTTTCCCCCTGCTTGTGCTCCTCTCCCTGCTTGTTTGGGGTCCCCACCCCCTCCCATCAGTTACCAGCCTCTTGGGGGCGTCCTGTTTGCCACAGTGTTTAGGAACATTGAGAGCTCCCTGGGTGGCTGCTGGGCACACACAGTGCTGCGGGGAGAGAGGGGCTTTTTGGCATGCCATGCCAAAAAGTTGTGAGTCCTCTCTTAGTAAAGGGGGGGCAGGGCACTAAGGGCACCCCTGTGATGGCGTGGGACAAATGAAATGTCAAGTGAGGACAGCAGGTTGGAGATGTAAAGCGAGTGCACTTGGGGAGGGTGCCGAGCAGAGCATGTCAAACTGCATCTACTGGCCCTCTTATGAGTCTGAGGAGCTGATGGGCACGGTGCATCTCTGCCCAGAGACATGAACAGATCAGGGACAGAAGAATGACCCTGCAGTCCCCGAGGGGAGGGGGATGCTTTGGGGAAAGGGGCTGTGAGCTGGACTGGACCCAGGGTGACACTTACTTGGCAACAGCCGGCTGCACTGGATATGCTACTCTGCGCTGTCCTTTTCCGGCATCCAGTGCAGCGAGCTGGAGTTCACCAAAGCATGTGCTCTCCCTGTAGCTTATTTAGTTGGTCTGTGAGGTGTAGATCTCCCCTACCTACTGCCTAAGACAAAACCAGCTACTGCCTCTCTCTGGTGTTACCCACTTGGGTTAGTCAGTGGGGAGGGCAACGCCCTATGCCCCCAAGCAGGGGGAACAAGCCAGGTTTGCTCTAATAAACTGCAAAGCTGGAGAGAAATCTCAGTCTGCAGCCTACTCTCCCTTGTGGAAACACCTGCAACTTCTGCAGATGAAGCTGTGGCTCAAGGACTGGAAGTCACCTCAAGATGTATTAGTGAGCTGTGGTAGAGATCAGCCTTGAATCAAGGGACTGACTATGACAAATAGGCTGCATCTTGGTTGTTACAGTTCCTGGGGCCACTGTTCTCAGTCAAGGACCAAAAATTCATGCATGTATGTAAGGCATGGGAAAGGGTGTGGTGTGGCAGCTCCTTTTTTTAGGCATGTGGACATTTTTCAAAGTGTGTTGAAGTTGGTGGGAGTTTTTGCTACCTTGAATGGGTTTTGGATCAGCCCTGCTCTCTTGCCAATTGCAGAGTTCCCCTTGCAAAAGGAAGCTGTTCTGGCTTGATTCCACCTAGGTAAATATCTTTTCTAACAGCAGCAGAGTACCTGATGTCATGCCAAACAGATCAACAGATAGGGCAGTAGGGGGAAGTTGTGTTAAAATAGACATGTCAAATTTTATCCCTTAAAAAAAAAAGTTACAGTTTTTTTTTTCCTCAGGTGCAGCCATTGCCCCCGAGTCTCCTTGCTTCTGTTTTCCAGCTTTCAAAATGCTTTCTTCTCCTCTGCTGCTGTGAGGAAGACCTGAACTTAAGGAAGTGACTGATTAGGCAAAGTGTTGTCAAATACACAAATCGTATTCAGGGAAAGTGTTCTAATGTGTTATCAGGAGTTAAACTTCCAGAGGTGACTCTGTCCTTTAAAATTCTGTAACTAAGCAATGAGAGTATAATTAACTAATCTTGTAGTGCACTCCCTGTGCTGTGATTTCCAGCTCAGATTCTACAACATGGCAAAAATCCTCCCACTTCTTTTATTACCGTTTGACTCTCCTGTTTAGGGTCCTAGTCCTGCCCCTACCACCCCTAATGTGAATGGGTACTGAACAGGTGACTTCAGTGAGAGCAGGTTTAGTCCTGAATGTGGACAGCTGGCAAACAGTAGCTGGTTTCAAAATGAAAATAATCAAAAACTGTAAAGCTGTTTCTTTTTACTTGTAGGATTCAGAGAGGGCCTTTTATCTCTCTTGTTCTTGACTTTATGATTTTTTTTCAACTGAAAAGTGTAATAGTGTCACAAAACAGAAGTTTTTGACATAGGTGGTTTTTTTTTACATTTTTTTTTTTATTTGGAGGAAAGGCTTTGTATGGAAGATATTTTGACCTATCCTAGTCATAGTTCCATACTAGACATGAAAAGTAAATAGCCTAGCTTGCTTGTTAAGGTTCCCAGTCCTATAGGTACACCTATGATTATATTTATTCACAAGTATGGTAGCTTAATTGGACTGCCTCCATTTTAAAAAGTGGAGCCCAGAATATTTTTAAAACTGATGCCTATGTGAAAGTGTGGAGGGAGAAGATGAGTATGTTTTATAAGAGAACAAATGCAAAACTATCTGGTAATAATAATAAAAGTTTTACGCTTGCACAAAATAGTACAAAATGTCAATGTGTTTCCAGATCATCACATCTTTCATTTTAGACAAATGTATTAATCATATATAAACAGCTTGGGGTTTAATATTAGAGCACCCTCCCCCTCTCCCCCCAATAAAAAGATGACTCTGAACTCCTTTGGAGATTTGAATCAACTACATATTTAAGTTAGGTTTAAAGGTTTTAATATTAATAAAACAGGACAAACATACAACTGTTATGTTAGACAAGGGTTTTTTGCCATAGTAAAAATGTAATAGTCATTTTAAGGACCTGATTTTGCAGAGTCCTGCGTGAGTTTGAGTTTAAACATGTAAATAACTTAATGTAATTTAGGGGGATGACTCTTGAAGAATTAAGTATGTGTATAAGCCTTTGCAGGATTGGGATCTCAAATGTTACTTTAAATGCACTAACCCAAATAGCAATCAAAAGGTGTATTCTTAATATATTGTGATAAATAATGGTCACATAAACCGATACATTTTTTTCTTTCCAGAACCTGAGTTTAGGGTTCTTTGTTTCTCTTGTAGTCCAATTTCCTAATGTATTCCTTTAGGTCTCAGTCCTGAAAGTTGATGTGCTTAATTGTCCCCTTCACTCTCACATGAAGTGCCCCTCACCATTCAGTGGGGCTCTGTGTGGTTGCAGGTGTCCATGTGATACTCATATGACTCGTAGGACAGGATATGATTTGAAAATGTTGTCCTTGAAGAGTGCGGAGAGCTTGTCAGTAACAGCAGGGAAAAAACTAAGGCTGGCAGCTTGAGAGGCTTTAAAATACTATAGTTTTATTGCATATATTTTTGTAAATATACATCCATAGTGTGTTTATTTTAATGTGGTTACTGTAAAAATTATTTAAAAGCATTTCAGTCTGCCACTTACTTTCTAACAACCAAATCTAATGGAGAGTTAATTTGTTATGGGCAAGTTGGCAAATTCAGCCTCTTAGTTTTCTCTCTCTCTCCCTCTCTCTCTCTCTCTCTCACAAATAAAAAGAAAAACAAGGTGAAGAAGTTCTTTGTCTACAGCAATATCATGAGCTAAAATAAACGGTGTGCCTAAAGTTATTAAAAGAGAAGCCCTACATCCACACACAGAGACTGTTTTTGCTATTTGTACTGAAAGGGTAAATTAAATCACTTCGTTTTATCCTAAATTTGGCAATAATTGCCACTTTTTGGCCTGGATAGTTTCTGACACACTTCCTGGTTCTTTTCCTCCTGCCACTTGTCTAGAAAAGTACCTCATTTGAAAATTTGCTTCAGAGGCAATGCACCAATTAATTCAAGACTAGCCAGATGCAAGTGAAGTCACTCAGGAGATGAAAAAATGACTCACGGGCAGTGGTGGCTTGTGAAAGCATCCATCTCTTTATGGTAACAAGCCTATCTCAGTACCTTGGTTACTGTGTTTGCAGTAGCAATTGAATGCAGGCCAATTTGTGTGTCTAAAAGGGTGGTAGGAAGGAATGGGAATAGCTTTGTTTGGTCTGAGTGTACAGACATGTTGTTTTGATTGTACTGAGTTGCAATTCTAGTACATTGAATGGAGAACGGAAAGATGTTCAAAATGAAAAGGTGGTGATTTGCACATTTCAGATGAAGAATGTTGTACTGCTTCCTTATGGAAACTGCTCCTCTTCCTTTTCAGATTTGTAAACAACATACATTGAACCTAGTCTGTGTATGTTCCACAGCTTCACTTGTTAGGTGTGTATTGCTTTAGGTTCAGGAACAGTGCATACTCTGGGTTTTTCTTCCCTCTTCTCCCCACTGCTGTCCCCTTTCTCCCCCACTTCAACCACAGGAGGAGGAGCTGGAGCTGTTCTCCAGCTTTGCTTCTCCATTCTAATCCTGTCTTGCAGATGTTCAGATATGTGTAATGTTGCTGATAGAAAACACCAGGACCTCTTAAAGGAGCAAAGTTACAAATATGCTTGGTGTTTTGAGCAATAAAATGATCAGGCGCTCCAGCAGGGATTTTTGGCACTTTTAGCTAAAGCTGATGACCTCGTGAGATCATTGGGTCCAGCCCCACTTCTCTGGGCAGTAAAAAAAAAAAGTTTTTTTAAACCCCTCTCAAGCAAGACCCAGGATGTCATCCTCCTGCTGTACTAGGCCTTGGCAAGGCTGCATTTGGAGTACTGCATCCAATTCTGGGCTCCATAATTCAGGAAGGACATATGGAGAAGCTTGAAAGAGTCCAGAGGAGAGTCATGTGTGTGATCAGAGGGAAAGAGAACAGGCCTTATGAAGAGAGGCTGAGAGCCATGGGACTCTTCAGCCTGGAGAAGTGCAGGCTCAGGGGTGACTTGGTAGCAACCTATAAGTACATAAGGGGTGTGCGTCAGGATCTGGGGGAATGTCTGTTCACCAGAGCACCCCAAGGGATGACAAGGTCTAACAGTCACAAACTCCTGCAAGACCATTTTAGGCTGGACATAAGGAAAAACTTCTTTACTGTCCAAGCCCCCAAGGCCTGGAATAGACTTCCCCCAGAAGTGGTGCAAGCACCTACAGTGGATTCTTTTAAGAAACATTTGGATGCTTATCTTGCTGGGATCCTTTGACCCTAGCTGACTTCCTGCCCTTGGGGCAGGGGGCTGGACCCAATGACCTTACGAGGTCCCTTCTAGCCCTAATGTCTATGAAATGAAGTGCTCAATCTCTACAGACATTGGGAAAACCAGGTGCAGCTAAGGCTCTGCCTCTTCTGGGCATGTGCTGGGCCAAATAGGAGTGCGCCAAATTTAAGGTAAAGCATTCCTTTAGGTTTTTTCCTTCCCCCCACCATGTCTGCAAGCTGCCTTACTGAAAATAATAACCAGGTTTTTAAAATAATTCTTTAGAGTTGAATACTGATACCACACATTTCCTTTGTAATCCAAAATTCCATCAACATAACATTTTTGGTATACTTAATTTTGACTTTCTAATATTGCATTATGAGCTTAGATAATGCTAGTTAAAACAGTATAACTAGAACGCTTTTCTAATACTCCAGATTAGGGTTTGGCAGTGTGTCCTTGTCGGAGGACCAGAATAATTTAGCTCAGGTGGGAGTAGGACGTACATTAGGACCCAGCTGCTCTCCCACCTTGCTTCTCTGTGCTCTTTAGTTGCCATATGGTGCAGCACAGTGCAGGGAGGAGTCCACTTGCTACAAAATGCCACTGAATCCTGAAGGCTTTGTGGGTCATAGGTTGCTAACCCCTGCTCCAGATGCAAGTTTTAACAGTGCACTGTCTGGTTGAGCTAGAGCTTGGCTAACATGCTGTAATAGGTCCAAATCTTTGTTATGATGGGCTTTCTTGCCCCAGCTAAAGGAAAAATGGGCAGGAAATAGCAATAGTCTCTGCCAGTCTTACATGACAAAGGAACAGTTAATAAAATATCTTAACTGTTGAGAGGCTCTCAAGGAAGTTTTTCATAGCTGCAGTATCGACAGATGAATTGGATAAGGCTAATTATAGGTAAAGTATTTGCAGAATTGAGATTTAAGATATGCTCCTTGTTTCACAGAGCTTAGGATTCTTTCCTTTGAATGACACATTTTCCCACAACTTTTATTTTATTGTGTGCTTGAAATGATGATAAGCCTCATCTAATACCCATGAAATTCAAATATAGCTTTTCAGTTGCTTTCAGTAAGTAGTGGATGAGGACGTATTTGAGTAAATGTAACCTTGCTAGGTACAAAATAAATCTTAATTGTTTTTCATTAAACTGACCAGCCTCCCAATCAAATCTGTATCCAGCATAGTAGGTAACATTAGAGGTAACCATATCTACTGGAAGGTATTGTATCCTTCTATGTACTGCATGACATATTGTGAAGTAAGTTTATTGTAGCCATCTTTATTATGGGACACATCTTGCCCCTTTATGGTTTGAAATCTCGATTTGAACAGCTAATTTAACTTGGATTGTAAAGGAACCTTCCAAGCATGTATTGCTCTGCTCATGCCTCTGCTTGTAATTAGTGAGACATATAAATGTTTTGCAGTGGTGTCTCCTTCCAAAGAATTTTCTTCCCACAGATTTCAAGGGTAAGATTAATCAGATACTTGCATGAGGCAACCGCTGAGAGTCAAAGTATTGTTTGCCTTTTAAGCCTTTATATATGCTCAGCGAGCAATTGTGCCACTAGCATAAAAGCTTGGAAGTTTTTCCAGGCTAGCAACCTAATATAATGAGAGAGATTTGATTTTGATGGAATTGCAGAGTTTTGGGTTATGCTTTTCATTTAAAACAAAACTGCTCTGTGTTTATGGTCAATCAAATGTAATGAGTAATTAAACACGAGACAGCAGTAGTCTTATTTTATATGTAGTGAATCACCAACTGGAAGATAGTTGTGCAAGCCTTAAAAGTGTTTGGTTTTTTAGAAGTTCCTTTTTATTGAGGCATATACTGTACATCAGATTATACAATGAAGGGTGTTTGACTCAGCATTTGACTTTTGGTATCTGGTCAACCTCACACTGACTGAACTTTAAGTTCCCAATAATAAAAGACTCCCCCCTGCTGCTCTTTTATACTTGCATAAAAAGTGTAGCAATTGGTTCTTTCCTTATTCAAAACAAAAAATGATTCAGAGCCAGCTGACACCTTGGGAGAAAACTTGGAGCTGCCAGTGGTGACCATCAAGTGGCCACAACTATTTTTGTTCCCAACAGGAGATGTATACAGCTGAAACCAGGCTTTCGAAAATTAGCTCCAGGCTTTTAGTCAGAAGGATTTGTCTACATGGTGGATGCGTTTTTTATTTTTATATTTCTGGACTAAACTTAATGCCTGCATTACTGTGCAATTCTTCCTTTTGAGTTTTCTGGTGAGCCCATTTTTAAGGGATTAAGTTCACTTTGGAACTAGTCTGAAATAATGCTTTGCATCTGTATTTTGAAAGAACTACTTTGTTTTCTCAAGCTTGTCTACCTCACATAGTCTTCATGGCTGTCCCACACCGTGCTGATAGGCACCTACGTGAACTGCAGTGTTTTAGTCCACTTACATGCTGATGTGTGTAAAGGTTTTGAGCCTGTGAACTCTCAGAACTGGATATCCTTCTCAGTCTTGTAGCAGTTGCTGCTCGTGCTTCCATGTTGATCTGTGGAAAGATCATGGATTTCCCTGTGGTCCAAGGAAAGGAGATTATCCATTTATGCCTTAACACCAGCCATTCCAAATGCCAAAATACAAGCGTATATTGAAATGGGTGGCAGAAAGAGTTACAATCAAGTTGCAAAGTAAATGAGCACTAGCAGCATAATAATAACAAGATAAGCCACTGAAGATGGTAACAAAACATCTGAAATTGATACAGATGCATGCAGTCCTTCTGGAGAACACTTTAAACTAGCCTCACTGCTTGGCACCAGAGCCTCTTCCTTTGTCATATTTTTCAGCTGACAAAGATGATGCATATTGGGAGCAGAAGTATACTCTCCATGCAGAGTATACTGGCAGTATACGATCTGTATCCCGAGACGTAAGACCTACCATGCCCCACCTTTGCTGCAGCTACACATGATGATTTCTTCTTCACCTTTCTATACTCCAAGGCAAATGAAACCGGCAGAAATCCTGAGCTTGCGTATGCTTGTGACAAGTACAGTGCATGCTTGTGCTGTCAGCAGGTTAGGCATGTATGCCACATCTCCAGTGCTATGTTCCATGAAGTTTGCATAGTATTTGTCCGTGTTTATTTTGCTATTATATTACAAATGGGTATTGTTGTTGCACTACTTGATGCTCAGTATAAATTTAATACTGTTGCATAAAATCACATAAGCGGTACAAATAATGGAATGCCCTTTCATCAACATATAAAAACAACAAACTTTTATTTAACAAAATCTATGCACAGATCAGTGGAATCCTCATAAAACTCATAATAAACTTTGATTTCAGCATTTAGCTCCTAGCTTTAAAGTAGATAATGTGTCCCTTGTAGTTTGCATGAGTTCTTCATAATATTCTGAAAATCTGTGCACCTCTACCTCCCACCTTTGAGCGAGGGGGTCTTTGCTCTTAACAGACATGTAATATACAGCAAGCAGATACGACACAAGGCAGATACTTCTCGCTAGCCTTCAGCCTTTTCATTAGGTACCTGCATTGCCTGTGTAGCCTTTCAAACTCTGTGTGCGCTGTCACCCTTCAACTGTGTAGGGTATAAAGAGGTAGTTAGCAGTGTTAGTCTAAAGTCAGGAAGAAGGTAGAGAAGGGTGGTGCCTTAAGGGCTTTTGAGCTTTTCAGACACTGCAGACTCCTCCTTCAGATGCTATGAATGGACTCTCAGGGTGTGGACAGACATAACACTTGAATTATTCCAAGAATGTCCTTGATTTGGAAACTAGTTCACAATTGTCCTGGGTCACATTGTCCACATACACACTGCTAAGGGTTCTAAGTAGAATAGCCACCTTTTAGGCAGTGTGTTGCCGTGACTACTAGCCCAATTGCAATTTCCTTCTTCCTCATATAACTTTGAGTTCAATAAAGATCCATTCCTATACTTTATTGAAATCTGTGTGGTGGGGCTCTGACTGGGAATGCCTAGGTGTATGTGTAGAGTGGGAGGGTGCTCTCTGGACCACAGCTGCTATGTGGTTGGGAACAGTCCTGTGCTGTATTTAGAAAGCTGGTTCATTTCTTTCTACTGATTGTGCTTGGCCAGGCTTCTTCACACCCTGGCTTTGTTGGGTTGGGCGGGCTGCTTCTGTATCCACCCCTGCTTCTATATCCTTGGGGGCTCAGGGAGCAGCTTCTGCTTTTTAAAAACTGATCGCTTGCCTCTTATCTATGGCAGTGGAGTCATTAGGCAGCCCCTAGACCACCTAGTCCCCAGATGCACAGAAGCAGGAGTCCAGGCAACCTCTCCACACCTAGTCACCTCCCATCTCAAATAAGCCTGTGATATGTGGAGCCCTGGTCAGGTGCCACCAACCCAATGAAATGGAGAAGCTCATTAGAAGTGGTGGAGGGCTGCTCCTGGGGCCCCCAGCCAGAGACGCTGTGGTCAAGTGCAGGGCTGGGGCTGTAGAATTATGACTGTACCAGAGCAGCCAGTTGCCATGCAGAGGAGGGGAGGGATTGATGTAGGTAAAGAGGAGGAGCTGTGCAGTGTGGGATGCCTAGAGGACCAATCAGACAGTAGTCATGGAAAACTTAGTGCCTGTACATAACACTGACCTGGTTTGTGGAGACCTGGTTAAAAATAATATTCATCTGGGTACATTTTTAGATAGTTCAGGAGATTTAAACCATTCTAAAATGGCATGTACATCTGAATGCTTTTGGTTTAAACTGCATTTAAACTGTGGATGATTTCAAGAACAAGACATTGGGTAGGTATCCCACAGTGTGCTGCAAGTAACACCTCAGGACACCTGGAGCCCAACAGTGGGATAAAGCACCAGTGCATGCCTGTATTGGTGTTTGTACTTGAATATCCAGTAAAATAATAGAAGTACAGAAACCATGTTATGTAAAGAGATGGGCACAATTTTTTTTCTTGTTTCCCACAGAAAAAGACACCATTTCATTCATAGCCTAATACTACAGGCCAGATTCCAGACTAGTGTAAACTGCCATAGTTCTATTGGCTCCAACTAAGTTATACTGATTTATACCATCTAAAGATACCTTTAAGCCTTCTTTCTTCTTGTTCCTCCTTTTTCTGTGTGAGACTGTTAACTGTAAGGTCTCGGGGTCTTCGATTTAATTTCATTTAGTTTTTGCAAATCTCTGGGCAACTTTGCTCAGACTAGCCCTTACGTAGAATTATACAAAGTTTAATGCATTATAGTTTCCTATCAGTTACCAGTAGATTTAAAATCTTAATGAACTTGGCATTATATTAGAGTGCAAAAATCTTTGTGGAAATAATTACAAGGAAAAAATCATAGCAATATCTAGTGATTAAAAAAGCTCTGTTTCATGTAGGCAGTGCTAATAGGGAGCAAGTACAAGAAAAAAGCAAAATATTTCACAATTCAGCCTTTAAAGCATGTGAGAGAGACACAAACATAGAACAGATTTTTTAATTTGCTCCCAATATTTAGTCATTAGCATTATTATGAAATGACTATGAACCTGAAAAATAGTCTGCCTCTGAGTCCAGCTATATTTATGTTAGTATAAATGAGGAGTAACTCCACTGAAGTACATAGATTTACCTGGGTATAAAACTGCAGGATAAAATCAGAGAAGTGTAGGATCTGAGTAATACCTGTAGTTTATTAAGCCCTCCAACCATTATGGTTAGCATGAGAATTCCCCTGTACATTGTGACTATTTATACAGATTTACCAATAAAATTAATAACTTCAAGCGCAGTTTAAATTTGTTCGTGGCTGAACTAAATTCCAGGATGCTTTGATGTGTCACTGTGGGTTAGGTGACCATCCCTTAAAATCATGACAAAAACAGTGTTCAGTCTTAGGCTTCTGTCTGGTTTAGCTCTAAGGCTCCATCAGCACTGGCTGGAGAAACTGCTTTAGCCACAACAGGAAATTAGCGTGCTGATAGAGATGGGTGTGTATTGGTATGGATCTGATGTTTTCATTTAGATCCGTTCCTCTCAAACTTTTGCGAATTTTGTTCAGGCCTGACACCTGAAGCAAGGTATTGCAGGGCAGGTAGATATCTGTGCCCAGAAGTAGATTTTCATTTCATTGCAAGTATTTTGGTCCAGGACTTTAGGACTATAATTTCTGGAAAAAAACAGCTGACGCCTTGAAGGCATCACAGAGATCTGGTTTGTAGTGGTAATGAAAAATGATAATACATTTCATGTTATTTTTAAAATAGCTGTTCTATGCCTTAATGTGTATGGGCATCTATTGGTGTACATCTCTTTGCGAGTTAAACTTGCCATTTTGAAGAGGTAGGGGCCCAAACTCCTTAACATATTTAAAGATTTTAAAAAGGGCTAATTGTATAGCTATATTTTTATGAATGTAATCAAAATTGAAACAAAATATTCTGCTCACCCCTTAGGTTCTATTTTAGCAACTTGAACATCAAAATTTGGGTATGCACAGTGCACTGCTCAGGCATAAGCAGAGACCCAAAATTACCTCTAAAGCTTGTTTCAGAAACTAATTTTGGATAATTAACAAATTACAGAAAACTGTGATCTAGTTGTAGAGAACTGGGGCCAAAATAGGCATAATGAATCAATTATTTTTTTTCCATACAGCTTATCTGCCCTATTTTAATTATGTTGGATAAAGATCAGCGTTTAACATAAATTCAGAAATCCCATTCATAACAGTCAAACATTTATTGCATAATAATCTGTGCTATGTGAGACTTTGTCCTTTTGAGGAATTTTTAAATGTTATTATAAGTTTGTTGTTAATAATCTCAAAAGTGTCATTTTTAGATATTTGGGGTGATTAAAGCATTATTCGTAATGATTCTAATTTGTAAATATGTATTACAGCTTGCTTGTGGCATAAGTTGTGACATGGAATCATATAAAATGTGATACCAGTTTTTAATTCTTTCTCTGTTTTTCTTTTGCTACTCTGAGCTGTTGAGTCATGTTTTTAATTAAGAACTCATGCAGAATTGTCATAGGAGTGTTCAGGTAAGTGTCATTGAAAGTCCCAGCTGTTGATTTCAATTTAAAAGGCCTCTTGGTGGCTATTGTTGTTTCTCTAAGGGTCTTGAACTGCTGTAGTTGTGTGGGTTTTGTTTTACCTCTTCAACCTAACTGGCGCTGCATAAAAGTAGGCCACTAGGGTGTTTTAAATCTTCTCCGACAGTTGTAATTGGGCCAGTGAGGAACAATGAACATAAAGAGGTTTTTGGATCATATAGCCGGAATAAACTCCTGTAATAGCTACCTGACTTCTGACGACAGCCTCTAAAGCAGAACACACCCACTCACAGATTGACACACAGTGGTAAAGCAACGTTGCTTTCAGCTTTTGTTCCTTGGATTTGTTTGTTCAGTTTCTGAAGTCAGAAAACAGAAGGCTGAGAGGGGAGTGGCAGTGACGTTACTGGAAAAGGAACAAAAAGCAAAACTGTAAAAATAAGTTATAGAGCTCTACCCCAAATTCTTGAATGTATTAGTGCAAATTGCTGTAGGTAAAGACCAGTTTAGTTGATTGATTTTTTTTCTTTCATTTTTTTTTTTGTTCCTAGTTTGTCAGCAGAATGCATTGTAGCAGTATATATGGAATAGCAAGCAAGCACATGCAGTGCAATACAATGCACCAGAGACACTGTAGTAGTAATACTTTACATGTATATAGCACCTTTTATCCCCAAGGATCTTTAGGATCACAGCACACCATAAATTTACACAAATGCCACTACTAGGGCTGAACAGTGGTGGGATAGAAGGAGGCTGAGCATTTCTTTGCTAAAGATGCCAGAGCATACCTTTACACTTAAAACATATTATATGACATCTCATATTTAGATATAGCTGACAGATCTACAGCTTGTAGTAGAATGGCATAAATGTACGCTTAGGGAGCAAACTGAATTACTTTTGCCTACGTTTGTGTTTGCTTCCTAGTAAATAGGATTATTGGTAGGCATGTTCATAGAAATTGTGAATCTAAAACTAGTAGAGAATATTTGAAGAATGTGAATTTCAAACACATGTGTCTGTGTGTGTGTGTCCCCACAAGCTGATTCAGAAGGGTTATGCCGGCATCTTTGGGGAGGTGGAAATGTCATTAGACCTGTACGTCCAATCAAAACTAACTGTAGCAATTAGAATTTGGAATATCACATACTCTCAACATATTGTTCATATGTTACTCATGGTCCAAGTTTTTACAAATTTTGCTGATTAAGAATTAATAATGGGTGTATGGCTG
>NW_005842028.1:1603859-1608701 GCF_000455745.1 Alligator sinensis | reverse complement strand
GAGCCTTATCTTACTGAGTCATTTAGTCATGACATTCTGTTTGTTCAACTCTAGCATTTTCCTCCCAAAGGCCCACATATCCTCACTTATATCATGCTGAATTTGTCTCATAGGGATAGAGAATTCTGATCCTCATGGGACTCGATAAGCAAATTTTCACACACTTGCTTTTATTTGGGGTCTAGTCCTTCGACTCCTAATTTACTCGAGTGTTTATTCATCTGCAGTCTTAATAGCTTAAATGGGACTGACAACAATAATAGTAATGATAATTTATAATTCATACATTCCTTCTATGGATGCAAGTGAGGTTTGCAGGTCAGGTAATCAATTTCCCTTTAGAAGAAACTAATTAAAAACAATCAAAGCCAGTAACAACTAAATAGGTTACAAGTAGGAGGATCTCAAATATTATTAGAATAAAGAATGTATAATTTTAGGAATTAAAAGATACAGAGCTTTCACAAAATACTCTGTGCCTTTGAAAATCATCCTATTAATCATCCTATTACTAACTGTAGTCTCCTATTTTTCAAAATTTTGTCTTCTACTCTTCTAAAACCTGTACCGAACCTTTGTTTCTCCTTTGAGACTTTCTGCCTCTTACTTGGTTTCTTCCTAAAACTACTGGGGGGCCGGGGGGTGGGGAGGAGAAGTACCACATGTCTTTACAGGTTTAGCAGGTATAACTCTTAATCCCATGTCACACAGTGAATCTTACTAAATTATAATGGCCACTTATTAAAATCTGTGCCCACTCTGGAGCAGCTTCTTAAAATAAGGTGAGTCAGCAGCCTTGAGATGTATATAGTGCAAAGGAGACCCACTGAGGTAGTAACTAACTAGATGGAGATCTGTTCAAGGAATTTAGGAACTGCAGCAAAGTGTCAAGGATATTCAGGCAAATATCCCCTCTGCGTCCATCTATAAATAAATAAAATTCCCAGTATGGGAATTCACATATCTTTTTTACAGTATCCATAGCATGCTGTCACTGCAGATTTTTCAAACAGTACACAACGCACTGTGACATAGGCTTAATGTTTTACCAACCTGTATACTAGCCAATTTTAGTTGCAAGCTGAATTTTAAAAATATTTTAAATCGTTTTCAGTCCTGCAGTTTAAGATAAATCTCCTGTTGCATTTGTGATACGTGTTCATCCATCACAGATTCTTACTTGTTGAACCAAAGGAGTATTGCACTACATGAAACAGCATCTGGCATTTGTCTGGCTCTTTTAGTAGTTATTTAGAACAACAGGAATTTAAGCCTTTTAATTTGTCTGCTTTTCCTGATTTTAATATTACGTATGCATGTTGTTTCATTGCATTTAACTTTCACGGTATTTTAAATTAAATAGTGTTAAATGAAAATGTCCTTATCTGTATTTGAAATGCGAGTACTTGATCAAACTTTATAAGTATACATTTAGGGAGTTACTTGTATGTAATTTGTGGTATCTTGTGAACCTGATAGTACCATTGCCATCAGTGAATCATGATGTTACTTTGTTTAAAATGTTACAAAATGAAACTAGTGTATGCATGCAGTAAAGGATTTTGGACAACTGTTGAAATTTCAGCTTTGAGGAACACTGAATGCAACAGAAGTATTAGCCTCTGTAAAGGAAGCCATTTGTGAGAGAAATTCCGTAGGTGCATACAAATGTCATCAGTATAAGTAAATCTTTTTCTTTCTTTTTTGTGCTCTTGGCTTGTTGCCATATATTCAAAGTGAATGTCAGAGTTTCTGCCTGAAACAAATGTTTATAGTCTCTTGGAAGTATTGCAGTTGTTTAAAATGGAATCTGAGCTCTAGCAAAACTTATGGTGCCGCTGTAATAAAATTATGTCTATCTGTTGTGACAACTCAGGACTAAGATATCATGAGTAGGCATGCTGATTACCTACATCATGGATGGTACAATGCAGTGCTTAAAGCAGAAAATGTAACGCTACAGAGAACAGGCATCCATGGTTTATTAAAAAAAAGTGAACATGGAGATAGTGAACCTCTTCAATTATATTTTAAATAGTGCCACATTCATAAAAAGTTCCTCATGATTGGACAACAGCAGGCATACTTACATTAATGAAGATGCATCAGTGAGGAGAGTATCTGATTTTTTTTAAAAAGGATATCCATACCTAACAGTGAAAAAAGGAAATGTATATACAGTCTATCCATTAGTGTGTTGAATGAATTTTAGTGCCACTCAAATTTTAGTGCCACTCCTATTTCTGCCATTAACCCCTTGTCTGACATTTAGAAAAGCCACTTCACTTACTTAAGCTTCAGTGTCCACCTCCCACTCTTCATCGGTGTATCTGGAGTGCAAGTTCTCCCAATGGGTTCTGCCTTTATATGTAATAGATAATGTAACCAAGTTATACTAACAGTTGAGATTTCTAGGTCCTATTGTAATAATATTTCCTATAATTGAATGTATAATGATCCAAATAATAGAAGTAGCAAGCATGTAGCACAGCTGTTGTTCCTGGTGTTATGGTTGGAGAGTTCACGGAGTGCACTATGTTCTTTATGTAGTAAATCCTGAATAATGGTCTCCATTCTTAAGCTGTTCTTTGGTGGGGGGCGTTTTTTGGGGCTGGGGGGCGGTGAGGGGTTGCATACTTTGGGTTTGCATAACACCAGTTTTGATGAGAACAGTCATAAATGTTTATGCATTGCCTGGGAAGAAAATCCAAGGTAAATCAGAATGAATATCTTGTTATCCTACACTTTGGCAGATTTTTATTAGTGTTATTTCCTCTAAAGCTTTTAATAACTATGCAAGTACAAGATTTTTTTTTCACTTTCCTTATGTGGGATATCCAACATTTCTTTACATGAGCATTATATGTAGAAATACCCAGTTATAAAATATTATCAGTGTTTTATTCTATCAAATAGAGGAGACAGTGCTGGGAGTAAAGTTATTGGAAATAAAATAATTTACTAAAAACTGATTTTATAGTCTGAGTTCCCTGACCATTTACTTCCTGGTGAGATAAAACATGTTGGTCACTATTTATGTAAGTTCTGGGTCCCAGTATCTTAAAATTTACCTCTGACCTTATGCCTTACTATGGCAGATGAAATGACTGTTTATGGCTTACTAAGCCACTACTTATCATACCATCAGAGAACATGTCAATGCTGCAGTCAAAAGTGTGATTGTACCTTAGCTAGCTTTAAACTAGCCAGCATAAGTAGTGGTAGTGTAGTTGCAGCATTATGGAGTCACCTCATGTTTTCCTTGGAGTCTCAGGTTTGTTTTCAGGTGGCACTTAGCTCTGTATTCCCTCAGCAATAGTGTTATTTATATCCAAGGTAGTGTGTTTAAAGATAAGTTGGATAACTCCACAAAAAGTTGCAGAGACGAATTTTTGCCCGCAGTGTGTTCACATCCTCAGTTTTTGTTTCTCAAAGAAGGCATATTAAACGTGTTAAACTTCTAACTTAGATTCTTAAGGTATCATCTTTTTTCAATTTATGCTGCAACCTCTCTAAGTTTTTCATTTGGAGAATTACAGTGCAGTGAAAAAACAGGAAGGATGAAAGTATCTCAGAAAAGAGCATCATTGTATTATAATGTATATTTTATTTGTTATTATTTTTTAAACCTGAAGCAGAGAAATGTTTTTATTAGGAATGTATTTTTCAAACCTAGTTTGGCATGTTTGTACAATGGAGCATTTCTCTCTCTCTTCTTTCCTCCCCTAGGCAAGAACAGGCTAGTGTTCTGTATCAGAACATCAACATAGTAGAACCAAGATTAATTCAGCCTTATGAACGTGTCATTAAGAACTTCATCCGAGAGATCAAACTTCAAAGCACAGAGATGGAAACCTTAGCTGTGGCTGTGAAAAGGTACAGGGAATTGTCAAAAGAATGACTGTGAAGTATGAGAGCGAGTAGGACGGTGGGTCTGTTAAAGTTGCTTGGTATCAATGGAAAATGTGTTGAACAAATATTTCCTCAACTGATGAGTTCAAAGAATCACAATTGATGTATACACCCTTGCATGTGCATATACACACAGTGACTTGCAAATGATTCAGAATTGAATCACTGTAGTTATTCTGTAAGGGGCAACTGGATCCTAGACAGTCAGTCCGAGGAGAGTGCATGCTAGGGCAGAGGGTTACCAGAGTGTAAGCCGAGGTCAAGCTAGGTACCAGTCTGAGTACAGGATATCAAGCCAAAGTTCAGGACAAGGTTATGGTTAACTGATCCAGGGTGGAAGGTCCAAGAAAAGAATAGGAATATGCAGAAGGGTCCTCCTAGAGGCTCAGAGCACAAGTCACAAGCCAGAGACTCGGAGCTAGCCAGAGATACAGCAAGGTTATCTGTTGTCCAGATAGCTTTCTGTTGTCTGGTCTAAGCTTATACAGCCATTGTAGGCAGGGCTTCTCCCTGAGAGATGACTCAGCCTGAATGTCAGATTACCTCCAGCTGGGGCCTGGGACCAGTTCAACCTCAGCTGGGCCTCAGCTCATTACATACACACATGTTATATATACCTTTCCCCCCCAAAAATTAGCCTTCCAAATCAGGGTGCATGTCATAAGTAGGGAGGCTAATTTTCTGCCTAGAATAAAAGCATGGAGGTGCTGTAATACTGCTGCCATGTTTCTTTCTCTTCTCTCCAGTAGCCACATGGAGGGGAGGGGCAGAGTCCAGTGGTGGCAGACCAAAGGCAGGTGCAGTGGTGTGAGTGCACCCCACTTTGATTTCTGCTCCACCCAAAATTTAAAACCAGCTGCCCAGCGGAAGTAGTTACATTTCTATTCAAGCAGTCCTGAGGGAGTCAGTTGATTTCATGACTCGTTATCT
>NW_005842028.1:1570332-1599703 GCF_000455745.1 Alligator sinensis | reverse complement strand
CTGCAATGCGATGCGGTGGCTAGTAAAGCGACCAAAACGCTGGCTTGCATCCATAGATGCCTCTCAAGCAAATCCCGGGACGTCATTCTCCCCCTGTACTCGGCCTTAGTGAGGCCGCAGCTGAAGTACTGTGTCCAGTTTTGGGCTCCACAATTCAAAAAGGATGTGGCGAAGCTTGCGAGAGTCCAGAGAAGAGCCACGCGCATGATCAGAGGTCAGGGAAGCAGACCCTACGATGACAGGCTGAGAGCCCTGGGGCTCTTTAGCCTGAAAAAGCGCAGGCTCAGGGGTGATCTGATGGCCACCTACAAGTTTATCAGGGGTGACCATCAGTATCTGGGGGAACGTTTGTTCACCAGAGCGCCCCAAGGGATGACGAGGTCGAATGGTCACAAACTACTTCAAGATTGTTTCAGGCTGGACATAAGGAAGAATTTCTTTACTGTCCGAGCCCCCAAGGTCTGGAAGAGTCTGCCACCGGAGGTGGTTCAAGCTCCTTCATTGAACACCTTCAAGATGAAACTGGATGCTTATCTTGCTGGGATCCTATGACCTCAGCTGACTTCCTGCCCTTGGGCGGGGGGCTGGACTTGATGATCTCCCGAGGTCCCTTCCAGCCCTGATATGTATGAAAACCCTGTCACCTTTTTAATGGTCTTGATGTTCCACTAATCAAGCTAGCCCTTCTGCAGTTTTGCTGTCTGTTAGCTACTTGTGGTCTCTTTTCTATTTCACAGCCCTACAGACTGTTTTTAGTTCTTTTCAAACCCATGGAGTCTAGTCTTCAATAGCTACAGTTTTAGCTTTTGGCTAAGCCAAATGTTTCCACATTTTCAAGTATATGTTTGGGTTGGTAGGGACATGTATTTATTCTCAAATTTCCTTTGATGTCAAAGAGTAATTCCTTTAAGGTATATTTACCTTTAAATTTTAGAGCTCAAGATAAAGCAGCAATGCAGCTCAGTGAACTGGAGGAGGAGATGGATCAACGGATACAAGCTGTAGAACACAAAGTCAGGAAAGATGTGAGTATTTCATAATGATTAGGGTGCTCTTGCTCTGTTGGAAGTCAGTGGCAAGATTACCATTGACTCTTGACTTCATCATGGTGCAAGGGATAGATCTCAAGTGCAGTTTTTTTCAACTTGTTTTTTGACATTTAATTGCTTGTGATACATCTTTGTGCTTAGTTTGCATGGTGCCTTAAACTGAATATGTGGTATGCTCCGGTTCCCATGATGACAATCAGTTGATTGCCAGCATCGGGATTAGGTAGCCCAGGGCCTCCAAATAGGCTGGGGTTGCTCAGAGGTCTGCAAGTGCTCGGTGGGGGAAGCCAGTTGGCTCCCCAACTTGGGAAGCTCAAATCTGTGGGACTGCTGGCATGTGGTTCTGCAAGTACTGAGCCATTGAGACACTACTTTGAGACCTGTGCTCCTGACATCTCCATGCAGGGCTTCACTGTGAGTAGCTTTCCACTTAGCAGTGCACATAGAGCCTGGGATCTCAATCCTGGACTCCATGTGTTGGCAAATTTGAAGAGTGCCTTTGGCTGCACCGACAGGATGCAATTGGATCTTACCCTGATCCCCAAAATTTTGTCATGCCATGTGGCATCGCAGGATGCTGTATTGTTTGGATCCACGATTAGATCTCATTGCGCCATTAAATTAATGTCTTCCAGAGGCTATGGTGGAGCCCAGTGTAACACAATAAAAGGCATAAAACAATACAGTAAACCATATATATGCTCATCCTGTCTGCATAATGTCATTTTATGTTAATAAAACATAATAGTTGTAAATGCAAATTTATTTAATTGCATAACATGCTTAAAAAATAAATTTGAATTAATTTGCACTAACGTATGCATAACAAATGCATCAGACTATTTTGTTATTATTAGTATTTTATTTGTTAGAACCCACAGCATAGCAGAACCTACTTACATACTGGAAAATCCAGTCTCTATTGCCCAATAGCACATAATATGATAAACAGCTGAATACTACTTAGCAATTTTATCATGATTGGTTATTTGATCAGCTGGTATATCAGAGTAAATGAGATTCTGATATTCATTCCTAGGTCATTGTCCTGTAGCATGTACACATAAATCCTTCTAATAGATATGATAAATCAATGATTTTTAGTATCAGTTTCCTAGCTAGGTGAGACCAAATAATGATGTTACGGTCTTAAACATCTGAACCCTCTAAGTGGTGTATTATAATGTTTAAGGAAAATGCAAATTACAAAATGGGCACAAATATATTTCCTGCTGGAAAGATATTACACGTTTAGATCTAGAAAACAAGTATATTAGTTTTAGAATGTTTTTCTCTAGACAAAAAGCAATAAATTGACATAATAATAATAATTAAGAATCTCAGTAACTATAATACTATAAAAAGATGAACAGAAAATATGTGTGTATTTTATCAAATAGCAGTGACAAGAAGAATTACAATTATGCAGTTTATCCTGTCTGGTGCATAATATCTACTTAAATGCAATGGTTCATGTTATATAAAAATAGTTCTTCATGATTCAGCAAAACCCTCATAGGTTGGGTAACAAGTACTTCTTATTTCTGAATGTAGGTTATAATCTTTTTTGTAGCAAAAATTAACCTAACAAATATGAGCACTTGGACATCCTAGAATCTGACAAATGACAATGTTTTGAGAGCCCTCTGGTGAAATCCTGGCATTAGAAAATTTAACAAGAACATTCACATTAACTTCAGTGGGAGTAGGATTTTATTATTCATACCTAGATACATGTCTGGGATGGGCTGATTGCTCATTGCTCATATCATTCTTTAAATTGTTACTCCTGAGCCTTCATTTCAGTTCCTAGTATCACATAGTTTTAAAAGGTAAAACGCCCCAAGAATAAACGTATCATATAGAAATATTTACTTTGTGGGATTGATCCAAGTCATAAACCTTAAAGATTGCAGTGTACACTTTATCGTTTCTGATGGGGAGCTAGCCTTATGTGACACCTTCCTCCATGTGGTAATATTTGTATTTTGAGTGCAGCCTGCCCTCTTGTTGCTGGAAAGCAAACCATTCCTGTGCAAGTCATACTTTAGGAGTCTGTACAGGTGCCAAAAGTAGGTAAATCCAATGCAAGGATGGGCAAGTCATAATCTCTGCTGGCTAAAATTTAAACACATCAGTTTTCATTTATAAATAGCATAGCATGTTAAGTAAAGTTCTAGTCTTTTTGTCTGCTGCCACATTCAAATTTGACAACTCCCTCAACACCTGCCAGTGATGATCCCTTGCCAGACTTCAAGTTTGTGTGGTTGTAGGAGTTTTTACTTAAGTCACAGAGAAGCTCCACAGTGATTTTGATGTACTTGTGTCTAGGAATAAATATATAGATATTATGGATAAAAGAAACCTTATAGTAACACACTTCAAAGTGTACTCAAAAAGTCACCCCCTCCACTGAATCCCTCACAAAATAAGATGCCGTGACTATCCTTTTAAATGCTTAAATCTCCACTTCCTCCCCTGAAAAATGACAGGAGCAATAGTGATATTGTTGTACTTGTACCTAAACAAGTCTGGGATAGGCGTCTTTTTAGAAAGCAATAATAAATATCTATTTATGACAGACTAATGCCATTTCTAGCAGATTACATACAAAACTGTTCATGTCTAGTAGGAACCTGATTTGAAAAATGGATGATGTCCCTGGAATGTGTGTGATAATATTAGGTGACCCCCCCACCCCGTTTTATTTCAGCACTAAAAACATTAAATAATATGTCTTTGAAATTATTCTGTTTGGATTTCATAGCTAAGTATAGACAGCCAAAAAACGTGTGGTTTAGTCAATTCAATCTTTGCAGGTTAGTCTAAGCTGTGTAGATTGAACTGATAAGCAGGTGAACAGACATTCACTTTTGATTTGGGAAATGCAGCCATATGCCTTCAGTGGCCCAGACCAGAGGAGGCACTAAAGCATACCTCCCTACTCGGCTGGAGGAGACAGCCTGGGCCAAGGCTAGCCTGTCCCCTCAGGGTCAGGGATGGGGGGGTTGAGGGGGCTTGCAGGAAAGATGCAAAGCATCCTTGGATGTTGGGAGACTGTGAGTTAACTGGAATCTGGAGGGGATCTGGGACAGAAGTTCAGTAAACCAATTAACCTAAATCAGTTAAGTCTGATACTACGTCTATCCATGTTTATCTTAAATTGGTTTTGATCATTTTGAAAGCAGTGTATGTGCACTGAACTTCTGTTGTGTTACAGATTTGAACTGGTTGCCCATCGCTTATACCAGTTTATATGTAATTTCCAGGGATTCAGGTTTTTGGTGAATTTTTAAAGAAAATGATTAACAAAATACTACGTTACAGGAGAAACGAAAAGCAGAAGAAGCACTAAATGATCTGAAGTGCCAGTATGAAAGTGAAGTTGGTGATCTTCAGGTGGCAATAAAAAAACTTAAAAAGGTGGGTAGGCTCATGACCAGAATTTTCTAAATTGTGTAAGAGAGCCTGATTCAATGAAGTGCCTCCCTGGAGGTAGCAGAAAGTTTTCTTTATTATCTAGATTCTAGCCTAAAATCAATGCATTAATTTACCAAAGTAATGACATTAAGTAAATGGAAACCTCAAACCAGTTATGTTGAGTGAAAATTTGCTAGTCTTGAATTCATTCAGTGTAATTTACTGAAATACCTAGGTAAATGGCCCAGCTGCTAGCTAAGTAATGGGTTATGTCCGTCAGAAAACTGGCCTTGTGATTACCTACTTGTTTCCTATGTTGGAAACAGTTCAATTAGTTGTGTAGAAATATTTGTATTTTGTAGAATTATTGATAGAAAGGACCCAAAATCTGAATTTCTCATTTGATCCCAGTCTCTGTGATGGAGCAACCTAACATCTCAGATCTGAAAGCTCATTTGGAGGTTTTGAAGTCCAGATTTTAGTTTTGTGAGTGACCTTTGCTATACCTGTTCAAAAAGTATGTGGGTCTTTCAGCAACGTAAACCCTGAATTTGAACTGAAGTCTTCATTTTCCTCTTTATTATTTTAAGCTAAATTTAAAATTTCATTCAGACTAATGGAAGTTTCTTATGAAAAATAAGAATATAATGTTTGTATATTAATGAGAATTAGTGCCAGATCAGGTGTTGTATATATGTGGAACTCAATGGAGCTACAACTCTGGTTTCTTGGATTGCTAAATAACTATTAAAATTTAAAATTGCTAGAAATGTTACATTGCTAGGAATGTTACATGTGAAAAACTTTCCAAAAGAATTTCCCTGAAAATGAAATGATGCCAGAGGTGTATTTGATAGCCATGTTGGTCTGAGACAAAAAGAAATGCAAGACTAAAACTCTTGGGTCAGAGATGATACTTTTTATTAGACCAACTAAGACATCGCAAAAAATCTTTTTTAGTGCAAAGAAAGATAAAGAGATTTTTTTTGCGATGTCTTAGTTGGTCTAATAAAAGGTATCATCTCTAGAGTTCTGCATTTTATGTCAGAGAAAATTTGGAGGGGACACTTCCTATGCAAACAACTGGGAGCCTTATTGAATCACAAACACCTTTTAGGGCTGAAAAACGTGTGTGAAGGCCTACTGTTATAAAGGTGTAATCAGAATTACTCCTCTTGCCATATGTGGGCTTTGGATGATGAACCCTTGAAGAGTCAGTCAAGAATATATCTTTAAATGTGCACATTTTCTTTGCTCTTTCAGCTAGAAGAACAATCTAAAAACATAAATCACAGAGAAGATGTGGCTGAATTAAAAAAAAGAATACATGATTTGTCATTGGTAAGAACTGCTTATAATTTACATGTCAAAGGAGCAGATTCAGCCTGCATATTGTACTTTCTTCAGTAAAGACTTATTTATCCAGTTCTGTCCAGGTGTTAGAATATTTATGATGAGAGAGACCATTTTTGGTAAACTTTTTTAAGGAGAGGGATAACTTGTTCTTGAAGGTACAGTAAGTTATTCTAAAAATACTGTTTAAAAACCATTTGAACTGTTATGATGTCTTCTTTTTTGTAAGAAAAACTGAAAAATCTAAAATGAAATTGAATTCTTGGGTACTGGAACTTTGCCTATTCTGTGTCTCATGATATAGAGTGGTACTAGATCCCTGAATCTCTGATGTTTAACTTTAAGCTCAAAGTAAAAGCATACATTTCATCATTTGGGACTTACACCATAGATTTTGATCTCAGTCTTATTAAAAGGTTCACCTTTTTCAATGATCTTTATTTATAACTGGTAATTTTACCAGCCACCTCTTAATTATATTACTCTTTTATATCATTACTGTTTATCTGCTACAGATATTTTTATGAATTATTTTTGGAAAACTTTATTGTATTGTTAGGGCAACCGTGTTTGAATAAGCTTCTTTTTGTGGATTCTTTAGGAAAATCAGAAACTTAAAAAAAATCTTTTAGAAGCACAGACAAATATAGCTTTTCTTCAGAGTGAATTAGATGCTTTGAAAAGTGAATATGCAGATCAAAGTTTGAGCTCAGAAAGGTAAGATACTTTACATTATATTGTGTTTTTTATTCAGGGAAAAATAAGTATTTTGGTGTATATATTTAATTGGTACCTCTTTTATGTTCTTAGTTGACCATAACTGACAAGTATATGGACAGTCTATCAGTTTTAACATGTCTATTATTCACTTAGTAATCTAGAATGAAAGAGTAAGCATTAGCCCTGATCTGAAGCCTTGAAAAATCAAGGCTATTTTTTTAAAATATATCTATTCTGAAACATTTAATAAGAAATGGGAGTTAGGGTTCAATTATATGCTTTCCAATTGGAGAGATGTAATTGTCCATCTACTCCTTGTTGCCAGAATCCTTAGCATATTTACGTTGGTGTACTAGTAATTTATTCCTTAGTCTTGTAAACGATTATGCTAGGGCACATTTCAGTGCCTGGTCAAAGCTCCATTGAAGGCCCAATGCCTGCTGCAATACATGTTAATTAACACGCATCAGAGCAGACTTGATTAATTGAGTCTGCTGGAGCGTGCTAATTAGCACCTTCAAAATGGCGGCGGGGGTGCTTTAACTAAAGCTTATCAAATGAGCTTTAGTTAAAGCACCCCCACTGCCATTTTGAAGTACAGGATACTGAATACATGAGACTCTGCAGGCACTTTAATTAAGTGCTCTAATTAAATCACCTCCCACTACCACATGTGTAAACATGCCCTAGATTTCTGACCTCAATGCAAGGTTGTATCTACATACTATTAACCGTAGAATCAGTTCCCTTAGCCTTCATAGTAGTACAGAGTACTCACACTGATGTTAAATTCTTGTGCTAAACCCTTGTGTAAACCATTTGCTAAATTAAATGTATTTTTTATATGCAGGAATCATAGATTCATAGATGTAGGGTTGGAAGGGACCTTGTAGATCTTCTAGTCCGAAGTTTTAAAAAATTTGTATTTTTAAACATTTTCTGGTACGTAGAACTGTGACTGCTCACATTTTCTTCTTTTTAGCCACTGAAATATATTTGAAAGATGTCAATGACATCAAATATTTTCTAATCCTACTTTAGCATTTTAGCAATTCCTACAGGTCCCATAAGCACGTTAAGTCACCAGGAGGAGGGCAGCAGTCCACGTGACTGAATGGGATGGGAAACATCCCAAGACTACATCTACTATGACATACTGAATGTCTGAGACCCCTTGTTTGTGTTGGTATCAAATTATTACAATATATTTAAGACAAACACATTTTAAATATTAATAAGCAAAGTACTGTATTAAGGAATTGAGTAACCTAAACACTCAAACTGATTTTTTTCCCCCCTATGTTTTCAAAATTTAAAAAAGAATTTTCCATTGATTCAGAATCTTAGTTACGGTTAAACTTTACTTTCTGTAAGGAGTAAAAGCTATAAAAATGACTCACTGTGAGTAAACAACTATATGTTATATTTTGCAGAGATTTGGAAATTATCCAAGAATACACTGAAGACAGAGATAACCTGGAAAGACAAATTGAAATACTTCAGTAAGTTACTAATAACTCACATGTCCTTACACTACAACACCTTTTGTCTAATAAACAAATTTTGTCTAGTTGCATGGAAATCTGTGATAGGAATGAAAAAACAAAATATTACCAAGGTCAATGTTCAGTGCCATCCAGACTAGTCCAGTAGACCGCACTCCACTGGCTATACCATGTTAAATTAGGCTTAGGGTTCCAGAATATTGCCTGTGACGCTAGTGCAGATTACCTCATACCAATTGTTCTTGCTATGCCATTTGAATTTTGTAAGGCTCCATAAATTGCCTATTTTTTTCCTTTCCTTTCATAAAGGGCAAATGTATGGCCCATCTCAGGCCATCGCTTCACAAATTAAATTGTATTTGACTTGACACTGCTTTTTTTTTCTATTTTTTAACCACAACATAATTGTACATAGTCTTAGTTTTGCACATTATGGTATCTGGCAGATTATCTACAATATTTTTGTTGAGGCATCCTACAGTTCCATCTGTGATTCTTTTTTTTTTTCTTTTACTGCTGTTGAGCAGAAGCATACAGGGTCATATTGTCATTGATTTTTTTTTTTAAGCACAATTCCTCTTTACTTAAGTGGCCTAAAGATACTAACATTTATCTACCACAACAGCAAGCTTCTTTAGTTCAGCATGCGAGTCAGTGTATGTCTTGCACATCTCTAATGTTTTGTGGGGTTTTGTTCTTAGCTTCATTGACTCTCGTTCCTTTACAACAAGGAATAAGATCCTGTACCCATGTTATTCTAAATGTCATCACTTGGCTCATTGGCTTAACAAGTGGGGGCGGGGGGGTTGCACTGTGGTGGTTCCAAAGGTGGAGGAGTTGGCAAGCCAGTGCATGCAGACGCAACCTGACGTGCCCTGTGCCTGCTCTGGACTCGCACACCCAGGCTCAGCAGTGGCAGTAGCAATGGTAGCTGAGCAGAAACTGTTGCTCAGCATGGGGGTGGAAAACAGCCCCTCTCCCTCACTACTGCTGGGCCCTTTCTGCTGCATTTGTCTGGAACCTGCGCTGTGCCAGGCTGCTCTATATCTGCTGCCATTACTGACATCTCTGGGCTGCTCAGCGGGGCAGCGGTGGCAATGCAGAGCAGCCACAGGGCAGCCTGGGTGGTGGTAATGGTGGTGGAGATGCAGGGCAGCCTTGTATGGCACGGGCTCTGGGCAGATGCAGCAGAAAGGTCCTGGCAGTGGCGAGTGGGAGGGGCTGCTTTTCCCCAACATTGAGCAACAGTTTCTGATCAGCAGCTGCCGCTGCTGCTGCTGCTACTTACCTTGAACAGGTGAGTCTGGAGCAGGCATGGGGCACACCAGGTTAGGGCTGTGCATGCGGGTCCCCACCAGTACTGTGGAGCTTAGGGTCAGCAGCGGTGGCAGCCAGAAGCAGCTGCCACCACCTGAGCTGCCTAGAAAGGCAGTCCAGCTGCAGAGCCACCCCAGCCCTTCTACATTCCCGAGGGGCGGCAGGAGTGCCACAGGTGGGCGGTGCAGAGCAGGTACAGGGTGGGCTGGGGTTGGAGCTGCGCACATGGGTTCTGGCCGATCTGCTCCCATGGGGGTGAGTATGGAGCTGGCATGGGACAGGGATGGGGCTGCATGCTGTTGCCAGTGATGGGGAGCCGTGGCAGGATACATGGGCTCTAGGTTGTTGTGTGTCAGAGGCGGGTGCTGACCGGCTTATGTGGGGCATGCATGGGAGGCTCCCATGCACACCCCAGCACACCCACAAACCCTCCCCTGCAAACCCCACAACTACACCCACCCCCACACACAATTGCACACCCCACAAACACTGCACCCACCCACATGTTCTCCCACACCATCCCACACACATACCCATGTGCCTCTGGGGGGTACCCCACTCACTGCTATGTGTACACAACTCACCACACCCACCTACACACACCCCACAGCCCCCCACAAATCCCATACTGAACCACACATCCCCGCAAACTCCCCATACTCACCCACCCACATCCACAAATACCCCCACACCCTCCCTGACACCCCACTTACACACACATACACTTACCCCCCCATACCTCACACCTACACACAAACCCTATACTCACCCACCTGTGCCTCCCCACACCCTCCACCCCCTCGCAATATACAGGAGTAAGACTTCATTTTGAGTTATTATGTGATCACCTCTATATATATGGTGCAAACACATGAATCAAGACAAAAATATTAAAAAAAATAAAATTAAAATATATTACTGTGAATTTTTGATTTTTAGTATATAACTTTTTTTTCTGGTTCCAACATGGCAAAACCCCTTCCCAAAAGGAGTACTTCTAGTGGCAAAGGTCAAAGGTTAAGGGGCGGAACTTCAGGTTCCAACATGGTGACCAGGGGACGAGGTGCCTGTCAAGGGGCGGGGCCACCCTTGCAGCTGCCGACAGCTCACCAAAACTCGTTAAGCAGCCCTCCAGCCGAAATAATTGTCCACCCCTTTTCTAAGGTCTACATCACAAGAGTTCTCTTCTGTTAAGAGCTCTGTATAAAAATTTCACTTAAAAAACCCAACCAGTTGTCATTCATGGAAATGGGTAAAACATGATATAAAGATACCTAGTGAAACAGAAGACTCTAACTGTTCCTTAATTTATCATGTTATTTAATACATGCCCAACTTGCATATGTGTAGTACTTTTCACAAATTTGAGAAGGGTCAAAGGTCAAAACTAGGGAATGTACAAGTGTTTCTTCCTATTAATTAAGGGACCATAAAAGCAGCTTAATAAAATCCCACACTGTGGCCCCATGGAAGTGCTGGGGCCACAGAAAAATGGTCACTTTCACTTACATGGTGCAGATTCATTTCTTTGTGTACAATAACAACTTCTAGACCACTGCTAGTTCTTTGTTTTTGTTTTTTTGTTTTTAAAAAAATGAAATTTTATGATTCCATTATATGGAAGCTGGATATGACAAAATAGAACTGGCAAAACCATTTAGAATTTTCTTTAACTTATCCTATTACAGTTTTGTATGAAGACTACTTTTCCCTGTTTGATTTTAGATTAGCTAACAGAAAATTACATGACAGCAATGATGGCTTAAGGAGTGCACTAGAAAACAGTTTCAGCAAGCACAACAGAGCACTGGTATGTGGTATAATTTTCGAATGTTACAGAAATTATGTAATGGATTGTTATAGAATAATTATATAATAATATTACAGAAATCATATAATCCCTGTGTAACTTCAGAAACCTCCAGTGGCTTCAGCTGACAATAGATTTTGGCTTACTGCCTTCTGACATGGCCTGTTCTTTTCTGTATATCCCAAATGTATACACAATATATTGTATAAACCGAAATTTGAAAAGAGCCTTAAGTTTCCTTTGTCCTAAAATTTATATATTCACATTGGAACTTTCTGATACTTTTTTGTCCAAAACAAATTGCCAAAGGTTTCCCACAATGTGAATGGTACTTTTGCCGTTTCTCTTTATTGAAAATGTTTAGGACTTTCGCAGTATTTCACTGGAATGCAAGGAAAATTGAGATATTAGGCTGAGCCTTGAGGCTCACTCTCTTGCCATTTATTCCTTTGCACAGACAGCCCATGTAGTTACAAGAACCTCTGTCGGACCTTCTCTAAGATACCAGATGCACTGCCATTGCCAAAGTTGTAGCAATAGTAAAGTTAAATGTGTGTATACAGGAGGGAAAGGAAAAAAAACCCTTCACAACAGTTTGTCACTTTCGCTAGATGGAAAAAGAAAATCCCTTCAGATGCCATAGTTGGTGATCAGCCTAGTCCTTGGCATGCTCAGAGGGGTGGGAAGATTGCAGTCAAATTAAGGCATACACAATTGTTTGCTGCCTGGGCAGAATAGTCATATTGACATGCCCTTCCCTTCAGGGCTAGATGGAAGCCTATCACCTGGTCCCAGTTCCAGCTCCATCTAATGGCATTAGCAATATGAAGTACTGGATGGTAGGGTCTTTGCCCAAATTCAGTATACTCAACAGATGCCTTGTAGCATACAGAAGGGGGGATGGGTATTGAAGAAGAGCGGAGCAACAGCCCCAACACAATGAAAGCCAGGAGAAGGGAGAAGAGAGTAAAGAAAAGAAGGTGTGTATGAAAGACTCTCACCTGCTCCCAGTTTGGATATCTTTCCCTGATACCAATGGGTGTCTCCTCTACAGGTTTCCCTTGCTTTATCCTGTACATGCGTTCCTAGAAAATGGCGCAAAACTTGAATTTGCATAAAGGGAACCCACTTTGCAATGTAACAAATAGGGATACGTTCCAAGACTTCGACTGTACTGACCCCCAGGCCCATTTCTACCACTTTTACAAGGCAATTTTGGTATTCACCAACAGCAGACAGTACAAACAAACACCACAGGGCACTATCATAATAGGGATGGCAACTACAGAAACGTGTGTCGCAGGCAACGAGTGAGGAACACAGATCCACACAGGACACTATATTTTGGTGCACGTCACTCCTACAGTGCACCGCACAAAACAGCCAACTGTGGGCTTCCACGACATCGATTGTATACGAGTGAATTTACCTTGCATGTAATGAATTTCTGGTATAAAAAGGGTCATTGCATAAGAGCGAAAACACACATACAGAACCTGCATAAAGTGAAGGAAATGTGTATACTCAATTCCATCAAAGCCATGTGCTGGCTGGCAAAATGAGCATTTGTAGTAGCACAGATATTGAGTGATTAAACTTTGTCATCACAAATTCTCCTTACGTTTATACATGGAAATTTATAACTTGAGAGTATTTAAATGATATTGACCGTTTCCTTTCCCTCCTCAACCATCTTCATGCTCTAAGAAATGGTTATTCCAAAATGATGAGAAAAATATTTTGCCATTCCTTGAACTACTTTTCTAAAACGGTGTGTTATAGTTTATGGGATAATGCTACCTAGGCAGACGACACTGTAGTAGTCGCCAGCTCCTGTGTGCACATAAAAATCTCATTATTTTATTGCTGGTGAATGAGGAGCAACAAATCCAAACCTTGACCCATGTGGAGGAGTTTAAATATTATGCTTAATGTCCCTGTTGATATCCAGTCTTGTTTTAAAGGATGACATTTATTTGAAAAGAAAAAGTAGCGTATGCATAATTAACATACAGCAGTCTTATAGGGATTATATTCCCCTATTTAACAAACCCCTCTCCCCAAGCTTGCATAAGAAAACAGTTTCTTACAGATCTTCCTACATATGTTTTATTGCAGCGGTTAGCAAACACCTCCCCAGGGGGTACGATTTCTAGAAGCAGTCCCAAATGTAATGGTGGCCAGTCTCCACAGAATCCACAGTATGACAGGTAGGCCATCTTGTTTTTACCCAGATTATAACTTTAAAAAATGTTGGACTGTTATTGCATGCGTCTGAGGAGAGCTAAACAACTAATGCAAAATAATAGAATAAAACCCTGTGTTATGCTAACAGTGCTAACAAAATAAATTGAGCAAATTCAGTCATCATCCTCAAGGGAAACAAGCTTTTACCAAAATGAATCCATAAAATCTAAATCTCTTCATTATCATTATTGTTTCTGCTGTGTCTTAGTAAGGCAAACCTTCCTATGCTGAAAGCAGATACAACATATTCTCTCATGTTGGACTTGCTGTAGATTTTGCAACAGGTACTGTAGATTTTGCAGTATAACTCATCTGAACAATAGATTTGCTGAGTTTAGGGGAGGAAGGAATAAAGTCTATTTTAAGGCTGATAAGGACATCTTTCGCTGAGAAGATATTTTCTAATATCTTTTATTCTGTCCCATCTAGTGCATTATATTTGAAGTAGAAAAATGGGCCACCAGAAGTAAATGTGTGTACCAGGATAAAGCTTGTTCCTACCAGGCAGGACCAGGGAGTAAAGTGGTTCAGTCATACCCCTCTTTGATTCCTGCTTCACCACAAGTTTAAAACAAACTGCCTGGCAATGGCAGCAACATTTCTATTCAAACAGCAGTGAGGGAGTTATTTGACTACATGCCTCATTATAATCTACCTGATTCCTTCTAAACTCTTCATTCCACAGGTGTTAATGACACACACTCTTTTTTTAAATGGTCTTCATGGGCATTTATACACATTCTCCGGGAGTGGAGGGAGGGAGGGAGGGTGTGCTTTAATTAGCATGGATCCAAGAGCCGCTTTAATTAATGCGCCTGGAGCATCTCAAATATCAGTGTCCCTGCGCTGAAAAATGGCGGTGGGGACATGTTAACTAAAGCTCAAGCTTTAGCTAAAACAATTTGACGAGCTTTAGTTAAAGTACCCCTGCTGCTGTTTTTCAGCATGGGGATGCTGATACACAGATTCTGCTGGAGTGCAGTCATTACCAAGCTCCAGCAGGTGCGATTAATTGGGTCTTCTCCGATACGCTGTAATTACAGCACGTTGGGGCAGCTTTGCCAGTGTTCCATTAATCAAGTTCTTCTTTCTTCTGCAATTTTTCTGCCTGTTAGTTGCTACTGGTATGGAGTTCCTAGTGCAGACTATTTTTAAGTCTAACTAAAATCACTAACTCAGGTGTGGAAACATTTAACATAGGTAAACTTTTTAAAGCAGTTCTGGAAATAACTTTCAGTGAAACATTGGCTGCACTGTCAAGGAGCTCAAGACAGCTAGATATGGTTTTTGTCTTTTAGATTACTGTAAAAGAAATGTACATTTAATTCTACTGATTACGGGACTAAAGAAACAAAATATTTTGACTTATTTTTGTCTAGGTAGTTGTGTTTTTTTTTTTAAACACATAATGTCTGATATATCAAATTAATGCACATTGTAATAAAGTTATATTTGTTTTTGCTTCAATCTTAAACTGAAAAATATAGCTGAGGTTCCTAGCATATTAGTACAGCTTCTAGTTTCTTTTACCTGAAGAAAAATATGTGTTATCACCACACCAGCCTCACCCTCTTTCCCCCCTCTGCTCCCCCCCCCCCCTTTTCAAATCTCCCCCCTCTGCCCCCCCCCCCCCACTTTTCAAAATCCTATATCTGCCCCTGCTATTAGGTATAGATTAGCAGTATCCAGGCAAAAAGAGAGAAAAATCAAGATTAACTTTCAGTTTTACTTCAGGACTCTGTCAGCCAGTTGAATAATCAGAAATCCGAGTTTAGATTCTAACCTTGGTTTTACATTTATATTAAATTTATATTAGTAATTGCATTCTTTCTTTTCTATTAGTGTAGCATTTCATAGGCTAAATTGCCTTAAAAATGCGTGGAATTCCCAGTACTGACTCCATGCTTCAATGACTTTGAAAATTGACTAATATAGTCTTTTATTTCAGAGTATGCCCAATCACCTTAACTTTATTACAGTATTCTCCCTTTTTTCATATGTCAGTTATTTGCTGTAGGCTAGAGAGTGTATGAATATAAATAGCTTGGGTACTGTTATATTCCAAAATTAAGATCGTGTTCATTTATATGAATGCTCATTACCCTGGAAGCATGGAAATAGAACATTTTGAATGTTGTTGCAACAAAAAAATACTTTCTATAACATTGCTGGTTGGCCAGTAGTGGATGGAAGTTATATTAGAGTTCACAATAGTCTCAAAACCCCACAAATCCCAAGGAATAGACACTCCAGGCCCACAGAAGCTACCCTGTTATTCTGAACTGTGTTTGGAGTGCTCAAGTCTACTGCTAATACAAGTTCACAAAGAACAGCACTGCCATTGTTTGTCAACTATAACCAGACTGTGCTCCATCTCTACTCTCATAGGATAAAGCAAGGTTGACTGCTTTTCTTGCTTTACACTACTTCCACATTGTGAGGCCAGGCCTCTCTTGGTCTGCTGTCTGGTACCATGTAAACCAGTACAGCCTGTTCCATGGTTGGATTGTCGGCAACTAAATTGGAGTCCCCACCTGGCTAGTCCAGGTGAGGAGGGGGTGTGGACACCCAGCAGGAAAAAAAGACCTGTCAAAGGGTGGGTGAGTTCCCTGAGAGCTAGTGGCCATCCATACCTGGAGAGAGGGTGGGTGCCACCAGGTCATTTTGCCTGAAGAATCACCAGTGATGCAAAGTAACTCGTCTAACTTCACACAGAGTGGAGGAGGGTTGTTACGGTAGCTAAGATGCCCCAATAATCACAGCGGCCTTGGGACTGACTTGACACTACTTTCAGGCATTTTCAGGTAGTTTGATTTGTGCCAGTCAGTTCCTTGCTACAGACCATAACACCTTATTTTTAGGTTGTCTCCTTCTTCCTCTCCATCTCTCTTTTCCTGTTCCCTTTTTATGCAAATTAATTTTCAATGTACATACAGTAAGTGCCTCTCTCATAGTGTAACACTGTTGCTATTGGCATTCGTTTAAACATGCTATGGCACCAAAAACAAAAATGGCTTTGGAACGGAGAAAAACTGTCAAGCATATACTTTCCTAAAACTGCAGTGTTCTATAAAGACCATTTCATTATAATCAAACAAGTTTCTCTCATTTCTACTCCTCCTGTTTCTGAGCTTGTGATCTCTGCTGTCTTGCTTTTTTTTGTATGCATAATTGTTATTTATTGACTTGCACACATCTGGGAGATAAAGCCTAGATGTATCTATTTGCATCAGATACAAGTATACTGAAGTCATTTTCTACAACAAGAAAGGGGCTAACGTTCATTAAACCATCAGTACTTTATAGATGTTTTCTGCCTTTAATATTTTCCATGTTGTAATGTTTAAGGAGTTTTTTAAAGATCTATTTTTTTTAATTATGACTAAAGTGGGGTACCAGACCCAGAATGTATAGGCATTATGGTGACATTAATTTTTTACATGCTATTGGATATCTTTTTACTGGAAATTAAAAAATAGTGCACAGTGGAATCTTCTTTAATGTGTAGTTGACATTTGGCATGTTCACCATTTCAATATGTCTTTGTTTTGCTAGGGAATGTCATCTCAAAATAATGCATGTCTTCCCTGTTTTTGTCATCAGATCATCTCATTCTTCCTACATGGATGAGGATTATGATTCTTTAGCCCTTTGTGACCCTATGCAAAGGATAAACTGTGAGGTTGACAGCTTACCTGAGAGCTGGTTTGACAGTGGTTTGTCTACCTTGAGAGACTCAAATGAATATGATTCAGAAGTGGAATACAGGCATCAAAGGAATTTTCAAAGGTCACAGTGCACACAGGAAGGCTTTGGTGGTGATGCTTCTGATACAGATGTAAGCTTCAGACTTACTGTATTTCTGAGACCTTTGGTTGGAGGCAAAATTAGCCTCTTTTTGTAAAGTGAAGTCAATCTTTGTACCTAGGTCAGAAGAAGCTGCATTGTCTTTTTCTGGGTTATAAGCATTAAAACAGAATTTTCAAGAATTTTTTTTTGTTCAGTGCTTTTTTAGTGACTACTAAAAAAGTACTAAAAAAATCTGTACCTACTTTTAACTGGTTATGTGTTTTTATTTATGAGGCTATTTTTTATTTTTAAAGTTAATTTAATTTGCCGTTTTTCACATTGTTTTCTTATGCTAAATGTTTTATTACCGAAATCTTTTGCTTTGTTACATCTGGAAACCAAATGGATGTTACAGTGTTGTTTTTATGAGTACTGGGCATTGGGCAGTGATTGTTTCTGAAAGCATTATTTTGGAGAAAAGATTACGGATACCTAAGAGGTATGGAGGCAGAAAATAGGTTTTAGGCCTATCTCCAGTATCAACAACATCTTTCACCAGGTTCCTGCCTTCTCAAATGTTAGAGGTATATGGAAACTGTTTTGAAGTTGACAAGTGTTCTATTTGCCCAATTTGTCTTGCAGCAAGTGGGTGTTGTCCTCTTGAATTCTGGGATAGATAACTGCAGCAGCAAATGCTGGCTCCTATGAGATAGGGTCAGAAAAAAATTCTGACAGTATTTTCTTCCCTGGGAATTGCCAGTTTGCTAATAGTGAAATATTCTGGGGAGATGGCTCCATTTCAACAGTGTACAGATGAAAGGCCCTTTACCAGGCAGGCTCTTGTCAGAAACCTGCCTGGCTTCTGGCCCAGCTTCTCTTTAGACAGGTCTGCCAGGACTTTCAGAGATCTCTGTTCCTAGGCAGCCTGCCAAGTAATCTGCCACAGCACCACAGACTCCAGGGCTTCCGGGGTCTGTATTTCCCTTCTCTTTTGCAGAGAACATAATAATTTTTGTTTCAAATAAAGACAAACCAAATCTTACTACATAAACATGTGCTATGAAACAGAATTCTGTTTCTCTTTTCAGCTCTTGCAGCTACTATAATTTAGAGTTTAGACAAATACGTTTTGCGGGCTATAAAACTAAAGATTACCATTCACATATGTTGTTTTCTTGGATACAAATCATATAACCAACAATCAGCTGTAAGAGTGGTACAGATCCATTTTGTCCCATCTTCATTTCAAATCATTTTTTAAATATAACCTTTTCACCTTCACTTCCAGATTTTTTTTTAAATTTAAATGTAACAAAAAGTGTAATATTTTCTGGAACTTTCAGGTACCAGAGATTAAAGACGAAGAAGCTTATAGTCCTGACAACGGCAGTTCAGTATTAGACTGGAAACCTTCACTACCAGACAATCGGAGCAGCTCTGTTGCATCAACAAGGAAATGTATTTCTGCCCTCTCTCCTCAGGTAACCAGCCCAGAATAATTTCTTAACTTGATATTCAGAAATATATGCCAAGATTTTTTTTTTCCTCCTTACACTTAATAATATGAAGTTTGGTGTGTTCATTTTATTTTTAGTCAGATGCAACAGATCGTAACCTGAAATACCCCAGGTCTGAGAAGGCTTACAAGATAGTTCTTGCTGGAGATGCAGCAGTAGGAAAATCCAGTTTCCTTATGAGACTTTGTAAGAATGAATTTCGAGGAAACACCAGCGCAACCCTGGGTATGTTTCTTGTACACTTTCTGCACTGAACAGGTGGAGTACTTGACAGGTGGAGTACTTGTAAAAGAAAATATTATTTTTTACCTCCCTTTATTTATTAAATGGATGCAAGCATACACTTTCCTTGAAATCAGAATGCGGGCTGTATTCTTTTTTTATGCACACGCGTGACATTTACCTGCAGCAGGATGGTGTTGTTCTATAAAATGGGAAATTTATTTCCAAGCCCAGATGGAAGGTCCATATCACTTGTTTGCTGCAGAAGCAAACTCTGTGTCATTGTTCCTGGAGGATTTGGCCATTATGGGTGTGTGTAGATGAAACGGGGGCCCTAAATTGAAGCAGTGGGTTTTAAAAAGCACTGCTTTAATTTAGGGCTAATTAAACCCCTGTGTTGTGCACATACCCTGCAGACTTACCTGCCTGTCCGGTGGGGAGGGGAGGGCAAGCTGCCAGTGGGCGGAGTAGTCCCTGAGCTGCGGGTGGTGGGGTGGGGCTGGTCATTCCTTCCATGGCAGCAGCGGGCACCTGGCTCAGGCGGTCCCAGGGGGCACTGCAGATGCAGAGGGAGGCATTGGGCCCCCACATGGCTCAGGCAGGCAGGCAGGCTCTGGGGGGAAGAGAGTTGGGGAGATCAGGCTCACTGCTTTTCTTGGTCAGAGTCTGCTTTCCTGGGCTGCTGCCAGGCTTCCTACAGACATGCAGAGCCCCATGGAGCCTATGCTTCACTCCGTGGCTGTAGGGCTGGCAAACTAAAATTCTCAAGGGAGTTTTAGTTTGCTGCACCCCAAGTCATTTAAGGCACGTTATGCCACCAAATTTGCTACAGTGGCTGGGATTAACGCGCAATATACCACCAAGATGTGCAAACACCAACACCATTAAAGTGTTGCAAAAGCATTTAGCCTGCTTTAAAATGCTGTGCACACACACCTCTTGTTTTGTCTACACATGGCCTATATGGACTTTTATGATTGGATGATCCTCTATTATTATATCAGCACACCAAAGATGCAAGGACTAGAGGCTACTCAGAGTATTCACAGAGTGAGTCTAGTCTGTGATTCTATTGTGGCTCCAGTGGCATGTGGCCTTGCCAGACTAGCTTTAAACTTGTTCATACTGGTGTCAGTAGCAGTCTTACATGGAGCTCAGTTGTGTATTTACTCTGCCTCACGAGGGGGTTTTGCAGCCTGCAGTGACTCCTATGCTGCTGTGGCTAATTTAAACGTACGGGCCACATTGTGCTGCCATCATGCTAGGGACTGTGGTATATACATATCCTTAAGTTGTCTCCCCTGCTGTTCTGTGGAGCTGTAGGTAAAAAATGCTTTTCATAGCCTCTAAGGGTTTTCTTGGAAGACATATTATTCTGTGCCTCAGGAAGATCTGGGGCACAGAAGGAGCTATTTGTTGTCCAGACCCTCTTGCTTGAGAGGTCTGCTGCCTTTCAGGAGCCAGGATTAGAGATGTCACAAAGAGGATCCCTAAACTGTTCTGCCCTGTTGACCACTACTCCATGCTCCTTGTCCATGTGGGCACCAGTGACATGGTGAGGATCAGCTCTGTGAGAATTATGAGAGACTACAAGACCATGTGGATGAAGCTCAAGGAATTAGGAGCACAAGTGGTCTTCTCCTCAATCCTCCTGGTCAGAGGCCATGGCCGTCAGAGGGAAGAGTACTTCAAGGAGGTCAACCGAAGGCTTAGGAGATGATGTCATTGTGTGGGCTTTGGATACCTCGACCTTGGTACGCAGTTCTACAGCAGTGGTCTGTACACAAAGGATTGTATTCATATCACAAGCAGAGGGAAGAAGCTCTTCGCTATTGGAATCGTCAACTTGTTAAGGAGGGCTTTAAATTAGGCACATCTAGGGGCCGGGAAGTAGGTTCCACTGCTGAGCTAAAATCCTCTAGCCATAACGACACGGGGGAGGATGATCAAGCAGTGGATGGCCAGATAAGTACTGGCATCTTGAGACACTGGCAGTGTGTCAGAAAACCTGAGGTGACTAGGGGACAACTCGGGTGTCTTCATGGGAATCCCAGAAGCATGGGAAATAAACAAGAGGATCTGGCACTCCTTCAGGCAAACAACTTATTTGACCCGATTGGTTTGATGGATGCCTGGTGGGATGACGCACATGATTGGGCAGTGCATATTGAAGGATATAGGCTTTATAGGAGAGATTGGACTGGGAAGAAGGAAGGAGGTGTGGCCCTCTATGTGAAAGAGTGGTACCCCTCCCTGTAGGTCACGTTTGACAGCAGGGAAGGATCCCTCGAGACCCTCTGGGTCAGGATACAAGGGGGATCGGGACAGGGAGACCTGATAGTGGGAGTCTACTACAGGCCTCCCTCCCAAGAAGAGGAGAGTGATCATGCATTCTCCGGAGAACTGACTGAGGTAGCTAGCACTAAAAACATTATTGTCACGGGTGACTTCAAGTGCCCTGACATCTCTTGGGAGGACCATTCGGCCAGCTCCAGTAGGTCAGCACCCTCTTGGCAACAATAAACTATCTATTCCTGATGCAGGTTGTGGAAGGGCCTAGTAGGGGTAAGGCCACTCTGGATTTAGTACTAATCAAAGGGAAGGACATGATGGGTGACCTGAGGATTGGTGGTACTCGGAGTGACAGTGATCATAGATTTCATAGATTTAATAGATTTCATATACATTAGGTCTGGAAGGGACCTTGGAAGATCATTGAGTCCAGCCCCCTGCCTGAGGGGCAGGAAGTCAGCTGGGGTCATAGGATCCCAGCAAGATAAGAATCCAAATTTCTCTTGAAGGTGCTCAATGTAGGCGCTTGGACCACCTCTGATGGCAGGCTATTCCAGACCTTGGGGTCTTGGACAGTAAAGAAATTCTTCTTTTTGTCCAGCCTGAAATGGTTTTGCAGTAGTTTATAACCGTTCGACCTCGTCATCCCTTGGAGTGCTCTGGTGAACAAATGTTCCCCCAGATACTGGTGGTCACCCGTGATAAACTCTCTGATCATGTGCGTGGCTCTTCTTTGGACTCTCTCAAGCTTCTTCACATCCTTTTTGAATTGTGGGGCCCAAAACTGGATGCAGTACTCCAGCTGTGGCCTCACCAAGGCATGACCTGATTAGGTTCACCATCCACTGTAAGACTGGGAAATCAGTCAGCAGAACAAAAGTCCTAGACTTCAGATTTTGGCATGCTCAGGAGGCTAATGGGAAAGGCCCTCTGTTACCAGTGACTGGACCATTTGGGAGTTCAGCAACCATGGTGCTTCCTTGAGGCAATTCTTACTGCCCAGAAACATATCATCTGCTTGAGGACAAAAAATGGGAAAGGAGCCAAGAGACCCCCACCCCACTCCTGGCTCAACAGGGATGTTGGAGAACTATTGACAAAGAAGAAAGAAGCATACAACAATGGAAGAATGGTTCAACAACCAGAGAGGAATGTACCTATATCTCCAGGGTCTGCAGATATGAGACACAGAAAGCCAAGGCAAGCATGGAGCTCAAGCTGGCAACCAAAATAAAGAACAACAAAAAGTCCTTCTATAGATACATAGGGAGCAATAAAAAATTGTACTCAAATGTGGGACCACTACTGAACACTCAGGGGCAGCTCATAGTTGATTCCCATGAGAAGGCAGAACTCTTAAATACTTACTTTACATCAGTATTCTTGAAATCAAATGGGGGCTGTTTACCCAAGCAGAGGCCCAGGGAATATGGGGAACACAACAAACTACATGAAACCAGTCCTGAGCAGGTAAGGGATCTCCTACAACACTTAGATGTTTTCAAGGCTGCTGGGCCAGATGACCTGCATCCAAGAGTCCTGACAGAACTGACAGAGATTATAGCATTGCCATTGGCAAAGCTGTTGGAAGAGTCGCGGAACTCGGAAGTGGTCCTAGATGACTGGAAGAGGGCCAATGGGGTGCCTATCTTCAAGAAAGGGAAGAGGGATGAGCCTGCAAACTACAGACCGGTCAGTATGACTGCAATCCTTGGTAAAATTTTTGAGACATTTATTGAGGAGGCCATCAACTACAAGCTGGAAACTGCTGGGGTATTAAGAAGCAACCAATATGGCTTTGCCAAGGGTAAATCATGTCTGATGAACCTGGTGTCCTTCTGTGATCAGGTAACTAACCATCTGGATGAGGGATTATGAGGTTGATGTCATTTACCTAGACTTCAGTAAAGCCTTCAATTCTGTTTCCCACATGATTCTCTCAACCAAACTCAAGGGTGGGCTGGACCAGCCTGCAGTGACGTGCGTGGACAACTGGCTTAGATGCCGATCCCAGAGTTGTAATCAATGGGATGGCCTCATCCTGGAGGGCCAACTCCAGTGGCGTCCCCCAGGGGTTGGTGCCTGGACCCATGCTCTTTAACATATTTATTAATGACTTGCATGACGGGGTGGACAGCTCAATGATTAAGTTTGCAGATGATATCAAGCTGTGGGGAAATGTGGGCATATCAGAGGATAGGGTAAAGATCCAGGATGCCACTGACAAACTGGTTTTATGGGCAAAATGGAATTGGATGAGGTTTAAAGGGAGAAGCATGCAGGGTTCTTCATCTGGTAAGAAGAACCCCACCATAACTACATGATGGATCACCTACTGACTGGCACAGCGTCTGAACGACACCTGGGGATCATGATCGACCAGAAGATGAACATGAGCCAACAGTGCAATGAGGTTGCCAGGAGGGAAAATAGAACTCTGGCGTGCATCAGCCGATGTGTTGCCAGTAGATCCAGGAAGGTGCTTCTCCCTCTGTATTTGGCATTGGTGAAGGCATAGATGGAGTACTGTGTCCAGTTTTGGGCCCAACACTTCAGAAAGGATGTGGATAAGCTTGAGAGGGTACAAAGAAGGGCCACCCATGTGATTAGGGCCCTGGAGGATAGGCCCTCTGAGGAGAGACTGGGAACTGGGCCAGTTCAACCTGAGTAAGAGAAGGCTGAGAGGTGACCTGTTAGCTGCCTACAAGTACGGCAGGGGTGAGCATCAAGATCTAGGGGAACAGCTCTTCAGGAAGGGACCTTAAGGGAGGATGAGGACCAATAGGCATAAGCTAATTGAGAGTAAATTCAGGCTGGACATAAGAAAGAACTTTTTCTCTGTAAGGTTCACCGGAATCTGGAACACACTCCTAGCAGAGGTCGTGCAGTCACCATCCTTGGAGGTGTTCAACATGAGGCTGGACAAGCACCTTGTTGAGTTTGGCTGAGCCCAATTACTTCCTGTCCATGGCAGGGGACTGGACTTGATGATGTGGCAGGTCCCTTCTGATCCTTCGATTCTGTGATTCTATATTAACTTGCTGAGCTGTGTATTTCCCAGGATGTAGGACAAGGGTAGGCAATGTTTTTTGGCCGGAGTGCCAAAAAACCCACAATGTCTACCTTGCAAGGTGCCGGAGTGCTGGCATGCCAGAAAAACAAAATGAGGGCAGGGGGTGGGGGTGCAGGGGTTCATGGCAGGACATAGTGCATATTAGTATATTTTAATTATCATAAATGTTGCCTTTGTCGTTGTGTATTCCTTTTTTGTTGAGCATTTTGCAATGAGAGAGATAGAAAAAAGAGACAATAAGAGGAAGAGGAGAGGAGAGCCACCCCCCCCCCCCCACACACACACCCCCATATGCACAAACACAGAGAATCAGAACAGACACATGCACACACATATCTGGAACCAGACATGTGCGCACACAGACACACAGAACCAGACAGAGGCAGACAAACACAGAACCAGATGCACGGGCGCATGGAGCCAGACTCCTGGGCCACTGGACCAAGTCCAACCCAATAATGCCCTGGTCCCGCTAGAGCCCTTGTGCTTCCCTGGGGAGCCAGCCCCCGGGCTGCAGTGCAGCTGGCCAAGGCCAAGGCCCCAGCCCAGAGCCTCCCATCAGCTCAACCACCCACCCACCCCGCAAAGCTAAGCCCACAAAAGGTGCGGCGCTCCTGGCAAGGGGCAGCGCCAGCCTCATCCTGGTGGGGGGCTGGGTCAGGGCTGGGCTCAGAACAGGGGGGAGTCTGGCAGGCTCAGCTGCAAGCCCTGCTGCAAGCAGCCCGGGCTCCGTGGGTGGTAGTAGCTACCAGAGCCTGGGCCGGCTGCAGTTGGGAGGCTGTAAACAGCTGCTCTGGGCTCCAGCATCAGCTCCATACCGGCATGTGCACGCACTCCTTGGAGCGGACGGTGGGGATAGGGGCTGAGGCAGCACAGCTCTCCCACAGTCCACTCTGAGGTGCATGTGCAGTTGCCAGCAGCATGGACCTGATGCCGGGGCTGTGGAGCCCCGTGCAGCTATTTGCAGCCTGCCCGCTGCCTGCTGCAGATGCCCTAGGCTGGCTACAAACAGCTGTGCTGGGCTCCAGAGCCCAGTCATCAGCAATGTGCTGGCAGCAGGGAAGAGGCCGGGGTTGCAGTGCCTCAGGTCCCTCCCACACCGTCTGCTCCAGTGTGGACACACGCACACACCCGCCAGTACTGGTGCGCACACACCCGCCAGTATGGAGCTGATGCCAGAGCCCGGAGCAGATGTTTGCAGCCTCCTGGCTGCAACCGGCCTAGGCTCTGGGTAGCTGCTGTCTACCACAGAGCCCGGTCTGCTTGCAGCAGGGCTTACAGCCTCCCAGCTGCTTGCTGGGAGCAGCCCAGGCTGGCAGTGGTGTGCTGAGCAAAATGGCCTCGCGTGCCATGCTCGACGCATGTGCTGGGGGTTGCTGACCCCTGATGTAGGATGTAAATCTTATTGATAGGAGTTTCCTGATGGGCTTGGGAAAATGAACCACTTCATGGATGTAGACACTGAACTATTGAAGGATGTGGAGATTGAACACGTTATGCAAAAAGAATGGGGCCATCAGCATCAGGATCTTGGATTTGCCTACAAAATCCTTTGTTTGTTTGTTTGTTTCCTAGTGCTGTTATTCTTCTCCTGTCTTTATGTTCCCTTTCTCTCCTATTTGTATACCCTCTTGTTCCTCGCTTCTTTAAATTGTTAAAACTGGGATCAGCATTGATTCAAATATGATTGAAGGGATTTAGCAAGCATAAAAGTCTCAACATTTTTATAGATATATTCTTGCACCTATGAACTAGTGAGAATTTTCCATTGAGCCCAAAGCTAAAATTCTTTTCTTCCAGCTCAGTCTTTTGTGTGTGTTTTGGGTGTCAAAGGGGGTGTTGTTTATTTTTTGTTTTGATTTGCTATAAGTTATTTTGTTTTGCCTTTTTTGCTCCCTTGTTGTTTGAAATGAGATCTACTGTGCAAAACATTTTCTTTCCTTCCATAAAATGCTTTTATGATATAGCACAAGGGGAGCATTTAGATTCTCAAATTTGAATCAGCATACCTGAGTAAATTCCACAGTAAAAGATGCATGGTTTTTTTTTCACCAAAAACATATGCCTTGTGATATATTTTTGGGAGTGATTACTGCATTTCATGGATGCTTGAACTCCTAGAATCTATCTCATAATGTACTAGATGAGATGTATTTTGAAATAATCTGTTTTGTCATGCTATTTGAAATATTATCCTACCATTGAAATTGTATTGGTAATTAATGATTTTTTAAAAATAAAAGCCAGTATTGACTGGTTCTGCACATTATTTCTTTTAAGGAGTTGATTTTCAAATGAAAAGGCTTATTGTTGATGGAGAGCCTACGGTGCTACAGCTGTGGGATACAGCAGGACAAGAGAGGTTAGTAGTACACAACTTATCTAGGAAATAGATTTGAATTGGTTTGTTTCTTATTGAAGATTTTGCAATGGTTTTTGGCCTCGTTTTTCTTCTTTAAAGTGGAAGAAAAATAATAACTGTTTCACATTCTGATTGCATCTTCATCTCCCATTAAGGTCTTTAAATGCCAGTTCCTGTTGAGCATGATAATTTGTCTCCTCTGTGGTATCCACAGACTTTAAGCAGAGCATAGCAAACTTGCCCAAATTGCTGAGTTCCCATAAAAGGATCTGATAATTAGTTGTTTAGTTGTTTAAATGCCATAAAATCCTTAAAGTTCCTGCAGTACAGAGAGCCAAACTGTTTAGGAGGCAGCATTGCTTCGTCAGCATGGCAAGTTTATGATGCATCTCAATTGTGTTCTGAAAATCCCATTCTAGTTCTTAGTTTCTGAGCAGGTTACATTATGTTTATGAAGAAGGACGGTCCCATTAGAGTGAGAGACTAGCGTAACTCCATTGGCTTCATATTTTTGTATTGCATTTGCAAGAGCATACACATGCAACCATGTCATCCAAAATCTAATGCAAATCACCCGTCTTCCAACGGTCATAAAGTACTGTTTACTGAAGAATGTTGGCTGTTATTACTGTAAAGTCCTTCAGGTGATAATGGAATGTTTATAGAAATGCATAGATAATTTGCAGAAACCTTTCTGTGAAATCAGTGTAATGTGCAATTTTGCCACACCTAGCATAGGCAGGAGACATGAGTAGGAGAACAGGCTAGTGCCCTAAAAATTCATTTTTAATGGTATTGTATGAGAACTATGTTTTTAAAATGTTGTTTTAAATAGATCTTTTTTTCCTAAAAGATTCCGGAGTATTGCTAAATCATACTTCAGAAGAGCAGATGGAGTGCTACTGTTGTATGATGTGACATGTGAAAAAAGTTTTCTTAATGTACGAGAATGGGTGGATATGATTGCGGTAAGAACTTTAAATTTACAAAATTGGCAAGGTTCACTTTATAGTGTAGCTGTGAAATATTTATCATTGGCATTTCTCATGGGAGAACCACAGAGCCCTTTTTGAGAGACTTTTCTTGTTTTTAAATCTGAATTAAACAGATCATGTTGCAGAATTGGCCAAACTCCAGTTTCCACTAATTACAGACATTAATTGTATATAGTCTTCAAGGTAAAAGGTACTAAATTTTAGTTAGTGTAAGCTAGTTTTCTCCCATTTAAATTGGCCAGCTGTAGTGTTTGGTGTTAGAACACGCCATGTAATCAGCACCATTTCCATGATGTTCATTTTAACTAATTTCAGATACCTTATTGTGGATGGGCTTAATGTACTCTGGGGCCTCTGCACACTAGAAAATACAATGCATCCTCCAGACTAGCCATCATTGCTGTAAAGCACAGCAGTGTTTTCTCATATTGCCTTTTGTTATCTTGTATATTTCTCTTGTGTTTACTTTTAGCTGAATAACAATTTGTATTTAATGAAAAGGACTTCCTTCCTTCAGCTGAAGATATTTAGTAGAAGGAAGTGATCATCATAAAACTAGTCTGTTTCTAGGATAATTGTATTATATAATATGGAAAAAACAACATTGTTAATTTCTATAAGATATCCCTACTGTGCAACATAAATGTATTCACTTTTTGATAGGCTCACTATTATATTAATTATCTGAAGACACAGACTCTTATATAGAAAGTGTGCAAGACTGGATATTTTGTTTTTAATTATCTTATGTCAATGTTGCAGTATTTATAGATTTTATTTTTGGTGGGTGGAGGTAATATGATTATATGATCCAGTAAATGGCAGTTTATTGGATGATTTTTGTATTCCGAGTATTCCAGTGGTAAAGAAAATATGTATTTCTTGCAGGATGCAACTGGTGAAAATATTCCGATCATGATGGTGGGAAACAAGGCAGATCTTCGTCAAACAGTTTTAGAGCAAGGGCAAAAATGTGTACCAGTAAACTATGGAGAAAAATTGGCTATGGTAAGGCTATATTTCCGTGTTTCAAATGGAAGAGTTTAAAGCTAAGGACTGGATGAAATGATAGGAAAAGTCACCTTATAGTCACTAGTGGGATCTGGTCTTGAGTGGCAGCTAGTGGATACTTAAGTTAGTGAATATTTATTGTTACCAAACAATGGTTATTTGTTGATCTAGGTGAAACGAGTTGTTTTTTTCAAAGCAGCACTAATGAGGTCATCAAGAAATGTATGAGCCTGAAGACTGACAGATGGGTAACTTGAAATTTTGGTGCTGTGTTTGGTATAGGGTGTGAGGAAGAAGAGCATGTGCTTCCCTGCCCAGGGGCTGCCACGGTTGTAGTGGCATGGGCTACTGCCACCTTTGCACAAGCTCTTTAAATAGGAGCTGCAGTGGCAGCAGCAGCACAGGTTCCCTGGGGGCTGCTATTCTGGCACCCCCTCAGACTTGGTGTCTGCTTGCTCCCTGCCCCCTTCCCCAAATTAAGCTATGTGAAAACCGAGCCTAACCCTTCCTTTGAGAGGAGGAGTCTCTCGTGTACAAGTTTTGAGGCACATTGATGAGAGAATGTGGAAATCAACTTACCTTGTATCTGTATGTCTTCTGTAGATGAAGCACTTCAGTTTTCAAGGGGATAACTGGAAACCAACCTCTCCATCAGCCATGACTGTAGCAGTTCTGTAGTGGTTGGTGGC
>NW_005842028.1:1555018-1570301 GCF_000455745.1 Alligator sinensis | reverse complement strand
AGTCAAGGTTAGTGGGACTTGGTGTGGGAGATCAGCACAACCTGCTTACTATGAAGCTTTCATCTATGGGACTTCATACACCACACAATATTTGGCAAATTTGGGCAACTAGTAATGGATTAAGGACTTAATCAGTTGGTGTATCTGTGAAAATGCACTGGCTATTCTCATGTAAAAGTGCATGGGTTTAGCGCAGGTGTTGGCAAAGTCTGGCCCAGGTATGAGCATGCAGGCAATGGATCGCAGCTCTGCCCTGGCAGGGGCGTGCAGGCAGCAGATTGTGGCTCTGCCCCAGTTCTGGACCACGCTGTTGCCACTGCAGAATCTCAGTCCTAGCTCCAGAGCAGCTTTCTGCCCAGCCAGTGCTGCTTGGGCCAGTCTCCATGGAAACCCAGGTCCCTTGCTGTCATGGTCCTGCCCCTCCTGAGGTCTCTATGGAAACCAGCCACAGCAACATAGGCAAGGGCTGTTGGGAAGTGGAGTCTGGCTAGATCCACCATTTTGCACACCTCTGGTTTAGAGCTAAAAAGTTTAATGTAGTTAAGGGGTAGTTAGATACCAAGGTGCTAGGTAGGTAGGTACTCCATAAATACAATAGGTAGTTAAAAGGCAGGCATCATTTATTTTAGAGCAACTCTGTTGTTGATTTGCAGCTTTATATACAAGATTGGTCAGGTTGGACCTTGCAGCCTGGGATTTGTTCCTGCTTCAGTTTGTGACTTAAAAGCTTTTAAATTTAAAACCTATAACACTTTTAGCTTCAGTACTGCAGAAATAAATGTTACATCTGTAACGTGTAAAAAGGGCCAAAACATCCCATCTATTTAATAGGGATGCACCGATAAAGATTTTCTTGGCCAATACCAAAAACTGATTATTAACCACCCACATCGGTCAATACTGATCCAATAGCCAATTTACAGAAATGTGGCCAGGTAGCTTGGAGAGCAGCACCCACTCCAAGCACAGCCCTGGCCCAGCTCCCATACTGAGAAAAGGTTGGCACAGCCCCTGGCCCCGAGCCCACAGTGGGCAGCCTGCCTCCACCCCATGTACAAATCTGAGGGGCACATGCCTCCCCATGACTCCCCCTGGGGTGCGTGCAGCAGCAGGGATCCATATCCCCTCCCTGGACAAGCTGCCAGTGGCTCTGCCCTGCTTCCGGCCCTGGGGTCACATTCATTGCCCTGGCTGGGCAGCCCCAGTCCCACTCCCACCCTCACTGTGGGTGCTTTGATTTGCCCCCTCCCCCATGCCCCTTCCCTCCCCCATGCCACTTCAGCCCCACAGACTTACTGGCAGGGCATTGCTCTCCAAACTCTTGGGCTGAATTCCTGGCCACATGCATGTTGCAGCTGCGCGCATGCATGCAGCATTTATTGGTGACATTATTGGCTTCCCCCACCAAAAAAAGCTGATGGTTGATAATGTTAATTTTCCTTTTATTGGTGCTGATCTAATATGTGACAGATATATCGGTTCACCTCTACTATTTAAAAGTGTATATATCTTAAGTGTACTCTTCAGTACTTAGCATTTTCTGTGGAAATGATTTGGAGGAAACATTTAGACATTTAATAGAATATATAAATGATAATATTATTTTCTGCTCACAGACTTATAATGCACTTTTCTGTGAAACAAGTGCTAAAGATGGATCGAATGTTGTAGAGGCTGTTCTTCATCTTGCTCGGTATGTAGCCATGTTTTCTCTCCTTGTGCTCTGACAAGCTTCAATTGCCTTAATGCCTTAACTACAGCCTTCTGTTTCCTCCTATCTTGCACAATCTCCTTCTATCTTGGGTGCTTACAGAAGTGGCAATTTTCACTTGATCTAGTCACAGAAATAAGTTTATAGCTTTGACCAAACAGAAGTGCATGGCTGCATGCAGCTTAAAAAATGGCCAGGTGAAAATCTGACCCTTCATTGCATGAGGTATCAGATAAAGACATTTCAAAATGCATCACCTTTTGTAACTTGTCAAGCACCTTGCCACCATTTTTAAGTGCCAGGATGCTGATCCCCTGAATGAGCTGCCTACGGGTCTGTCCCTCTTCCAGCCCCAGCCCCAGGTTCTGTTCACTGCCCTGGCTTGGCAGTGCCCCCAGCCCCTTCCTCTGCCCCCGCCCCACTCCCTTCCTCACTGTAGTGGCCTTGATCTGCACCCTCACACCCTTTCCTTTCCATAGACTTACCTGCAGGGAGCTGCTCTTCAAGCTGCCTGGCTGCATTCCTGTAAATTGGTTATTGGATCAGTTTTGGCTGATATGCCTGGTTAATAATTGGCTATCAGTATTGGCCAAGAAAATCTTTATTGGTGCACCCTTAGTTTCTAATACCAAATATTTCTTTTTATATGGGTTTGTGTGTTGTATGTGTATGTACACAATTTTTTAATATGTTCAGGATACATATAGAATATATTTTAAATGGCTGGACTACAATTAAACTGGGTCATCTGCAATTAAAAAAAAAGATATTGTAAAGAAATGTAAAATAGGATTTGTCCAAAAGCTTAAGGCTTTAGAAAAGCTTATGGTTTTACAGATACTAAAACAACATCAAAGTATTTATAAACAAAATGATCTTACTTTGAAGGTTAAACACAGATCCAGGGCTTTTTAAAAAAAAAATTCTATTGGATTGATCATAACTTTTAATGAAAATACTTTCATTTTCTCAATCTTCTCATACACTGAAGATGCATCCTGATTTGTCCACTATATGCATAATTTTGGCACAGTTATAATCACATTTTTCTATCTACTGAATGTAATTATTTGAAATGGATAAAATAATTTAGATGAAGTAAAATCATCCTATCCAGAAAACATGGTATATACCTAATAAAATATGATCTTAAGCTTGCAGTTTCCTGTATTTTCATATGACTATCATAATATGATAATATAATTGAAGGATTCCCAATATTTATTGAATTCTCAGTTCCTGTTTTACATTTATTATATAGAAATTCAAACTACAGTTAAAACAGTTTTCATTTTATGCTGTTACTTGGTATGAGGATCAAACCTCTTGACTTGAAAGGTTAATATTTGGTTATTCTCTGTTTAAGTGCGTTCAGTACTTAATAAAATAGCTTGAATAAAAATTCAAATTCCTGGAAAGAGGTAATGCTGTTTGTTCAATCAGAATAGCTGTACTTCCAATAAAAATGGGTGTTGCAGAAGCGTAGACATTTATTTTTTCCTTAAATGGCAATGCAAAGTTAATTGTTGACAAATGGAATGACTTGTTTCCAAGAATTTTCAGGAACCTGATTGCAAATACAGTAGTGTTTTGTGAAATTTAGTATTTTAGTGAATACAGCACAGTAGCATGTTGATCACCAATAGAGTACATATCTATTTGATTAAATTATGTCAAGCTTTAATTATTGATACAATTTAATCACTTCCTTAGCCTGACGAAGGGTTTTTGAACCCGAAAGCTTGCTTAATAACTATTCTCCAACTATTTTTGGTTGGTCTAATAAAAGATATCAAATTCACCCAAGGAACCTTGTCTGCCTATCAAATTAGATATGCACTTCTGTTCTTATCTTGCCTATCTCTCTTCAGTACTTTAAATAGCAAATTTAAACCATTTTTTCCTTGGTTTTCCCAAAGTTGTTTTTAGGGGAGTTTGTTAGTTGATGCTGTAGTTGAGAGTAATGCTGGATGTGCAGTACTCATTATCCAGCAATTTAGAGCTCAGAGGGGTGGCTACAAATCATTTATGCTGGGATTAATATTTCTTATTTCCAGGAAATAATCATTTTTAAATTAACATTTATATTGGGCATTTAGGCTGCTGGTAGATGTTAATTTAGTCATGTGATTGAGATCTGATGCATTTTATCCTGGATCCCAAAAATTGTGCATCCTGACATGCCAACTATGCATGCCAGGATGCACCATTTTTAGGTTCTTGGATAAAATTTATCAGATCCCATCACACACCCTGGGATTTTTAAATCCATGCTGTGCAGCAGAGCACCAGGGACCAGTCCCTGACAAGACTTGAAATGTATCAGCACAGGGGTAGTCCATTTGCTCCCCATGTCCCAGCAACTTAAAAGCCTTGCCATGTAGCTCCACATATATGTAACATTGGCCAGAGGCCTTAGACTTACAAGCCTGCATGCTACCTGTATTTAGGATTCATACTGAGTAGCACCTTATTTTGTGAGAAGTCCTGTTGATTAATGAATTCTGTTGGACTACTCAGTGTAAGCAATGAGTAGCAGAATTGTTATTTTGGGGCTCTCCAAGACATAATAATACTGAAGCAAAGTTGAAAATCATGTGTGTATCAACCAGTTAACAGTATATTTGGGCTCCTATACACATGCACGGAGCCTGCTCAATGTTCTGGGAATCCAATGATTAATTGAGTCAGCTGCAGCACGGAAATTGATGCGCTCTGGCAGCCTTCCACATCACATGTATCAGCGTCTCAGCATGTCTCCACGCTGAAAAAATGGTGGTGGGGCGCTTTGAAATAAAACATGCCCAATAAGCTTTAATTCAAAGTGCTCCGCTGCCATTTTCTCAGCGCGGGGATGTGTGGGGACACTGACAGATGTGACGTGCAGGTGCTTTTAATTAGCGTAGCTCGCTAATTAAAGTGTCCAGTGCTGCATCCCACAGCACATGTGAAAATGCCCTTTGTTGCTAACAATATGCATTATATTTCAGTAACAGATTTATATTTGAAACTGTAATACTTAGTTTCTTTAATATATGAACATCTTTGGACTGTATACCTTGCTCTACTATGTTATGGAAAAGGAAGGAAATAAGAAAAAAATTGAATGAAAAGAAAGGCAAAAGAGAAAACATCATTGAAATTAATTGTGGATACCTCAAACTGAAGTTACAGTGAATTATTTTCACATTTCAAAGGGATGTTTATCCCTTTGTGATGGTTTTCAGTGAAAAGAGAGCACAGCACTTCCTAAGCAGTTATTGCTTTCCTTCTAAAACAGAAATGTTAGAGAATTTCATTCATTTGGAATGCATTTGCTTCCATACACTAAAAATAATTTTCTTACTGTTACTGTTTGTGAATTTAAGTTAGGTAGCAGTGTGTGATAGTAGGCAGCATATTTTTATTGCTCTGTGTAATATAGTTTGAAAAGAAACACATTCATCAACCTATATGTGTGTAATTTATTTCATTCATTTCTTACAGTGAAGTGCGAAAAAGAGGTGGCAGTGAAGATGACACCAGGTCAGTAACCAGTCTATCTGGGACAGCTGTCAAAAAACCAACCCTCATGAAGAACTGCTGCCACGTTTAAATAGCAAATTCCTATTTTGGCCTAAATAATTTTATTCGTGTATTTTGAAGACTTTTTAAAGAAAAAGAACAATGAAGGATTTAAATAATGTATTCTTCTTTCTACGGATGTATATTACTATACAGAATTGGAGACCTTCAGATCCTGCCTTCTACTTATTCGTGCTGATGCACTTGCCTTGTCTCTCAGGCCCTAACTTGACCTCACTTATGCCAATGGCAGTGAAGCCAATTAGTGTAAAACTGCTGTGAGATCAGAATCAAGGCTGTTGTCTTTCCTAGGTGTCTGTGATAGCCGGTACATAGAGTACAGTATTTTTATTTAATTTGTCTAGGTATTTTGTTATAAAGTGAATAAGGTTTCATACACTTAAAATGCTATTATGCTTTGTTTAAAATCAGAGATCAAGCCACATTCCATCTTTAGTTCATCTCATCTTTCCTATTTCAGCTTATATTACCTACTTTTCTAAAACCTCAAGACATTGGAAGTTCAGGAAGTTTCATTGCAAAAATTGCAAGGCCAGATTTACCAAAACACTTGACAAGTATTTGAACTTTTCAAGTGAACCCAGTTTTGAATAATATAAGTTTTGCATCAAAACTATGTGAAATTGGTGGTTTAGAATGCATCTTTTTGAGATTTGGGGCTTAGATCTGAACCGAAGAGCAAAATTAGGTATATCCTTCATCCCCTGTCCCCTTCAATCAGACCTGAGGAAAATATCTGTCTGAATTCCTGCAAAGCAGCTTACAGACAGCTCAAAAGAGACTGTATATACTGAAATACTGTATATACAGTATATAGGAACACTGGATGGATCTTCCTTCTCTTGTGGGAGACGCAAGAATTATCTGCCTCTGCAGAAGCTTCTTCAAGGATCAGGTGAGCAAGGCGTGTGGCTGATGACACAAATGTTATCCTGTCCAGTCCTGTGAAATTTGAGCAGAAAAGCTACTCCAGGGGAGGACTGGCTTTTCAGCATATTCATTCTAACTGAAATCCCAAGGGCCATCATGGCTAGGGGAGGTTGCTGCCAAGGAGAAGGAATGTTTGCAGACCATTAGGAATTCATGATCTCTTCTGTATCTTGTGGGGATGGAGTAGGGAAGAGAAGTAAATCCTTCCCTGTCCTCAAAAGAAAAAGATGAGAGGAACTCCAGATGGCTATCCTTGAGATTTCCCTTTTCAAAGTCCCCTACTGTAAGCACAGGTTAAAAAGATGACCCAATTCTGGTTTTCTGAGAGAGCATGCTTTGAGAGTATGTAGGCTTGTAAAGATGATTTTCCTAGCAAGAAAAGGTGTGAATATAAGCTCTTTATCTCAATTCAAAATATTGCTCAGTCATTGTCACTAACTTTTACTCTTTGTTACTAACACTTCCCAGATTTTCCCATTAACAGCTATGCAGTTGGTCCAATAAATCATCCTAACAAATCCTTGCCTCTCACATAATTCCTAAACCATCATGGTTATATAACACTCCCATTAACAGCTGTCTTTCATGTAAAAAAAAACAAAACCCCCCAGCCAAAACCTGTGATCATTCTAACTGCTCTCTCACTTATCCTTGATTTCACTGACAAGGAAAGAGCAATCACTTTCTCAAATTCTGCAGGGATATTTTTAAGCAAGGAAGCTGTGTCTTGCTAAGATTCAGAAGAGAAATCTCATCAGTAGTAAAGGTATCTTTACCGGCATTAAATAGTTACAGTTTAATATTAAGGGCCCAGACTTAACAAACCCTTTTCGTACATCTTCTGTGAACATAAGGATGCACAGAATGGTAGATGGGCATGATGCATACAGCATTCCTCAATTTTGAACACCATGTGTTACACCTTCTATGGGCTGGATTAGCATTGGGTAAAATGCTTTCAGTATTTCATCCTTTTTTAAATAACTAATTCCATATCTGATAGATGGAATTATTCTTTTCTTAATTGTTGCCAGGTCTGATTCCTGTATTTTGTGAGAGGAACTTTTTTTTTTTTAAAGTGTGTGTGGCGGGTGGAGGTGCAGGGGGGGAGGGGATTCAAGACCCATACTGTAAGTAGCTGGTATGCACGTGCAGTAATTGTTTTTCCAAGTTGGTTTCATATCATAGACCCAAGTCCTACAAAGAGAATCTAGAGAGTGGATTATGACTGTTCATAGTCTGTTAGAGGTTGGCAAGCTCAGGGCTTGCCCAGCCAGCTCTCTCTGCAGGAGTAGGGTCATCAACATTTTTTTCTTTATTTTAATTGACCCCCAAATATTTATTTTTCCCCCAAAGTCTAGAGGTTAAATCTGTTGTTTAAAGGTTTGTGATCTTCATTTGTCTGAGCTCAGGTTAAACTAAGTGTGAAGAAAAAGTAGGTAAGACTCAAGGTCAAGAAAATGTCAACGTTCAAATACTAAAGAAAATAGCTGTGACAGGGAAATCCAGCAAATCTAGATCAAGGCTTCTTAAACATCTGGCAGGGGTCACCAGGGGGCACTGGCATCTATGAGACAGTGTTCATGTTAATAAGTTGGCTTGGAATGATTTTGGTTTTACATTTAGAAATGGAAACATTTGCCAATTTTATTTTAGAAAAACCTGAACAAGTTACCTTATAACGGTGGTTCTCACCTGGGGTGCTGTGGTGCTGGTGCTATTGCCACAGCCAGGGGAAAGTTGCCACAGAGCCTCTCTTTCCAGGAGGGACGTGTGGGGCCAGACAGGGAAGCAGTAGTGGCAGGAGTAGGTTCTCCTACCTGCGTGAAGTTTTGCTCCTGTCCCCTATTGGCTGGAAGTTTGGTAAACAGGAAATGCAGGCAGCAGTGCACAGGGGAACTCTGGTAGGAGGGTGCAGTCACATTTGGCTTCTGCAAAACCTGCATTAGCCTATTTATAAACTGCCAGCCAATGGGCGAGCAAGGGAAGTTAGCAGAACAAAGCTTAATGCAGATAGGAGCTCCAGGAAAGAGTTGCATGGGGCAAGTTCACCTAGCAGCACTTGCATAATTTCGGGTGGGCAAGTGGGGCTTGTGCCCTGGGTGCCACATATGGGGAAGGGTACCTTATCCTCCCATCCCTCACTCCATCTGCACAGGCAAGTGTATGTCATGCACACAAGGTATTGTGAGAATTGTAATTTTGTAGAGCAGCAGTGGAGTTTGCTGCTGCTGGGGAGAGAATGGACACCATTTTTTGCTGCTGAAATCAGCCTGCTTTTTTGCCCTCACGATATGGACTTTGGTGGCATAAAGATGGGGTGAAAGTTCCCCACCAGTAGAAGTGAACTCTACTGCCATTCTAGAGAATTACAGTCCATGACACACTACCTGTGCTGGCTGCTTGCTGCTGCTCCAGCATGCTACCTTCACTGAAGCCAGAATGGAGAGAGACGGGTGGGATAGGACTGTTCTGGGCACATTATTCCTATGTCGTGCCTTTGCCTGGCAGGGGCACCCAAGAAATTAGATAGGCAAGCTGAGACTTTACAGTGGTTCTGGGGTGCAATTCAATATAGGGAAGTTATGGAGGGGATACCTTGAATTTAAAAGGTTGAGAACCACTGCCCTATAAGGTAAATCTTCTATTCTGCTTTAAAAGGTGGTCCTGCCTACTACCCTAAATGTATGGCAGAAAATGTCTTTCAGCATGGCTTCATCTCTGTATTTGTTTTTCTTTAATGGTTTAATGTAGAATTTACAAGTGTTTATTTTATTGCACAAAGTTGTGCTATTCGCTAGTGGATATGCTACCTTAATACATATATTTATTTTAGGGAGAAAATCTTTCCACATAGTGTGTAAATAAGATTATTTTTATGCAGTTGACACAAGTATTTTCTCCTTCATTGTCTTTCCCTTTTTAATGATAACTCGTGATGCATTTCTGAGACAATAATTTTGGAGATATGCTCTTAAAATCATTTGATCACCCAAATGTTTTTGTTATAATCATTTGCCTATAAACTGTATACTAATAGCATACTAAGATAGGCTGTATTTTCTCCAACGTAAGAATACTCTAGTCATTTACTGTGTTTTAAATATGATATTGAGATGCATCATTTTTTTTTACTGACAAAAAATTCCATATTAGCCATATAAATAATGGTGATATGTTTACATAGCATTTAGTTCAAATGGATCTGAAAGCATTTCAAAAAAACCTAAGGTACCAGTCTTGGAATGAGCACCATATGGACAGACCCCTGCAGCTATGAAGAGCGCCAATGAAATAATTGTAGTTCTGTCTTAGTGCAGGAGTTTTGTTCATGGCAGTTTTCTGTACAGTCTTCTGAGGCTATACAGATTATGTATTCTAATTGAAACCACTTATGGGATTTCATGTTGAACAATACTAAACAGCATTTTAAAAGTTAAGAATGCCATATCAAACAGAAACTAGGGGGACATATAGGAGACATGTTTTTACCAAACCACCTTACTTAGGATACCAGGAATAACAACCCTTCTTCTTTCATGGTATTTCATATTACCAGTAGGGATTATAACATCATTTTACATTTCTCCTGTAATTTCAGTGCCCCCTATTATCACTCCCTAAAACTCTGAAATACACAGTGCTGTTCACTGTAACCCCTTACTGTCACTTCCTTCAGCAACATGAATTTTATTAGAGATCTCCCATTCATTTATTGACTGGATCTAATGCTGCTTAGATTTGGTAACATCCCAGCTTGCTACCTTTTCATTTCATTGCTATAAAACACTTCATGGTTAAATGGAAAATGAAGAACAAACAATGCAAGCACTTAGACTTTAGATGCAATTTGTGTTACAAAAGTTTGTAAAGAGAAAAACACTTTTAACTGAAAATGTCAGCCCTCATATGTAGATATAGTTAACCTTGTATTAGCTGTGTATAAGTGAAGTTACTGAGTGATCAAATAACCAATACAATTTCCATAAACCTAAGCTGTGCTCACTTTTTAGCAAATGTAAATTTAATTATTTAAAATAGAAATTTATTTTCATACCTGGATAGTGAGCAGCTTTAGTGAACTTTGGTTTATTATGTCAACTTTCATTGCAGAGTATATGTTAAAAGAAGAATGTCATAAGAAATAAACAGGCCTTGTAATGTAAAACAATTGTTTTTAAATGTTGATTTGTATTGTTTATATGTAGTAGCAAGAACCATGGTGTTTATGCCCTTTGCCCCTTGTCAACTACAGATTGTTGTACCCACTGTGTAATTTTGTACATATGTTTAAAAAGAACCATATATTATCTATATTACATATTGCTGTACAATAAAGTGTGCTTTAATAGCTGTTCTGTGCAATTTATTTCTTGGATGATATTTATCAAGGTCACTGGTCCCTCCTGAGCCCATCAATTCTATTTCCATTTGGGGATAGGCTTCAGTGCGAGTCCAAAGCAAATCTCAAAGTCATAGCAAGATGCTTTACCGGGTTCACCACATTCCCTGTCACTGATATGTACCAACAAACAGCTTGCATTCTAAAAGAGTGAATAATACTTTGCAATACTTGAAACCAGTGGTTCTCAACTGGGTTGCCATGAGACTCCAGGGTGTTATAAGATACTTTCAGGGGTCCTGCAGCACTACTGCTACAGAAGCCAAGTGAAACTGCCCTGCACACCTCTGTTTCCAGGAGGTGTGTGTGGAGCTGGACTGGGAAGTGGCTGCAGCAGGAGCGGGGTGTTCATGCCTGCATTAGGTTTATCCGATACAGTTCAACTCCAGGCTGTCACACTGCCACCAGGTGGAACTGTCCAGGAGATGGATGCAGGGCCAAGATGAAGAAGTGGTTGTGGCAGGAAGGGGTGCTCCGACCTGCATTCAGTTTATCCCCAGGCACATCTCCAGGACTTTCAGAATCTTTCAGCTACATGCCTAGGAGGCTCAGTTGGTTCCCAGTTCCATATATGGGGAAATGCAGGGTGCTATAAAATAGTGGTTACTCCATAGCTCAGAGGGAGCTGGTAGGGACTGGGCAGGTAAGACCCTGTATAGCAACTGTGGGGATTGGAAACAAGTTATTATTAAATAAAACATTGTGGCGTTTCCCATAATTTTAAATAGTGACACTTCATGTTGATACTAAGCATGTGCGCCTGGGTCCTGAGCCCCCACTCTGTCCTAAGCAGCAGCACTGGCTCAGGCCCCAATGTGGCCCCATTTCCCTGTAGCTCAGCCTTGTCAAAGCTATTTCCAGCTTGACCATACCATCTCCTTGTAGGTAAGCTGATACAGTACAATGAAAGCTTGATGTTTTACTTGGTAGATATTTGTAAGAACTACCAGGATCAAGTGTTTCATTATTTAGAATATTATGTATGATGGTTAGTCATGCTTGTTTTTCCAGTTTGTTTAAACAATGTGTCCACTTACTTTTTATTTTAAGCATGGTAATAAATAGTGTTTGAAATGGGGTGCCACACTTCAGAAAAATTATAGAAGGGTGCCTTGAATCTGCTCTGAATACTGAATCAAGGAGTTTTGCTTTCCCAGGGCCAAACAAATGGCAACTACCAGAGACTAGCACACTAGCACTACACCAGCAATGCTTCATATGAATTGCTGCTGTAATAACTGTTAATATCCTTTCTTGCTGCTTGCCAGCTCCCTTCTTATCTGTTGGTTTCTAATGTGCTTAAATTTGTGGTGCTGTATTTCTGTCACAGCAGAGGGCAGACTACAGGCATTGGTTAAAGGAAGAGAGGTCAAAGGAGAAAAAATGAAATGGTTAAATTGTTAGTCTTGGACAGTGGACTTTGTCAGAGACATCTTGAGTATGTCCATTCTGTGCAAGATACTTAAGCAACCTCTGCACATGTGAACTGTGGAGCCAAGAGTACTGTAGCTGCATTTAGTCTGGTTGCAGCACTGCAGTCACATAGCTGTATTGTTTAAAGTTACTGCACAGAGTTCAGGTATTTGCACAGTGCTGTCTTACACTAGAGTCTCTGGTATGTGAGTAATGTATTCACAGCTAGCTGGGGGTATCTTTGCAAAGCACTACATGGTGGTATGTAGACCTACCACTGAATTAGGCTAGGTCACGTCAGTGTTGTACTGTAATGTCGGCTTAACCATGCTTCCCTAAGGGTGGTGTAAATATTACGAGGTGCTCAGATACCATCATACTGGATACCAGGCAAGTACCTAAAATAGAATAGTCTTGGAAGCCGTGGCCTTCAGAGCTGTTTGAGAATTTTCCATCAGAGTGATTTAATTTAAACTTAATTTAGGAGGCAAACTACAAAACAAGTCAAACCCGGAGGGAGCTGGTGGAAAATGTGGTAAAATGACAATAGTGTGGTTGTGTGTTACCACCACACATTACTGAAAAATTAGGTAACTATTTATCTCAGGTAAAATTGGCAGCTTTTTAATGTTGTATATTAATAACTCAAATGTTAACAGAGTGTTTATTTGCTAGCTGTTATGTTTTGCCTTTTTGATAAATACATCTCTTGAGGCAAAATAACTCAGTGAAGCTGACTACAACTCTTCGGTTTTAGTTTGCACTCGGTTTCACTTGGAGGCCTACCAGCAGCCTGCTCTATGATGTGCTTATAAACCTAAGAACAAGGATTGTGAAGCTATGCTTCTTTTGCAAATAGTCTCCAGCTCTGCCCTGAGCTACTTGGAAGAGGGAAGAAAGTGGAGTAAAATTCATTGGCAGTAAACAATAGATATTTCTTTTTCCCTAAGCTTAGAGCCAGATTCTTCACCTGGATACAGAGCACAGTGCAAAGGCTCTGGCAATTTCCCAGGAAATTTAAGGTAGGAGGTGTTTAAATTTGTTCTTTAGCTTGCACTAAATTTCAGCATGTTCAGTTTCCCGTATGTAAATCTTTATAACCCTGGCCTTACAGGTATGGAAGAGCAACTGGGGGTATGGGCAGAAGCAAAGGAACAGGAATGTACACAAGCAATATTTGTCCCTATTTCCAGAATGCCAATTAAGATTTTTTTTCTTTTAATCTTTAGTTTTAAAATCCATCTTTAATTTAGGCAGTTTTCCCCTCCCTCTTTCTTACAATTCATCTTGCCTGTGGCTTTAAAACTGTAAGTTCTCGAGAGTACGAATTTGATTTTGTCTTCTTTATAACCTAAATATTTAGTCTCTGCTTCTCTTAACATAAATCTGGAATGATTTAAATTGGTATAAATACCTCTTTAGGGATGATGCATTTTAACCACAGATAATATTTCATAACCCAAATGTTAATCATATAATGAAGAACAAGTGTTTCAGTCCTGAACAGTGGGATATATTACGCTATTGACTTTGCAATCTGCGGGAGTTTTGGTTTGTACTCTGAGGACCTGACCAAAAGTAAACTTCAGTACAATAGGGGATATATCTTCCATCATCTCTCAAACAGCTAAACTGGGCTGGATCCATGAGATGCCAGGCTCTAAAGCCATGTACATTTATAGCCCTTTTGCGCATCTGCACAAACATAGAACCTAATTCCAGTACTTTATTTTTCCTTTATGATGTCAGCCTGAAGTGATCTTTTTCAGCCAACTAACTCTTGAAACAGGGGCATAAATCTTTATTGTGAAGACCAAATAACCTCACCTGAATAGAATTAAAAAAAAATCTTTCTGAGCCTTCCTGTAAAATAGAGATGCTCATGACTACTGGTTTAGACCTTTTAGAATGAAAAGTTATGTGAGAAATGTTAATTTGAGTCATGTCTCTTGCCCTCTTCAGAAAATCAGAGAATGAATTGCGCACATGCAGCAGGAAATGCTGACTTGTGCGTTATGTCCACACGTGCAAGCACGTGCGCTTGCAGCAGCTCAAATAGAATTGGTGCAAATTTGAGCCGGGGTTTTTTGCTTCAGTGCATGTGCTCAGACATGCACTTTGTTGTGGAGCAAATTGTGCCACTTGGGGCAAAATAACCCTGCCTGGCTCCTTCCAGATCTGCAACCAGGGGGAGCTAGAGCCCGGGGCCAGCACCTGTGCTGTCCCTAGCAGTATAAAAAGCTGCCCTGTCCTGGCCCCAGCAGTACAAAAAGCTTCCTTGGCAAGTAGCTCAAGGCTACTCGCTCTCAGGAGCTTCTGGGGCCCAGCCAATTGGTACCTGGGGACACTACCCCTTGTGCCAGGTGGACTGCTGAAGCAGACCTGAGAGTTCCCTTCACCCTTTACCCACTGCAGCAGTCTGGCAGCGGGGGCTGCTGCCTGGCCAGTGGACTGTGGTTGCAGGGTTGCCCTCTGTGCAGCACTACTGCCATGTGTGCTCTCTACCCAGCCATCTGGGCAGCTATCTCCCAGAAGATGTTCTGGGTGTGGTGGCCTGCTTTGAACTGTCAAAGCATGTCCTCCTGGCCCCATTTGTCCAGAAGGTCAGCCACAGCCAGCTGGGTCCAAGGTGACTGCTCTGAGCAGGCAGGGTCCTGCCACTGGCCTCCCTAGCAGGAATTCTGGTGTTCCCTATTAGAAAACTGAAAAATCCCTGATAAAAAATCCCAAAGTCACTCTGTAAAATACCCCCAAATCCATGTTCCTCCACAAGTAAAACAAAAGACCGCTATAAAGACAGAGAGCAAGACAGAGGCAGCGATCAGTTGGACAATGTTTTATTGATATATCTTACAGTGTTAAAGTCTCTTACCATAATAATAAAGTGAACTCTAAATACATGTTTCATGAATTCATGAATACACATTTTGCGGCACTCCTACAGGGTGATGGCTCCCACACAAGGGGTAGGGCCCCTCCAACAGGGGGTTCTACCCCCACACAAGGGGTATGGGCCCCCAACAGGGGATTCAGCCACCTCACAAGGGGTATGCTCCCCTATCAGGGGATTTGGCTCCCCAACAGGGGGTTCAACCCCCAAACAAGGGGTACAGGCCCCCAACAGGGGGTTCAGCCCCACAATAGGGGGTTCAGTCCTCACACAAGGGTTATGGCCCCCACAGGGGCTATCACCCCACTTGCAAGGCCCACCTGCCCCACCCCAGCCCCTCAATTGCTGCCCC
>NW_005842028.1:1548165-1554722 GCF_000455745.1 Alligator sinensis | reverse complement strand
GGGGGGGCAGGGATTGGGGGGTTTGGGGGGATTGGGACCAGCCAGGACAGGGGTTGGGGGCCTCGGGGGCCTGGCAGGGGTCAGGGAGACTGGGGGAATGGGTGGGGCCATCGGGGGTCCCCCCCATATTCCCCTCCTCCAGCTCCCCAACCCCTTACTCACCAGCACTGGAGTCCTGAACCTGCAAACAGATGTAGAACTTGTTTCTCTGTAAAAAAAAAATTATGGCAGTCTGAATGCCAAGCAAGCAAACATTTTAGCCCTCTGTTGTGCAACAAGTGCTTAAATATTGTGATGGCAATGACCCAAATAATAATTTGTGCTAACTTTTTGTGGCTGATATCTGTTTGCTTCTGACAGGAGTGCAGGCAACCCATAGCTGCCCGTACTCTGCAGCCAATCCAGGCAAGAACTGCTCTGGCTTCAAGGGCTCAGTGCTATGAGACACTGGCCCTAGTTGCATCACGCTGTCTGCAAGTGCGAAGTGGGGAGCTCCGAAAAGGGTTCTTCCCTCGCCTTGAAGACTGGGTAAACTGGGGGAATCCCTCTGGAGGGGATTCAAGTGTGGATGGAGGAACCTGGGGACCCATCTCCACATTTTTACACTGCACCCTGACCTGGGGCTGGGCAGCATGATTCACATATCAGGGCTCAGTGTTTTTTTGCTGATGTGCCCCAGGTCTGAGCACTATGTACAAGCAAAGGGGAGAACCCCTGTAGGAGTTCCCTCCTCTGTGCTTGAGTCCCCCAAAGAGGGATTCCTTTGCCACCCCTCCCTGGACTGCACGTGTCGATGGGGGAGTCCTTTTAGGAGTTCAGCACTTGCAACTGCACATTGGGTGAATCCCCTGTAGGAGGATTCTTCCACACTCCCCAGGTTGGGGTGCAGCACCTGGGGCCCTTTTCCATCAGGACTGGGCCCCTGAGGCCCTGAAAGGGGCAGGGGACCGAACCTGTTGGATGACAGCCCTAGTGACATCAGTAGTGAAGCAGTGACATCAGTGAAGCAGATCAGCTATTCTGTGATATGTTGGTGGCACACCTGATTGTGCTCCAAAGAGGATGTCTATTTTCTGCCATAGTATCTGTGCCTCTGCTGGAGTCCTTTCTCTTCACCTCAAACCAAGTTTAAGTAAGGAAGGGCTGTTAATTGTTTGCATCAAAACAGCAGAGCTGTAGGAATATTCTAACTGAAATTAAAAAACACAGCTTCTGTATTAGACAAACTAGCAATGCTTTGGGTCTCCCTTCCATAGCCAGTGGCCCTAGTTGTGACTTACCGGAGCTTATGCCTAAAACTCCTAGTAAGTGGATTCACTTCCTCCAAGAGCATAAGTGGGACCACTTGATTTCCACAGACACATCTCATAAGGACTCCTGATTGGAGTTGTCAGTTAGAAATGAAGATCTGTTACATTTGTGGAAAGAGGTGTCACCAACTCTAAATATTTTTGAACTAGATAAATAGTAGGAGGTGGGTCTTGGTTTGGTTTTATAAAATAAGTCCATTGGCTATAGAAGACAGGTCCAGTGTCAGTGTACTCATCCCAGTAGACAAAAGCAAATGGAAATAACTGGTAAATGTAGCTAATATCAGATTTTTAAATACCCCCTCCATGTTGAATTAAGAGTTCATTAATCACTCTTTCTAAATTTATAGTCAGAATTCATATAATATACATTTGTATTAGATAGTACACTTTATAGAGGTGTGAACATAAAAAGGTATTTATCTCCATTTACTAGTGGGTTCCTGGTATTTTCTTTAATGTAGAATATATTATGAAGGGGTATAATCTGCAATTTTACTGTAGCAGGGCACTAGGGTGCCTGCTACTAGAAGTGCTGGGATAACCCTTCAGGTGCCGGTTGCTGAGGCAACCAAAGGGAGCTAATGGCTTACACCTGCCTAGCCAGCTGAAGTATAAAGCACGGGCAGGAGGCCAGAGGTAGTTCCCTACTGACAGCTAAGGATGAAGGAGCTCCCTGTCAGAAGAGGGAGAACCTAAATGCCAGAGCAGCATTGGTCACTGTGGTAGGAGAGAACCTGGTAGGCCTGAGCCTAGTTATAGCTAGTGGCTTATGTTTAAGTTAGTGGTTTGGGTGAGGCTATAAGGGGATGGAGGAGGCCTCATAGGGGACTCATGGTAGAGTGAGGACCCCAGCCCCAGTGAGGGCACAGAGTTTGGGGTGTACAGACCCCAGCTCCAGAGAAGAGCCCTGTGAGAGGGCAGCAGTGCAGAGACGAGCCCTGTGAAAGAGAGGGTCACGGAGGGCCCGAGCGCCAGAGGGGTGTAGGCCGAGACAGTGCTTTACACGCATAGCCCACAAGGCTTGGGTACACAACACTAGAAGCAGGAGAACTGTAGCCGAGCAAAAGAAAGGTAGCCTCCCTATAAAGAACTCCTATACCATCAAAGTCGTGGCGGGAGAGAATAGGAGGGTGCAAGTCTGAGGCTTGGCACAGTAAAGGAGGCGACGGGGGAGAGCACAGCGACCCTGACGTCGCTCCTGCCACGTTTACCATTATTTCTTATAGTCAATCTGTTCCTTCTAAAGCAGTATTACTTCTTTCTACTAACTAGGCTATTGTCATTCTCAACAAATTTTCCATCTTCTGAAAAAAGAAGCTTTTTATCTAAGTGAAAAGGCCTGTCATCCCATGTTGTAAAACACTTATACTATTTCATCATATAATGTTGAAATTATAATAGGTTACAGTTTTCCTATAATATATAACCTATAATAGGTTGTTATTATAACCTATTAAAGGTTACACATGCCTCCAATATAGGTACACAGGCCTCAATTTTTATGCAACCTGCTGCATTGATGTTCACAACTTAAAAAACCAAACCAAACCAGGGAAACCTCACTGCCTCAGCCAGTCTCACACCTAGGTAGGAGAATTGGAGGACTGCTGGAGCCCTATTGCTTGGGCTAGCTATGTGAGAACAGGATGTCAAGAAAAGAGCAGTTCAAGTCACGTTAACTGGTCAAGTCATGCCATCTCAAAACCAGGTCCTATCAAGCAGATAGGGCCAAGTTTAAAGTGGCTTGTGTAAGGGGTGCAAGCCCTTCTCCCCCAAATTATAACTTTAATATAATCCTGTCCCCACTCCCATAAGCATGGTTTTGTAGAAGCTTTTGAAGTACTTGGTGCTTTTGGAAGTACTAGCGTATTGCCCGTCAAGAATGACAGCGGGGTGGGGGATGGAGCCCAGCATCTGGACCTGCTCTCTGGTCCTCATCCAGCCTGACCCTGTTCCCTTCCCTCCCCTCCCCCATTGCTTCAGTCTTGACCCTGTTCCACCCCCTGGCAGTTCGGGTCTGGGCCCATCCCCCCTTTGCTGCAGCAGGCCCCATTCCCCCCACGTTGTAGCAGGCTTGACCCCTGCACCGCGGCAGGCCTGACCCCATTTCCCGCCCTGCCACCATGGTAGGCCCAATCCCAGAAGCTGGGGGTGTGTGCAAAGCTTGGCCCTCTGTCCCCCTTGGCCAGTACCCCATACTGCCCCCACCTGCAGAGAGCAGGGCTGGGGCGAGGGGCAAGGCCAATAGCGCTTGCCCCACCACTCCATCCTCTCTGTCCCTGCTGTCATGGTGGCATGCTGCTGCTGCTGCCGCCTGTCCGGAACACTCTTGGAGCACACTGATTGGCTGCTGAGACAGTCAATCAGAGTGCGAATAAAATGTTATGGACAGACCGACAGACTAAGGCTTTTATATGTAGAGAGAATTACTCCTGGTCCTTATTCCTTGTTGTAGCCAAAAATGAAGTTCTTGTTCTTCCCCTTGTTAGAGGAGTAACATTAAATCTAGTTCTGAGACACCCTAACTGTAAATCTAAACATAATCCTCAGCACAGCTCTAATCATTCCCTCCCCTCGCACCAAAACCAAAAAGAGTACTGTGAATCTGCACAAGACCACTCTTGTTAAATAACTTCTAAGTCAAAGACACTGCAGCAAATAACCTCTGTACCATGTTACTCCACTTCTATTAGAAAGCCATCTCTGTTAAGTGACTATGCTTGAGTGGTTGTTTAAGCAGATCTTGGCAGTCTCTTTTGCTCAGCCTCATAAAACTATACAGTGATGTTCTGAAACACTGAAATATGAGGCTTGAGGGGAGAATAACAAAAACCCAACTCTTTATTTTCCTCTTTAGATAAACTGGTATTTTACTGTAAAAGTGCTTTGGCTTACCTTGAATGTGAAAGTTGCTATAAAGAAATCACACTCTATTCCATAATTACTAGGAATATGAATCATGATTTGAGTACAGAGTTCCTCAAAATGATCTTCTTCAGGGGTTTGCATGGATGATTTAGGTTGCAAGGTGGTCCCAATGAATAAATAGTGTCTCCCTTAAAGACTTCATGGATCATTTGAGCACTACAGTTGTTCTAGAGCGACTGTGCTCTTTAAGGAGGAACATGAGTTATTTGAACATTGAAGCGCTTTGATGGGCATGAAATCTGTCCCTCTTAAAAGACCAAGCACAGATCATTTGATGTGTATATAACAGATGAAGAGAAGTTTTTTTTACTCCTTGTTAAAGAAAGACTGGCATCTTTTTTTGTAGTGTATTTTCCAGGAACAGACTAGTGGGGAGGATAGGGCCCGTGCAGCATGTTCAGTGACAAACTGGGCTTGTGTTCAGTATGGAATGTTAACACTTGCAATGGATGGAGCGAATAGATGGTGTGAAGTGTAAAATGCTTTTGAATATTAACTATGTAAGAGTACTTTGTTGAGACATATGGTAAAGTTATTTTTGCAAAATATGAATTTGAAAACAGGGGAAGGAAGCTTTAAGAAGCCCCATCCAGGAAAGAATGCCAGCATATTTGTAACCATGAGCATGTGAATATGCTCAGAGTTACTTGTGTGATTACCTTACTTTTGGCCTTCTCTTAAAGCATTGGTTTTCAACCTGTGGTCCACAGACCTCCTGGAGGGTCTGCAGAGTATATCTAAGGGTCCATGGAAGATGAATATGATCAATCAAAAGTATCTGAATACCCAAACTTATAATTTAAAGGGGTTCACATCTCTTCTCGAAATTTCCGGAGGGGTCTGAACCTCCACTGAAAATTTTTTTGGGATCTGCAAATGAAAAAAAGTTTGAAAACCACTGTCTTAAAAGACAACTCCAGGAATTAGTTTAAAACATTGTATTAAGGCACCTTGAATGTCTGATCTTGAAATAAAATATTGCTCTTTTTTTAAGAAGAATTATAAATTTCCAATTCCCCAAAATGCTAATATTGTCTTGAAAAAATCATAACATTTAAAATATAAAAGTACTGATTTTTTTTTTCCATCTAATTTTTGAGCCTACAGGGGAGAGCAGCCTACCCCTAAAGTATATGTATTTCACAACCAATAAACTAATCTGAATTGTTCCTGGGAAAATGGAGGTCTCCTGTTCGGATGCTTGGTGGAGAACTCCCTTACTCCAAACCTTGGAGTAGACAGAAGTCCATTCTATCTCTCTCCGTACGCTCATCACTAACTCCTCTCCCCTCCTCTCCTGCTCCTTTCTAAACCTTGTCCAGCACCACTGACATTCCCTTGCCAGTAGAGACACAACTAGGAATTTTAGTGCAGGATGCTAATAGGTGTGGGGTGGTGTGCAGAATGCCAGGGAGTAGGCCTGTGCAAATAGGGAAATATATGATTTGGATTTGGCCGATTTGGATCACTGTCCTGAATTGATTTGGCCAAATTGGCTTCGGAAGATTGGGTGCTGATTTGGACAGATTCGGTGATTTGGATCAGCTGGGGAGAGGCTGGCATAGCCAGGTGGCTCCTCTAGCTGTGCCTGCCTCTCCCCAAGTGGGGGGAGCTACGGGAGAAGCCCCCATGGCTGCCCTGCCCGGCCCCATCCCTTGCCCGGCCCCAGCCTAGTCCCAGCACTTAAAAAAACCCAAAAAACAAAATCCCCCAAACAAACCAAAAGAAGAAGCAGCGATTTGCAGAAGCAGTGACTGGGGCTTCTGGATGCTCATGGCAGAGTCTCCCTGTGCAGTGCGGGGCAGTGGAGGGCAGTGGGGATTGCCTCCCCACTTGGTACCCACATGGCAGCTGCCCCATGGCACGGGTGTGGGGTGGCTCAGCAGGGTGCTGTGCACTGTCTGGGAGCTGGGGCTACTGGGTCTGAATGCTGCTGGGCTCTGGCTGACTGCTGGAGCTGCCCCAGCTCCCAGGCTATGTGTGGTGTCCTGCTGAGACATACTGCACCCACGTGATGGGGCAGCTGCTACGTGGGTGTCAGGCAGGGAAGGCAATCCCTGTTGCCCCCCATGGCCCCATGAGGCATGATGGGGGCTCTGCCACAAGCCCTCAGAGACCCTAATCACCACTCCTGCACCAATGAGTGCAGGGCTTCTTTGTTTTTAAAGTGCTGGGAGGCTCAGGCTGGACGGGGGGGCCATCAGGGACAGGGCTGGGTGGGGGAGTGAAGATCAGGGAGCAGCAGCTGTGCCAGGAGGGGAGGTGTCTTCCACATGGCCCCAGAGCCCCCACAGTGCAGGGCCCTTTTTTTTTTTT
>NW_005842028.1:1527312-1547778 GCF_000455745.1 Alligator sinensis | reverse complement strand
AGACTTACCAGCTGGAGGCAGCTGTGTCAGCTGCCTGTTTAGTCTATGGCTGAATCTTTTCTGAAGGTTTTCTGAACCAATTCGGATGCTTTGAATCAATTTGGAGCTTTTACTTTGGTCTCCTGATCCAATTTGGATTTGGAGATTCGGTCCCTGAATCAGGCTGAATCTCCTCCGAATTGAATCGGCTACTGAAGGTTTGCATAACCTTACCAGGGAGTCTTACCTCCATGCACAGAGGGAGTGATACTGTCACTGCTGCTGCCATGGCACTGACACACGGGATGCTATTATTCTGGTGTTACCCCTAATCAACACCCTTGACTAATGCCCTGCTTGCCCACCCCAAATTATGGTAAAAACTGTGGCTCACCGAATTCCTCCAGACTCCTTTCTTTCAACCCACCTATTAACATTACTTCCATTCTCAATCTCTGTCCCTTTTGTCCTTCTAATCCTTGTTGCACCTATTCCCTTGCACTCAGTGTCTTCTCATTTCTCCTGAGTGTAGTCCTCTGTATTTGTCACATCTTTTCTCCCCAACACGGTCTGCCTCCTCCTTCCCCCTTAGTCTATCCCTTTTTCCTCTGCAAAGGAAACTGCTTGCTATAACCCACCCTGACTCCTTAGAGTTTTCTTTCGAACTCATCTGGCATTGAATCCAGGGAGAGGATGACTTGCTTGGAAGCAGACAGGCATCAATCCCATTGAACACAGGGGAACATTGCAGCCATTTTTACTATTTTGTTTCTCTTTGGATATGTGCTCTGGGTGTGAAATGAAAAAATGAAACATGGGAGTTAGAAGGAGATCTGCATACATGCCTTGGGGCTGAAACGGGGTGGTTACCAGGGATCCTGGTGTTTTCTGATTAAAAAAAAAATGCACAATTTTCTGATTTAACACCCGCCGCCAAAATCCACATTTTTCTCTGATTAAAACAAAACACCACTATTTATATACTAGTGAATTGCCCATCAAGAATGACAGGCATGGGGGGTGGTTGGGGACAGGGTGGGGCAGGAGGATTGCATGCAGCGGCAGCTGTTGCCACCCACTACCCTGCACTGCCACCACTCCACATCCAGTCGCACCTCCTGCCCTCCACACCCGGCCCTGAGCCACACCCCACCCAGTTCCGTGTCCAGCCCCATGCCCTCCCAACCCTGTCCCATGACACTCCCCCTGTGCTCTGCATCTGGCCCCCCTCCTCCCCCAACTCTGCATCTGCCTGGCCCACTCTGCCTGGCTTGCTCTGCTGGAGCCATGACCCACCCATCATTCTTGATGCAGCACAGGCTGGAGCCATGCCCTGCTGGGATCCACACACCCCTCCACCCCGACAGAGAGAGAGACAGAGAGAGAGAGACAGAGACGCAGGCTAAGCCCTTCATATACCAGCAGTCCTCAGACTTACGACACAATTGATTCCTGAAAACCGCATCTTAAGTCAGAACATCATAACTTGGAACCAATTTTCTCATGGGAACAATGTTCTGCGCAGAAAATTCAAGCACATTAGGGCATGTGTCTGCTCATGTGCCTGTGTTGGGAGCAAACTGAGTCCAACAGGAGCAGTCTGGGGGGCTTAGCCAGGAAGCTGCTGGCCTCCTCCTGCATGGGCTGACAGGGAGCAATTTGGTCCTGGTCAGTATCCACACACCTAAGGGGTACTAGCAAATGTCACTTTAAATTAATCTGCTGGGCAGTAGTTGCTGTGCACATGTAGATGGCAATGCTTTACTGTGCATTAGGTTAGTTTAATGATCAGGAAAGAGTCTCAGGTAGATGTAGCCAAAAAGAGGCAAATTTGAGAATGTAGGATTAAGGTAATTCAAATATTATTTTAAATATAGAAATTGGGAAGAAATAACTATATTTTAAAGAAACCCTTCAGTGTTTCATAGAAATTCTGCACAACTAAAAAAAAATCCCTCTCAGGACCCCATGTTTCTAGCATTTTCTTGTTTTACCCAGAAAATAAGACCTAATATGATAAGGCATCTATACCTAGAATTCCCACAATTAACAGGGAATTTTGTGCCCAGCGAACATGTAAAAGTGAGGTAATATCCTGTATTTAATAATTTATATATGAACTTTTATGAAGTTCATTTTTTGCAAAAGCTAGATTTCATGGACCTACAGTATTGTTTAAGGCTCCAATGTTGTAAACACTTAAAACTCATACGCATATATGTTTTCAGGATCAGAGTCTAAATACTGAGCAGTTCATTCACTGAATAAGTTGTTACGTATCACAAATTCTTCAGTGTATAACTGTAACATTTGTAAGTTATTTGACATACACTAGTATAACTATGTTAATATTACAAAATAATCCTTAATTACTTATTTTGCTATGTAAATTATGACCAGTAATTTTACTATAGTGTCCATAAACCTAACTGCAGTAGTTACCCATTTGTTGTTTGTTGTCCCTAGAAAAATTCCATGAATGCTATATTGTCATCATTTTTTTTTGTTTTGGATCAGTGCTTCAAAATCTGCAGGTACCTAACTAGCATAGTAGCTATTGTGAACAATTTTTTTAAAATGAGCTTTTACAATCAAATCAAAACTCAAGCTTTCCAAAGATGTTTAGCCCTTTGTAGCAATGAGTTCCAAATATTTTTCTTCCTTTGCACTTCTGGTTGCAAATCTAACCATCCTTGCATTTGTGCAACAGAAATACTGATCAGGAAGACTGAAAATTGCGTATCTTACATGATTTTGAAAATGATTTTTAGAAAACTTTGCAGGCAGGCTGTTGTAATGTTAATTTAGTCATGCAATACAAAAAAGTAAAATTTTCTGTTACAGTCACATATTTAGAGAGAGGCAAGGATTTCTTTTGTTTCCAAGTTTACTTTTTAAAGCTGTTAAGTAGATTTCCCTTGAACAAGAGGATAGTGAAATCATAGAGGTGGTTATTATGTGTGAAATGTTTTCCTAATGTATAGGCAGACAAGGTTCCTTGGGTGAATCTGATATCTTTTGTCTTAGACCAACATGGCTACAACCTACACCCCTGCTTCCTAATGTGTAAGCATTAATTCTTTGTTTATTTAAACCAAGGTTTTTAGCAATCTTATTCAGATTCTAGTTTTAGGAAATTTAGCCTAATGGTTTACAAAAGATCATTTATATGCTGGGTAAGGAAATCTTTAACACCATCCACAGGGTAAAATGACTAGTTTTTTGTAATCACTAGAGGGCACCAACACCCAATTCTTTCTTTCTTTTCGCTCGTCATATCTCAGAATAGATTGGCATGCTGGAAAAAAAATCATAAAAAATATATGCAATCAAAAAAGTAGGTTATTACAGCAGCACATTCATGCTACTTTAGTTAAAATTCTGTCAGTATTTCTACTATAAAACTTCTTTTCTGAGGAGTTTATCACTTGGCTGTGAAAATCTCCTTGAGGGCTAAATCTGACACACAAGATCTCAACCCTGGAGCATTTTTTTTTTCAGCTGGTTTGGCTGTTCTTAGGTTCTGGCTTGTGAAGATGTAAATATTTTTGTGGTTGTTGATGCTTAGCTGTTTCCTTATGTCTAGTTAAGCTTTGTTTTTTAAGTTTTATTGTGCAAATGCATTAAGACAGGCCAGTTGTCTGCAGCTGTATTGTATATGGGTGGAGAAAAGTTTAGAAAAAAATGCTCTCAAACTTCTTCGACTGACTGAATTGCACTCTAAAAATACCATTATAACTAGAATTTTTTGTCTTCATTTTGTAGTGCTTCATGAATGGAGCATATTCCTTTGAAGAATCTTTTTTTGCACGCACATGAATAGTTTGAGTTTATTATTTCGGAGTGGTCAAATTAAAATGTGGGCAATAGAAGATTTTAAGCAACACAAGCTCTGTCTAGGTTAGAGATTTTGGTTGTGTAGTGAGTTGAGTTAATTGCCAGTTAATTCAAAGTAACTAACACAACTGTAAATGTTAGCCTGGGTGATCCCCAGGTGTTTGTTCCTGGTGCTCTTGTCTGCTTTGATCAATGCAATAAATGTTTGTTCTTTACTGTGGTGATCAGCCTGGGCTAATGGACAAATGTTTGTAGCTGGGAACAAATGTGCACCACACTAGCCTTTACAAATGTATAAAGCATGTCTAGCTGACTGGCAGTCTTTTAACTCCATTTAGAGGAGTCTAAGGGTGAAACAACACTGGGTTTGTATTGACTGTGGGGGTGAAGGTGAGTTGTCACACAGGTGTTGCCCCTTATCTGATGGCCACCCTCAGACAATGCTGTCCTGATGGTGATGCTGCTTCACACCTGAGCTATGGGCTAATGCTGAGGGGGCTTGGTAACCACTTGTTTTGCAGTCTGGCCATCTGGGTGCTGATGACCTTCCAACAATTCTTGCACCATGGCTAGAAGAAGCAAGTTCCCCTACAGTTCTCTGGAAGAAAATTGTCAAGTGCCTCCACTTATTGCAGTGGGACTATTCCCAAATTCTTGCTACCTCACACCTGTGAGTGCTGCATTAGCATGGACTCAGGACCAGTTGTTCAGGTATTGCTGTAGTCAGTGTATATTGATTTTTATTTAGTGGATGGTTAATGTAAAATACATGCACAGTTTCTGGAGCAGGGGCTGCAACCCAGGATCCCCACTTCAAGGCCGGTGGCTTAAAAAGCGTGCTGCAGACTTGCGTTCTCTCTTGTGCCCTCTTTCCAGCTTGATGAATCTTGAATGTCTCTTCTGCACCATGGGTCCCCCTCCAGCTGAAGGGATGAAAGTTTTCCCCACTCAGAGTAACTTGTAGCCTCAGAGGTAAGGCACTTTTCTGCAGGGTGGGAGATGAGGAGATTCAAATCACTTGGTTGAGTGGAAAGGTGACCACTAACTCTTGCAGTAAGGGGTGGGGTGTGATTTACACTGCTTGAAAAGAGAGCAAGTCAGGGAGTAAGGGAGTGTCTTTTTTTTGAGAAAAAAAGTGTATGTGCCTCAGATAGAGAGGTGCCTAAGCTCCGGGGAGGGGCAAGTTTTCAACTAAAACCCTGTCCTCATTGACCAGTGCCTCCTTTTTCGGTATGCAGACTGTAGGACATATTCTGCTCAGTATGCTGTTTTGGAGCTTCTATGCTCTGTACAAGGCACCTGGGTTTCATATTCCACCCTGGGAGGCCAGGCATATCAATCTGTTATTGGATATGGACTTTAGGAGTTAAATCTCATTGGCTTGTTCAGTGAAATTTGGCTTCCTCAATGCATAAGCTAAACACATCTTGATTAAAGTGTCTTAGGCTGTGCAACACTGAATGGAACAAGGTCTAAATGGCCGTGCAGATGCAGGTCCCTGGAACGTGCATGCAACTCTGTAGTGCAGTTGCCCAAACTCATGTGCTGTCAATGTTGGCTAAACAGCAGAACTGGGTAGGAATAAATGAAAAATTTCAACTGTTGCTTTGTTTCTGATTCAGAAGGGAAAAACATATATTTCCAAATTCTTTGTGAAACTATCATTTCATCCAGCATCAGTAGGGACAATCCACCTGATTTGGCCTCTCATGGACCCCATTGGGCTGTTGACAGAACCAGGCTGCCAGAATCACTCGCAGCCAGCTGCTGAAGAGCTGGCAGGAGACCAGGCCAGCAGGGTTGTTTGGGACTTGCCTGGTTTCCAGCAGCCCTGTGGAATGTTTCCATTTTGACAAACTGACAAATTCTGACAAAGCATTTTTTTTGTTTTTGTTCTTTTTTGGACATGTTTCCAATCAGCTGTATTGTGCAGTGAAAATATTCTCACTGTCTTGGAACAAATGTTATGTAGTGTGGCTAGACTAGCAATTTGCATCACATCAATTAATTTGTGTTAATTCTCAATCACTTGGTTCAAGTTACAACGCAAATGAAAATTTTAGTTTAGGCAGGCCAGCATTCTGGGAAGGTCTGCTAGCTGGAGTCATGAATTTAGTTCTTTAGGGCCAGATTCTATTCCACCAATTAGGCATGCAAATACTCTTCCACTGCACCTTGCTTGAGTCCCTGAAAATTGATTAATGTGTCTACTTTTGCAACAACTGCTGTTTTAACCTTAAGACTAAGTAGATTTAGATTTCCCTTGCTTTATTGAGGGTTCTGTATGTGCGAATTCACTCTTATGTGGTGACCCGTTTTATACCAACAATTTGTTATATGAGAGGTAAATTCACTCATATGTGATCAGTATGGCGGAAGCTCGCAGTCAGCTGCTTTGTGTAGTGCACTGTGGGAGTGATGAACACCAAAATATAGTCCCCTGTGTGGATCTGTGCTCCTCATTCATTGTCTGTGACTTGTTTCTGTAGTTGCCATCCCCATTATGGCTTTTAAGCATCCCACTAGCTTATCTCCTACCCCTCTCCCTGGTCCATCAATGAAGCCTTTACCATCCTCTCTTCATACCAACTAAACGTTCACCACCACCCTGTGCTTGTGTGTACCATCTGCTGTTGGTGAGCACTGAAATTGTCTTGTAAAAGTGGTAGAAATGGGCCTGGGGGTCAGTACAGTCAAAGTCTTGGAACATATCCCTATTTGTTACATTCTAAGTGGGTTCCCTTTATGTGAATTTGAGTTATGCGACATTTTCCAGGAATGCATGTACAGCATAAAACAAGGGAAACCTGTGAGGAGGGGCACCCACCCACCCTTCGTGTTAACAGCTATTTCGGGGATACCAGCAAGGTGGGATGGCATAGCACTTGGGAGCCCAAAAGGTGGATAGAATCTGGCCTCTGATCTGTAGCAATTATTCATTTCCTAGATTGAAGTACATACCTAATTGCTAATAAATAACCTTTGGGTTACAGGGATTTCTGTTAGTGTGTCAAGAACAGCTGTTTACTCTTTGACCGTATGAAAATTTTCTTACAAGCATTCAGGTAGACCTATATAATAGTCAAACTGTCTTTGACCCTTAGATTGCTTTTTATTGTCTCAGAACTGTTTTTAATCAGAGCAAATGCTAAGCATATGTTTAAGAGCTTTTTGATGGCAAACGGCTTTGTCCTACTTATTTCCTTTCCTAAAATTAGTTGGTTAAGAGGTTTCAGAAAGTCATGTTCCTATGATTGTTTTTGTGTTGCTTCAGTAACTCTAGAGCATTTATCCATGTAATAGCATGGTCTTTTGCTTCACTGCTTATATAGCCCTCATGCTTCAATAACTTTGTTTGATAAGATTCAGATGAAATACTGCTTAGTATATTTTGTTTTTAAATGCTTAATTATAGCAAAAAAGGAAAACAAACATTTTAAGATATAATCAATTTGACTTAAAGGCTAATTAGGCTTCAAAATATATATTAAACAAATTGTTCAGTCATAATTTATAATACATGTAAATGCTGCTATTTGTTGCGCTATGTTTGAAATGTGACTTATCTGTAAGTAAATTTGCTGTGAACATAGAGGTTTTTAACTATATTTATTGTAACCGCAGAGGCTTTTAGCTATTCGTATGCATAAAAAAACGTATGTAGTGTGACTTATGGTCCTGATCTAGATTGATTTAGATGGGCAAGGACTGTATGATTTCAGCAGAACTCCTCCCAGGAAAGGAGCTGTAGACAGTGATTGGAAAGAGGACAGTCAGGGCACAGGCACAGTATTCAAGATATAATTGGTCTTTTACAGCATGGATCCTTTTGGAGTACCAGGGCTATACTATCTCCTGATAGAGCATTTTCTGTAAGGCAGCTTTCTGGCAGGTGACTGAAACTCCATTTGCTAAAACATAATTTAATGGCTGTGTATCTCAACTAAGCCAATAGTCATGCAACGTGGAATTAATACAAATTTTATGAGGGCATACCTTTTTACTTTCAGTTCTTTTATTACTGAGGAAAAACAGTGGAGGTCAATAAGCTACAGCTACTTTGAGCCAAATATGAATGTAGATTTAAAGTCTGATAGTCATCACAGAGAAAATCCTACTAGTTCTTTCCTCTCCCTTATGTCATTGAGATATAGCTAATAACTATTGTGGCAGCGTAGCACAGGGAAAAAAGTGGCCTTTCATACAGCTGGATCCCACACCATGTAAGTCTTAATAGCTTAAAACCAATATCAAGGATTCAATACTTGCTTGAGGGGAGAGGACTGTGCATCCCTGAAGAAAAGCTACTCGGCTTTAGGTGACTTTTCTCTGAGTAGTGTTTGCTGTAGTCTTGGCTCTTTGGGTTGGCATATGTAAGTCATATTTACAAACTTATTAAATTCAAATAGATGCTGGAATTTTGCAAGGTACATTGCAAGACCAATTGTTCCTAGAATGTTTTTTCTTGGCAAAGGAATGCATGTTAAGAATCAGTTACACTTCTACTATTTCTACTAGCTGTTGTTAGAAATTGACATTAAATACTACACATTCACACACAAATACTTCTGTCTGTCTTGTTTCTGTATTGGTAACCTTGAGATTATCACAAGAGTCTTATGTTGCCTGCCATTCAGTTGTTCCTATGTAATAGAAAATCTACTTGATGACTAACTTGAGATACAAATGTTGTCTTCAGAACTTGTCTATTGAGGGACTCTTTTGTGAGCTGTAGATGAAGACTTCACTAGAACTGCAGATGTGACTTAGCTACTGACCCCTTCAGGGAGAAGATGTAACAAGTTGGGCCTAGAAGCAGGAGCATCAAGAGTGGTGTTATCTTGCTGAAAACTCCAAAAAAACCAAAAACAAAAACAAAACAAAAAAAAGGCAGTGTGTAAAATGAGCCGTTTGGGGCAGCAGTGTTGTGATTGTTGTGCCAGACTTGGAATTCCTTATCTAGTTTTCAGACCATATGATGTTTACTTTATCTCCTTCTTCAGTGTCCAAGAAGAAGAAAAAGGGACCCTGGTTCTCCTGGCTCAAGAATATTCTTATGAGTCTTTTTTTTTTTTTTATGAAGGAAAAGCATAAGCAATTGTAATCTCCTGCTTAATTCTCAGACCTTTTGTTCTGTATCACTTGTACTTAAAGTGCATCTCATCTTACTTGTAAATTATTGATGTCTGAGGGAGTTTTTTTGGAGAGCAGAGAATCATTGATAATCTGAACTGTGTTCAGTTTTTGGCTCTGTTTTAAGAGTGAGAGTGGCGTGTAGTCAGATTAAGTGAGCATGTAGATTTGTTGCATTTATTCTGAGAGGCAATATGGCCAAGTGTACAAGACCTAGGTCTGTTCCAAATAAGGCAGAAACAATATTGTGAAATGATGGAGGTAAAGTAAACTGGTGTCCAGGTTCCCAACCTAGTGAATACCACTGGACATCTTGAATAACAAGGACAACCAAGCTGGCTGGTAAAATCAGCTTGAAGAAGGTTTGGGACTTCTACAGTAACCTTTGACCAGAGAACCTGAGAATTAAGGGCTCCTATTCATGTGCAGAGAGATTGGTCTGACACGCTGTAATTACAGTGCATCAGAACAGACATAATTACTGCAGTCCAGCAGATTCCAGCATCATGTCTATCAGTGTCTTCAGGCTGAAAAATGATGGTGGAGTGCTTCAAGCTAAAGCTTGTTTGAGCTTTAGTTCAAACCGCCCCACTGCCATTTTTCAGTGAAGCGATGCTGATACATATTATGTGGGGATCCTGATACATGTGATGCTCTTAATTACCATGGCTCTCGGACCTTTACTAATTAAAGCGTGCACCCCCCGCCACCAGAGTACGTCTATAAATGCCCTAAGTGACCAGCCTTGAATGTGACAAGGGAAATCTTTCACAGGCTCATTGCAGCATGGAGACAGCAAAGCATCTGATTCCAGTACTATTTCACTCTTGCACCAAATTCCACATCATGAAGAAGCAAGAACTTTTAAAACCAATACTGGAAAAACTACCTATGTTTCCCTGACCACATGCTTGGAAGTGGCTGAACTGTTACTGCTGAAATGTTTCTTTTAAAAAATACAACTTGCAGAGGGTCTGACTTTTAATTTTTGCTGAAGGGGAGGAGTGGGGCTAAGATGATGGACTCCCAGCCCCCCAGTGTGTGGGGAAAGGGGTGAGTATATGGGTACAAGTGATGTGTTGGAAAGGGTGTGTGTGTGGGGTGGCATGTGCCCCTGAGATTTCTGTGCCCACAGTGGGGTGCAGGGCTGCAGCCAGGCTGAATCAGCTCCAGGTAGGAGCTGCCTTCCATGGTCCAGCAGGTGGGACTTGGAGTGGGAGGGCCTTCGCATGCTCAGTGCCTATGACAACTCAAGGGGGAAACCATACATAAACATTTCATTTTTAACAGTTAAAAAGTTGCCAAGGTTATAAGCAACATACAAGAGAATTATGTTGGGAATGCTTAAGCAGTCATATCTGTTGATGCAGCAGGTACTAGGGTGCAATCTTAGCTATAGTGTGACTGGTATGTGTGTAAAATACATTTACATTAATAATCTTCACAGCATATAAACAAAATCATTGGGCACATCCAGATGAACCCGCACATGCCTTTTGCCACGTGTCAAAGGTCTAGGACCGTGCGTGTGGAACTGCCCCAGCCCGATGGTGCATGGGGCCTGTGTATGCAGGACCAAGGCCAATATGACAGGCAGTCCCCTGCGAATGGTGCAAGGCCCCAGGTGACAGCCCAAGTGGCCTGGAGAGCTGCCTGAAGGTGCACAGCCCTGGTCTGAGCTGGGCTGGGCCAGTGTGATGTGGCACAGGCAGTGCCAGGTGCCAGGTAGCCAGGACTGAGCCACACTGCCCCATGCCACTTGGGGGGAGGGCTGTGCGTGGAGGCCCTGAGCCCCCCAGTGGCTGCTGTGGGTGAACCATGGGCCATGTGGAGGGTCATGTGGACCCTGTTGGGGGGAGTCAGTTTGCTCGGGGGTGGCTGCACCCTGTGGGGAGCAGGGCACCCCTGCCTCCTGAGCAGCCTCCCCCCCCATAGTCCTCCCACACCTACTCACACACCTTATGACACCCTCCACACCTACCCACATCCTCTCACACCCCTTCCCACCCCCGCTCCTGGAAACCCCATATCCCCCCATCTCACACCCATCATGCCCAACTGCCAGACAGGATGAGTCCTGCTGGCAGGAGCTGTGGCAGCAGGGGCAGCTATCCTTACATCCTAGTTAGTGAAGGGGTCAGGGGGAGCTCTAACTGTTTTACCAAAAGCAAACATGGAAGCATATAGATACATAGAATTTTTTATTATATTGATAGAGACACTGGTAGGCTTCCAAATTGCTTTAAAGTAGTAAATATATCAATAATACATTGCTCAACTGATATCTATATCATGGTCTTTTGTTTTAATTTGGGAAGAACATGGATTTTGTGGTATTTTAAAGAGTGAATTTGGGATTTTTTTTTTATCAGAGATCTTGCAGTTTTTAAATGGGGAACACCAGGATTCCTGCTAGTGAGGCAAGTGGCAGGACCCAGGCCGAGGAGCCTGCTAGGGCTGGCACCCAGGACCCAGCTGGAGGTGGCAGACCTCCTGGCCAACTGGAGCCAGGAGGACATGCTGCAACAGTTCAAAGCAGGCCACCACACTGAGAACATCTTCCAGGCAATAGGTGCCCAGATGGCAGGACAGGGGCACACATGGCAGTAGTGCCGGAAAGGCCAACTGCAGTCACAGTGCACTGGCAGCTGGTCCAGAGGAGCAGATGCCTCTGCTGCAGCTGTGCAGTCCCTATCCAGGTCTGACAGGTGTGCAGTCTTGGGGCCACATGCTGTCACAAGTGGCAGCAGGTCATAGTCAGGCAGCAGCCCCCACTGCCAGACTGCTGCAGTGGGTAAGGGGGTGCTGGCCTCAGGCTCTAGCTCTCCCTGGCTGCAGAACCGGGAGAAGCCAGGCAGGGCTATTTTACCTGAAATGGCATAACTTGCCCCACACCAAAGTGCATGTCTGGGCACATGTGCTGAGGCAAAAATCCCCAACTCAAATTCGTACCACTCCTAATTGAAACTGCTGCAAGTGTAAGTGCCTGCATGTGTAGATGCACCCATTATGTATATACACATCTGTACAAGTATATTTCAATTCAAACCTTTACATTGTGCATGAACTATCTGATAATATCTTGAATAACTTGTATTATCTTGAATGCAAGATGTATTAATGGCATTGAAATCCGGGGCATTGATCTGCAGTGTATTGATCTGGGAGAGAAGTCTAGATTGTACAAAAGAAATTGATGTGGAATTTCATTTCATCATTATTGGTCAAAATGGAATATTTTGCTCATACTAAAATGAGAGGTCCTGTGAACATCAGTGAGACCAAGGAAATAACGCACAGATACAGGCCCAGGAGAAGTATGAAGAGAAAAGAGAATATTTGACTTTGAGGGTAGGGCGGCAAAATAAAAAATCAGAGGGGAGAAACAGATAACTAAGTCATTAATGTGAGGAATTAGCATGGGCCAGCAGTAACATTGGAAAAGATTTGCAGTTGATAGTAGGGGACACATTAAGCTTCAATATGAAATTTTGGGTTCCATAAACAGACACATGCCCATATACTGGAGCAAAGAAATGGACCTTCCCTGTACTTCCTAATGGGAATATACTTGAACTAAGACATCAAGTTTTTGGTAAGCTCTTAGCAGATGACAACATACTGAATTAAAGAAAAGCAATACCAGTGAATGAGAGAACTTGTTGCTTATACTCTCTCCATTCTTTTTATATAATTTAACTGGTGTCTGAATGGGTTTGTGATATTGATTTCTACAAGGAAAGGTGCAAACTGCTAAATAGGTATAGTGGATGTTGATAAAAGATGTACTTATGACTATGTGCTAATCTACACCTACTTGAAGGGTTTGAAGATCAGCAACAAAAGTAATTTATTAAGGTTTTTAAATAGACTGAACTGGGAATGTTGGTCAAGAAGTAAAGCAAACTAAAATGAATTTCAGAATTAATTTCCTAAACAAGATTGATTAATTAGAGCTACAGAACCATATAAAATAATACAGAGCAAAATAAAACAAGCCAGTCCTATTGCATATTTACAAAGAGGTTGGGTAAAGCAATAGTAAACACATAAGCAGAAATAATGCAATGATGAGGAGAAGAAATAAGACTTTCCTAAATTCTATGAAGACCTGATTAGCTTTGTTAATCTGAAGTAAGGCAAAATGTGGGGCAGGATGGCACCTTGGAGACTAACCAGTTCAGAAATTTTTGTAGGCAACAACCTACTTCATTGGATACAAACATCTGACTAAATAGGTTATTAACACTCATGGCTGTCTGAACCAGTTACTGGTAGTTTCTAAGGTGCCACCTTGCTCTACTTTGAACTGTATGGTTCTGGTTTTTCAACTGCAATGTGTATAAGGGGCTTTCTATTCTCTTGCTTATAACCAAGTATGTGCAGAATATTGCCTAGACTAGATTATTCTGACTGAAGTAAAATGTTTGTCTCTTGCTGAAAGAATATGACTATAGCCATTACTGGAAAGACTATTTCATAGAATTATCCTACACAATATTTCCAAAAAAATTTATATTTAGCTTAATGATTGTGTAACTTCTGCTAAACTGACTTCAGTTCAGCATATATATTTATTTATGTATATTTATAAATAGAAATGGATATTTATAAGGAAATGAAGGTGAGGAGGAGTAAAGCACAGAGTGAAGTGTTTTTGTGGCTGAAAGGGGTGTCAAACATGTGGGCCAGATCTGGTCCATGGAGCCCTGTGATTTGGCCTGTGGGTCTTGGACAAATCCTGTGTATGGCATGCAGCGTGTAGAGCTAGTCTGGCATGTGGGCTGGCCCTGGTACCTCAGGTGCTTCATACAGTACAGGAGGTGAGTCTGGGATGCATGATATATGTGTTGTACATGTGAGACTGGTCTTGAGCATTGACTCTGAGCCTGGTCCAGATAGGGTTGTGCTGGAGTCAGTACGCAGGGCAAATTTGGCAGGCTGCCATGTGCCACAAATTAGCCCTGCACCCTCCCTGAGTGCAGCTCTGTTTTCCTTTCCCTTTTTCAATCTGCTGCTCAGCTTTTTGTTCCTGCCCTGTACTCCCTATGATCTAATGCTCAGCTGTCCACCTCCCAATCTGCTTCATGCCACACTCAGAGGCTGCTCTTGCCGCTTGTGGCATCTATGCCATAGGTTGCCTATCCGTGTCTTAGATCAACCCAAACTTTTTATACTGCAGACTGGCAAACTATCTATTTTGACCCAGCTGGGGCTGCCTAGGAAGAAGGGGTTCTACTGCCTTTACTAGGACCAAGCAGCAGAGCCGCCTCCCCTCCCTCTGCCCCTGGAGTTTTCCCTCCTGCATCCCCCTGCTCCCAGCCATGGGTGGGGCTGGTGGGGGCCTGCCTGGCACAGCATGGGCCTGGTACCTGCTGCACAGGCAATGCCTCACCGGGCATGGCCATGATGACGGGATGGGGCACATGGGGCCAGTTACCTCCCTCCTGAGGCTGCCCCGCCACCCAGCTTTAACCCCGCATGTGACTGCTGGTGGCAGAAGCCACAACCCGGCAGCCAACCCACCGCAGCCCAGTACTGGCTTGCAGCCCGGTGGTTGGGAACCTCTGACTTAAATATTAATAATGAAAGATATAAAAAGGGAGTTGGATCATAGTAGTGTTAAAACAAGAGCCATATCTTCACTACTTCTGCACACTTAATAGAAGTGGTCTTGGGGATCAAATTATTATTTGGGATTCTATTTTCAGTTGCACAGCATTCTTTTTCCAGTTTCAGCAATTAGTTATGTCCTGATAACTTAGCTTGTTCTTATTTCCAGCTGCTGCTCTGGGAAACTATGTTCTACTATGTAATGAAAGTGTGATATGATTATGCTAGTGTTGATAACAAGGAGTAGGAGCTAATAATATATAATCTATTGGCTCCTTGCAGGCTACCAGAAAATTCTCTGCTAATTGGCCAATAGGTTGCAATTTGGGAAACACTAATTATTATAAAAATGTGCAAAACTGCTGACATGGAGAAAACAGACCTCAAAACTTTAAAATATTGTGTGCACCAAATAATTGCACAGTTATACCTGGAAAACATGCTTTATAATGAGAAGCTGTTTAAGACATCAGCACAGATGGGGATATTGCCTGAATAAGCTTTTTCTGATTTTTGATTTGGGAGCTTGTTTGTTTGTTTGTTTGTTTGCTTTTTACTCTTGCACAAGTCTGAAGCCTAGTCCGTCCTTCCTGATTCATGTCCTTCATAGCAGTCAAGAAGCTGATGACATCTTCCACTCTGAATGATCCTAAAGGCATCACTGCTGATATGGAATGGAGTCTCTCAGTGCAACAGGTTATAAGAAAATAGATTAACACCTTGAAATTGATTAATAACAGTACTTAGCACTTATAAAGCTCTTTTCATGTTCAAAGTACTTTACAATCATTAACTAATTAATCCTCAACCCCCCCATCTCATTATCTGATCCCACCAGCCACCTCTCCACCCATTACCCTTGCACTCTACCGTTGTCTAATTTTTGACTGTGTCAATTCATCCTCCCTGTTCTTTCCCTGCTCTTCATTTGCTGATTATTTATGAGCATCACATGACCTTCTCCTCAGCATAACAGTTCTACCACGTACTTTTCAGACTGTCTCATAAACCTATAGAATATTTAATTTACTGTATTTGACTGTGCATCAGATTCCAGCAAATTGACCATAAATTTATATGAAACATTTTACACTGGGTACCTGATCTAGTACAACCGATTTATTGAGTTTCCATGTATAAATGTTCATATTAAATAAACAACACATGAATAGATAATGCTAGCTTCAGCACTGTAAGAATTAATAAAATGAACCCCCACTTCAAATTTACAACATGCGAGTGTGAAGTCAAGCATTAATAAAAGTATTATCAAGTTTACCAGTTGCATTATAAATGCACATTTTTATTATTTAGAACATTAGAGAGGAGTAAAGTTAACTCATTTTAAGTGTTGATAAAAGATGAGTTGCATATGCTCATCAGAAGACCAGAAGATGCGTGGGAGGAGTCTGGTAGCATCATACACATGGTGCTTGCGGGGGGGGGGGGGGGGGGGAGGGACCTGAGGGAACCCAAAGATTTCATAGAGGCTCCAGAGATATCTATGCCCTAAAAGAGCAATCACTTTCTTTTTTTGTTTTGTTTTTAGATTGCCCCAAGATAAATAATCAATTATTTGTATTTCTTAGATGGCTTTCTAAGCATTCATCAGTGTCAATATTTCTGATTGGATGTGATTATTTTGAATAGTATAATGACCTAACAGTGATGTTAGTTTACTTACTATGTTAGTGACATAGTCAATTACTTCCGTATCTGAAGGTAACTGCTGGTTCCCATTCATTCTAAAAATACCTTGGCACCTATATGATGAACCTGTACAAGGTGCGTAAGGGACAGCCTTTTCCAGGTTTGATTATTGTTACAAAATTGCCTTATGAAGATATTGGCATCTAAGTAAATAGGAGAGGTACTAGTAGATGGTGCTAATTAATTGGCCAGATTGATCTGGGTTTTGAAGGATTAAAATAGCTACAAAAGGATTCTTTACACATGTGTCTTAACATGTAAACTGTGATGTAGTGCTCAAGGTAACATTCTGTTCATTAAAGGGTGGGTGGGAGCGAGTGCGTGCATGTGCATATGTGTACACCTCTGCCACTCCCCCTAAATATATAGTGATCATGGCAATGTCCTGTTTATTGATGTGAGCATGTATCCATATGCAGAAACACTATATGTACCTATTTAAATAATGTTCTATATGTGTGTGTATAAAATGTTCTCATAATGTTTTATAACCTTAGTAGGGTCTGCAAATTGGTACTAGTCTCTTTAATGTTATTTAGAGCACTTTCACTTTCTGGTTGTGTTATTCCTCTCCAAGGTTCTGGTTTGTAAGTCTTTTATAAGGGAATCTTGTTTGAAATGTTGATTTGAAAAAAAAAAAAGGAAGGAATATTACTGTCTTCTCATGATAGTGAAGAATTTATAGAAGTCTGTGCAGTAATTTTAAAATCCTAGAAGAATATTTTAGTTTTGATTACATATAATTGTGTATACAAAGTACTAGAAAATAAGTGGCTCTTTTTAAAATGAATATTTAGAACATGCTGGTAAATTGGAACAACTTCCAAAAATCTGTTAACAAAGTAGTAATTTTAAATGACTTTTTGATGCAGTGCAGCATTTATAGTTTTCCTCAATAGTTTGATTGAATGCTTTCATTTACATTCTTATTTTATTATCTCAGTTTTAAACAGCTTACATTTTCATTCTGGGGATTCCATCTTTTAAATGGATCTGTTGAAGATGACACTGAGACTAGTAATTCAGCAAGTTCTCACTGAAAAGTAGGCTCTCATCTTAATTTCTTAGGGTTAGAAAATGGGTATAAATATGTGTAGGTAAGGCTGTACAGCATGGGTTCCCAAAGTTTTTATATTGCGGCCCAGCAAACTACAGCCCAGCAGTCACAACCGACTGGGGCTGGAATTTCTGGCCAGAAGAGGGGTAAGGATACCCCCCCCCACCCTTGGGTGGTGGGAGTGGGCCAAACCCTGCACTGCTGAGGGCCCTGTGGAAGGAGCCATGGGCTCTCTGCCTAGCTCTTGGGGGGGGGGGGTGGTTTGTCGATCTGTGGCCACTTCCGGTTCGGTAGCCAACACTGCCGTGGACCGGCAGCTGACCCACTGTGGCTTGGGGACTGAGAACCCCTGCTCAACAGGATAGTAAGCAGGTTGGATCCCAGGGTTCCCAAAGCTAAGGTGGAAGGATTCCCAGTGGTAGGGTTAGGCTTGAGGCTGGTAGGTGTGCGGGCCGGGAGCGGTCCAAGGCCCTTTTTTCTCGCAGCGGGCTGTGGCCAGCAGCCCGGACACGCCGGGTCAGGGAAGGCAGGCGGCACGCTAGAATTAGGCACGGACGCTTAATGGTTGATTTAAGATTGTTTACTTACACTGTAGATGGTCGCGGTGCAGGCTGGAAAACTTCCAGGAAAACTTCGCTTAAGTCCCAGTTTAAGGAATCGGACAGAGCTCTGGATTCACTCACGCGAAGTTTGCTAGGCTCCATGGAACTTGCGCGCAGGGAAGGGTACGTCGAAGGATTAGGCGGTGACGGGGAGAGGCGAGAGGCTGATCTGACCCCTGTAGCATTCTTGATATACATGCTGGGTCCAATAGGCTTCACAGCGCTTAGAGATCTTCACGAGACGTGAAGTCTCCTCCTCCTGATGTTCGTGGAGTCCTCCAACTTGGGCGGAAACCACTCAAGCCTTTTATACGGCTAGCAAACCAATCGCTAGCCGCCACGTAGGAATAATTTAGAACTGGCCAATAGTGGGGCACAAATTTAAATACAAATGGCGGGAACTCCTTGCAACATGCATTTCTGGGTTGCAACGAAGAAATGCACTCTGCAAAGAAAGCTACAAGTGGCGGGAAATAATTCAGCAGTGCCGAAGCGCACACAAACAAAAATCACACCCTTGGGTTGTGACAGTAGGGTTTCCCATGCTCTGGGGGTTGGGGCATTTTTCATCTAGGTTATGGGGGTTGGGGCTCTTAATCTATTTTTTTTTATTTTATTTATTTATTTTTTTTACAGTCGGATGGCTCAGGGTCTTCTTCCTGGAGCTAGGTTTGGGGCTACTGGAGTAGCCACAGTTAGGATTAGAGAATGGCAAGGTTTAGGACTGGGTTCATAGTTGATGCAGGAAGGGCCTCCGGTCAGAGTATAGGATCCAGGGACACAGGCTTTACTTGGTAATAGTAGCAGGGTGGATATTGGGGCTCCTCCAGCTAGGATTAGGGGAGGTCAAGCTCCACCTGTAGGGTTACGTTTGGGTCTGGTAGTATTGCTCTTGCTTTAGTGGGGATTGTAGCAGCCAGGGATCTCCTATCTAGGTTTAGGGACAAGGGTTTGGGGGTTCTCTAAGCTAAGTTTTGTGATTGAGCTGCTAGGGGTGCTCTACCCCCTTAGGTTTGGGGTTGTTGGACCAGCAGCTACCAGGGTTAGGATAAGGGCTAAAGAATGAGTAAGGTATAGATAGGACTGTCTTCATGGTTGATGTTTTTAGGCTCCCCAGCTAAGTTTTATATCACATGTAGGTGGGGTGGATCACAAGGTGATGGAGTTCCCAGCTGCAGGTTCAAGCTTGGGGCTAACCTGTAATAGGGGTTGCTGCAGCTAGAGATCTCCTGACTAGGCTTAATGATTGGGCTTCTGGGTCTCTCCAAGCTAGTTTTGTTTTGTTTTTTTCCAGCCAGGCTGCTTATGGTCTGCTATTTTGTTATAGTTTTAATATTACTGTGCAGTTTCATTTTTATGATCAGTAGCTGTGGTACAGAAACATTGAACCTTTTTCTTAGATTATTTCTTTATCTTAATAGCCATTGCTGATGCATTAGAAGTGTAAATAATTTTTTGTTTCTTTATTATATGACACTGGGGTTTTTTGCAACAGAAATATCGTAGATGGTATTTGATCTCCACTCAAGTTAACAATTGTGTAGCCAATGACTCCAGTGGGACCTGAATTTCACGTGCATCCTGTTACTATTACAAAAAGTCCCTAAGATTTCCAGTAGAATTTGGTTTGATCTTTAGTTGAAGATATCCTGTATTGGTAATTAATTAACTATGTAACTTTCTAGTCACATTGTTGGTCTACAGTCTTTTGAACATATGTATGAGGCTCTTGGTCCAAGATCTATATCCTGTTTTGTGTTACATTGTTGAAAACCTGGAGCAATCCTAGAAAACATTATGGATTTACACTGATGTAAAGGAGTATAGAATTCACCCCATAAATTGTATTGCTATTCTTTTTAAGCTCTTAAAGGTAAAGACTTTCCTATTTTTAATGCATTATACAACATATTCATCAAGGAAGATTTCCCCGCCCCCCCCAAAATTAAAATGGAAGTTGATAATAGCTTAGGAGTGGTTGGTGGAAGGTAGCACTGCTGTACACTTCTCATCCTTTCTTGATTTAAATTCTGGACAGAATAGATGGTGTATGTTATACTCTGCACATGTTTTTTGAGGCTGCAAATTTAACTTGCTTTACCTACATGCATATAACCAATAGTATATTGGGAAAGCAATGTGAAAAAGTGCCTATGCCCAAAGTAGGCTTTTAAAGCAGTATAATTCTATCAAAACAGCACTGATCACACCACCAGAAATCATCAAGGACAGGTCTAGGATTTTGAAAGTGGGGGTGCAAGTGGTGTGATGCATCATCACATCACGCACAATATTTTTCTTCAGTAACCCCCCCCCCAACCCCCACAAAACTAGAAGCTTTACTAATATGCTAATGACTTAAGGCTATGTTAGTGTATGATGCAAGCAAAAACAATTATAACTGCGTCTGTGGGAGCCTGACTGCCAGCTTCAATGTGGAGCAAGCACCTGGTGCCAGGGATGGGGGTATAGCTGTTACCTCCCTCCCTCCCCCCCCCCCCCACCCCCGCCGGCGCCCCCCCCCCCGCCTGGAAC
>NW_005842028.1:1501754-1527233 GCF_000455745.1 Alligator sinensis | reverse complement strand
TAGGGTTACCATATTTCCAGTTCCTAAAAAGAGGACACCTGTCACATGGGGGTGGGGGGGAAGGGATATATGATTGTGGGGGGGCAGTGATATGCCGGTGCTCTGCTCATTCCATTGCCCCTCACTCCCAAGCCACAGTGCCCCCCAGTCCTGCTGCTGCCCCTCATTCTTGACCCCAGACCACTGGCCCTGTCAGTGCCCCTCACCCCCAACCTGCAGTAGTCTGTCCCACTGCTCCAGGCCTCACTCCCAATCTGAAGCCTGCCTGTCCCTGCCAGTACCCCTCCCTCCTGACCTGCAGCCCCCTGATCCCTCTAGCCCTGCAATGTCTCCCAGTTGCCCTGCCCATGTGAGCAAGCGCACTGGCCTGCAGCTGCTGACAGGGCCACACAGCTCCCTGCTGCCCCTGAAGGCCCCCCTTCCCCTGTTGGAGGGGCAGGTGCATTCCCCCCCGCCACCTTCCCTGTCCTGCTGCAGCCCCAGTGCCCAGACAGCTTCCCTTGGCACTGGTAGGCACCCACCCCTCCCCCCCTACACACGCATGTGAGCACCTCACCCCCCTCGACAGTCCCCAAGACCTGGCTCTCCAACCCCTGCCCCCCACAAACTTAACTGCATCCAGCTGCTGGGGCTGCTCCCACCACCCTGCCTGGCCACATGCCAGCTACATGTGTGTGTACTGTGCCTCCAATTGGTCTCCCCTTGCTCCCCCCAGTCCCAAACAGCTCCTCACTAGAGGAAGCTGGGAAAAACTTTGAAGTTGGGCTGACCAAAATCCCGGACATTTGATTATATTTAAAAAAAAACCCCAAAATCTACCTGGACAGAGATCGGAGGACCCAAAAAGAGGATGTGTCTGGGAAAATGTAAGGTAACTGTGTTTAACGTCTCTAAATTATAGACATCTAAAAAGTCTGAGGTAGAATCGATCCAGTTTACACAGATTTCTATAATCTGCATAGATTGGATCAAGAGCGAACAGAACTTGCTTCGTTTGGGGGAGACGGGCAGATGCCCATACTGGCCAAGGCCCGAAAGGGGCACTCTGGCACACCTCCCAGTGTGTTGGATGCTGCTGAGAGCAGCTGAATAGCTATGCCATCCCTGATGGGCTGTCAGCCACACACCTCTATCTGCTGTCCTGTCATCTGTCAGGCAACTGGCAGCTGCAGGCAGTCAGTGAAGGGAGGTGTGTTCACTCCTGCTTGGTGACATGGGGGTCCCTGGGCTTTGTTCAGGGAGGGGGATGCAGAGATCCACCCAAGGCAGGACAGAGGTTTGGTGGAGTGGGGTTCATGAGTGGCTGGGAGGGGGTGGTGCCAGTGAGTGCGAGGAGGCAGTGGAAGCAGCTTCAGCTAAGAATTTGGTGCTGGCTTGGCGAGGTGGGGGAGAATCCTGTGAGCCTTCTTGCAGGACAGGAAGGACACTGTACCCAGTTGGGAATGCAAGGTGCACCCCTGGCACCACCTCTGCCCATTATTTTACAATCCCTGTTCCCTCTCCACCCAGATCCTGTCCTACCTGTGGCTTGCAGACAGAGCTCGGGGGCAGGGGCAGTTAGATGCTTGGCTGGAGCAGCTGAGCCACAGCTCCCTGTGAGGGGGGTCAGTGGGAGCCCCACACAAGCAACTGGGATACCAGCATATAGGAAACCATTGGCAACTTGTAGGGGGTGCATGTGGGTGCAAGTGCACCGCCTGAGATTGGTCACCACTGCTGGCAGCACCTGTGGGCAGTCTCCACTCACCACCTTCCCCCCTCGCTGCCACTGTCAGTGGCGTCTGCAGGTGGTTGCTGATTGTTGGTCGGTGCTCACCCCCACCCCTCCCCGCTGCCAACCCTGCCATCTCTACCTGTAGGAGCTCCTTGTTCACTGCTGTCATTCCCCTGCTGCTGCCTGCACTCAGTTGTTGTGCCCCCCCAGCTTCAGGAGGCATGCAATGTTCATGCAACAACCTACGTTGATTTGTGAGCTGACCTGGCACTGATGTTCGATAGACCTGTCTAACTTACATCAGTCCAGATCTATCTTAGACTGGGCTCTTTCATCTTTAAAGCAGTCTGTGCCCCCCATTTCTGTTTTGTTATTGGTATATGCTTGTTTCTGCCCTCCTAAACTGGAAAAAGTGCAGTGTCTGCATCTGGCCACAGAGGATGAAGATAAGATTTTTCTGTGGCTGTGTAATGCATACGTTTAGGAGCAATATCCTTAACCTGCAGCAGAAGAAATTTAGGTTAAAGGTTAGGGGGAATTTTCTGACTATGAGCATGGTCAAGTGTTGGAATGGGATGTCTAGAAAAGTTGTGGAATCTCTAACCTTGGAAGTTTTGAAGAAGAGCACACTAGACAGAGTCTTGGCTGGGGTGGTTTAATGAGGGATGATCTTGCCCTGAGCAGAGGCCTGGACTAGATGACTGTGGAGGCCCTTTCCAGTCCTACTTTTCCATGATCTTTATTTTTTTTATTTTTATTTTTTTCCATAAATCTAATCCACTGTCACAAAGTTGTCACTTGTAAAATCTACTGGTAATATAACATTGTCTGTGCTGCTACTACCAATTTTTCCTGAATCTTATTATGTATTGAGCTAAGGAGGAAACTTTACTGTGAAATGTTGTGGTCGAGTTAGAGATTATTATTATGACTATTAGCCCAACAGTTTTTCACTATTTCTGCTTTGTGTTGGTTACCTCTCATCTCTTCCTTTTCAATTAATGTAAAAATTCATCTTTCTACTTCTGGAACTACTTGGCACTGAAGCCCAGTTACACATCTATATTACAGATGGATTAAAAACTATGAGATTTTTTTTTGTGAGAGTTTCTGTGTTTAGTCATAGTCAACAGTTATAAAATCCTTTCATAGAGGCACTGGGTGATGTATTTTGGAGAGCTTTTGTCATGTTCCAATCAACCTGATCTTTTAGAAAAAAAAATATGGAGAATCTTTCTGAATAATTAACCAACGTCATTCTTCATTATCTTTTTAATAAAGAAGAAAGCACAGCACTGTACAGTACCACCTCCAGGGCCCTGGAATGCTAGCTTATGTTTGTCATAATTGTTTTTTGATTGTTCCACCTGAAGAAAATTATCTCATTTCCTCATGATTGTTTTCCCCTAAGCGGTTTATAATTAAGATCTAGCTCTTATTAATTTTTGCTGTTCTGTTCAGTCCATTAAATCTTTAGCTTTCTTCATAATGCTGAACGATGACATAGGATGAGATGCAGTGATTTCTAGAAACCCGAACCAAGGATTACAGAGTAGTCATTGCCCTTAAATAAACTCTGTAAAATATGGTAATGCACTTGGTGTAACATACAATCAGGCTGTGGAGAATCTCTGTACCAAAAGGAACTGATGGATGAAAATGCAACTGCTTTCAAGTGATATTGTGGGTAATTGTGCTGTTAAGACAGACATTGTGATAAACCATATTCTCATCAAATTATGTATAAGAAATGAATGTTCACTTTGTTTTTACCCTTAGAAAGGAACTGCTAAATAAAAGCAAGCCTGTTTTATTTTACCACGCACGTTTGGGGCTGAATAATGTTTTTGGCTAATAAGCCTATTGTTATTATCTTCTTCGATCATTTGGGAGATTGAGGTGCAACTTTATGCTTTCTGTTTGATGTTATGAAATTGAAAAAGGTCTCTGTGGGTGTGGAATCCACCTTTTGCTGACAGTAGCTGGAACATGTCTCTGTTGGACAAGGGACAGCAGAGTCGCCTCTGCTCTGGTAAGTTGACAAATCAATTTGACCAAATTTCTCTGTAGCGGAGATGGTTGCAAGTGAAAGATAATCAGCAGAGCAGAGAAATTGGTTTGTGGCTTGGTGGCTACAGGGATGGAGTCAAAAGATTCTTGGAGCCGCTTTGGAAATATTGAGGTAGGAGGCAGAAAGAGAGGAGTGTGCTTTTGTAGCCAGTGAGGGTTAGCTATTTAACTGCAGGACCAACCATGATCAGCTAGCTGACCTACAGCTGAGAGAGAGGGCAAAGTTTGGCAACTCGTGGGCTGGATCTGGCCTGCTAAGTAATTTAGTCCAGCCTGGGGTCTCTGGATATTGGTGGCTTTTCAGCAGTGGGGCTATTCAATAGTGTTTTAATGGCAGGGTGCCTCTGTGACAGATCACATGCATGTTGCCAACAAGGGCAGAGAGAAGCACTGGCAGCCAGGTGAGAAGCACTGGCTTATCTCGGACTGACCCATGCTACTTCATCTTGCCAGTATGAAAAGGTTGCTGACCCCTGACCTAGACCTTTTATTTTTTAAACCCCCCCCCCCCCCACCCTTTATTTAAGTGAGGAATTGTTTTGGAATTTTCTGCAAAGTCTATATAATTTGTAAACTCAGACCACTGCCAGAAATGAAATCCTGGGGAAAAGGGGGTGGGACCCCTTTAAGATACTGAGGCCTCTTTAGGGTTGTCACTTGAATCTGTGTGTGTACGACAACTGGATTATATGGCATCATTTCCAGTAATAAACAAAAAAAGCGGTGGCCAGAAAATGTGCAAAGGGCGCCAAAGGAAGAGACAGTTCTGCAATGGTTAGGTCAAGAGCACATGATATTTCATATGCTCATATATGCAATGATGGATATCTTTTGTGTTTAAGTAAATGAAAATAAAATGAATATGGTTCTAAAAGGCTTTCTCTTCTAATGATCCTTCTACTTAACACCCCCTCCGCCAAAACAAAACAAAAAGGAAAAACCTCCCCCCCCCCCCCCCAACAAACAACAACCCCCCCAACAACTTAGTGGTCTTCAAATGGTTTCCAGACCAACAAAAAACCCCAAAACCTAACAACCTTTTAAAACATAAGGCATTAGAACTTGTTCTCTACCATTCCTCAGAATGTCTGTCACTTTTTTTCTGCTTTAGTGCATATTTTTTGGAATGTGACTTGCACATTAACATGACAAGACAAAAGCAATAAGGTCAGATGACCTCTGATTCAACCTCCATTAGCACTTTGTGGAAATGATGAAACACATTTTATTAGGTTTTTGGTGACTTTTTGTTTTGCTTACTCTATATATTGCTTATGGTTTAATGACTGTTAATTATTTTTAAAAAAATGTCAATTGTGTTAAAGGTTGAAGGTTGTTCGAGTGTGGTGTCAATCCATACAAAGTTCTGAGAAAAGTTTGTTTATTTATTTTAACTTGTTAATGTGAAACTTTTCTTAGATAGCTTAAGATGTGTTTGAGTGTCTGAATTGTTTGGTGGTTAATCATCATAAAGTGTTCAGCATTTACTATTTAAAATATGCGCTGTGATTGCACACCTAAGTCATGTAGCATTGGTCTTGGATACCTCCTAATCTATAAAGAGCTTCTGAGAGGCTTGTATGAATGACTCTAATGGGAGTGCTTGTGAAATTACATATTTCTGTAAGTGTTCTTTGAAATTAGTCTTAAAAACAGAAATGTCCTTGTATGTATGTAAAATGGACAAGAGGATAGGAATATACTGGGAGTGGATTTGTGGCTCTTAGGCTCGTCTGTTTTTTCCCTCATGCACTCTGGTTTTCCCTCTTGCTGAACCACTAATATCTCATGCAAAACCTGTAGTGTTGGTGCATCATGGGAAATGTAGTGTGTTGGGGAAACCTGACTCAAAAGAGAATAGGAGTGTAACAGTGGTTAAAGGACCAAGTTACATTAAAAGGAAAAGTGCAGCAGGCAAGGCCTGCAATCTGGTGCAGGTGACTGACCAGGGGCCAGCTGGAGAGCAGTAAGCAGCACAAGGGAAGATCAAGAGAGGAGCTACAGAACTGCAGGCAGGACTCTGGGTCCAGGTGCCCCTGCAATAAGCTACAGGCACAGTGCTTTAAGCAGGCAGGTAGCTAAAGAATATGTGAAGACATTACATCTGTATGCTAGGGACATAAATTACACATAAATCACTTAAACTGGTTTAGAAACTAGTTTAAACCTATAGTAGAACAGATGTTCAGTGCACATAAACCAGTTTGAAAATGGCTGAAACTGGTTTGAGAGAAACCTGGTTGAATGCAGTATCAGACTTAACTGATTTGGCTCAAACCGGTTTATGCAATATCTGTCCCAGATGCCTTGCTGGTTTAAATTGAACCAGACTCCCCCAGCATCCTGGCATGTTCTCTGGCCTGGGCAGGGCTCTCTGCTCCACAGCAGAGCTGGCCCCTCCCCTCTGCTCCCTGGCTGGATCTTGGCACAGACTTGAAGGCACAACAAGATCTTCTGGCTTCCCCATGCACTGCCACCACCACTTGCTGCTTAAGCAGAGATCCTTTTCTCCTCTCTGCCACAGCAGGGACCATAGCCAGCATGTGGTATGCTAGCTAATGCTGAAAGGTGTGTGTGTGTGTGTGTCTCCAATTTCACTGGGGTAGGTAGACAGAACTGCTTAGGGCTTTTGGAGCTAATCTGTTTAAAAAGTTAGAAGTAATGTGGAGAGAGGCTATTGTTTTGCTAATCGGGTGATTAAAAACTGTTATCAACTCCCCCCTCTTCCCCACCCCTGGGTTGGCTTGCTCACCTGTCAGTTTGCTGTGGACCATATGATGAAGCAGGGAGGGAGACTGAAAAGCTCTGTATCGTCAACAGATGCATGCACTGCACTCTGGCCCCCTTGCCTCCACAGTGCTAGCCTGGGGCTTGGGGCTGGTAACACTCCTGCCCCTTGAGCAGCCAGTGGGGAAAAGCCTGGGACTGTGCAGGCAGACATCCCTAATGAGAGTCCTGCCGGGGCCTGACTCTGCCCCCCTCACCTCCCTACAGAAGGGAACCAGCTTCTAGCCTGAGCCACTGCAGGCATGTGCTTGAATTTCCTCGGTCCAGAGAGAATGTCTGTTCAGTTTCAGACCAGTTCGGCCTAGCCAGGTTAGACTAACCTGCAAAGATTTAATCCATTTCAGTGTAGGCTTTTTGAATGTCTCTCCCTAGCCCAGCTAAGCAGACTCAAGAGGTTCAGAGCAGGTTGAATAATGGGCTAAGTAGAAATCCCTATGTCACATAGGTCAGGTGATAGTTTCATAGTAGTTTAGGGTCAGAAGGGACCTGAACAGATCATCTAGTCTGACCCCCCGCCACTGGCAGGAGCACACGCTGGGATCACATGACCCCAGACAGGTGTTCATCCAAATTCTTTCTGAATTTACCTAAGGTAGAAGTGAGGACCGCTTCCCTAGGAAGTTGGTTCCAGATCCTAGCCACCCTAACAGTGAAATAGTGCCTCCTAATCTCTAACCTGAACCTATTCTCCAGCAGCTCCTGGCCGTTGTTCCTCATCACCCCAGGAGCTCTGGGGGGAATAGGGCCCTTCCTATTTGCTTCTGATCTCCCCTAATGAGTTTGTAGGCAGACACCAAATCCCCCCTCAGCCTCCGCTTGCTGAGGCTGAACAGGTTCAGGTCCCTCAGCCTCTCCTCATAGGGCCTGCTCTGTTGCCCTCCAACCAAGCGGGTAGCTGGGCAACCCTCTCTGAACCCTCTCAAGGCAGGCCATATCCTTCTTAAAGTGTGGTGCCCAGAACTGGACACAGTACTCCAATTGTGGCCTGACCAATTTTGCGTAGAGGGGGAGTATCACCTCTCTGGACCGGCTTGAGATGCATCTTTGGATGCACAACAAGGTGCGGTTGGCTTTGCTGGCTGCAGTCTGGCATTGGTGGCTCATGTTCATCTTGGAGTCAATAATGACTCCAAGATCCCTTTCCACCTTTGTGCTCACAAGTAGGGATCTCCCCAGCTTGTATGTATGCTATGGATTCCTTCTCCCCAGGTGCAGCACCCTGCATTTATCTATATTGAAACCCATCCTATTACCATCTGCCCACTTCTGTAGTCTGTCTAAATCTAATTGCAGCCTCTCTCTCCCTTCAAGCGTGCCTACCTCTCCCCATATCTTGGTATCATTGGCAAACTTGGACAATGTGTTTTCCACCCCCTCGTCCAAGTTGCTGATGAAGATGTTGAACAGTGTGGGCCCCAGGACTGAGCCCTGGCGGACCTCACTATTCGCATCCCACCAGGTCGAGTATGACCTGTCCACCACCACTCTCTGGGTACGCCCCACCAGCCAATTTTTGACCCATCCAATAGTGTAGGCATCAATGCCACAGTCACTCAATTTATTAATGAGAATGGGGTGAGAGACGGTGTCAAAGGCCTTCTTAAAGTCCAGAAAGACTATGTCCACAGCGACACCATTATCCAGGGATTTAGTTACCTGGTCATAAAAGGCCATCAGGTTGGTCTGGCAGGACCTGCCTTTGATGAACCCATGTTGATTTCCTCTGGGCATGACCTCCCCTGCTGGCCCCTCACAGATGTGATCCTTGATAATTATTTCAAGGCTTTCCCCCAAGACCGATGTGAGGCTTATGGGCCTATAGTTTCCTGGGTACTCCTTTCTCCCTTTCTTATAAATGGGGACCACATTAGCTAGTTTCCAATCTCAGGGCACCTGGCTCATGGAGTATAGGGTGGAGCCCAGCATACTAGAAGCCTAGCCTATGAGTTAGGGGGATCAATCTGGCCCTAACCTTTGGCAGTTCCTGTTAGCATAGGCTGCAGACTAAGAAAGGTCCCCTGAGGCCTAGGAGGGAACCAGCTGACTAGATATAGGGTGGCAGTAGTGTAGACACCTAAGGTATGGGTTTAAGGCTTTGAAATAGAGACAGATTGCCTTGGGTTTTTGTTTTAACTGGAGGTCTGTGTGGGTACAGGGGAGTACAGAGGATGCGGGGAGGGTGGGTGCCTGCGAATCACTCCATGATATAAGAGCTGAAGCCAGAAAAGATTCCTACAAGTGCTGCAAGCCTGGTGGGCTAAAGCCAAGTAGTCTGTAGGTGGAACTGCCCTGTAAGGGTCCAGGACCCAGTGGGCTGGGACCATAGGGAAGCAGTGCTGCAAGGGTGTAGGACTCAGTGGATTGAGAATGTAATGGAGCAGCTCTGCAAGGATCAGGGCTCCAATGGGCTTGGTGAGCTGATGCTAAGATGCAGCCAGAAGGCCTGGTGAATGGAGCTAAGAGGAAGACCCACAAGGAATGGATGTGAAAGCTGGAGGCCATAATTACAGCCAGAAAGACCATGATTAGAACCTGTAGGACAGTGACTGTGGCCAACAAGGCATAGAATGAATTAGCTGGGAGCCTGGGGCCCAGAGAGGTTGAGGCAGGGCCAGACCCAAATAAGAAAGGGAGATTACAGGCACAGGTGGCTGAGGGCAAATCGGAAGAAAGCACCCAACGTTCTCTGTGAATCTCCAAGGGCAGCCTCCCCACAAAAAAGGAGATCATGCAAAAAAAGTGTGGTGGATGAGGTGGTGGCCTGGGAGGCCAGAGTAGGCATGACTGGATTAATTTGGCCACCAGGGGACACCATGGCCACCCTCAGGAGCCAATGTTGTTTCAAGAAGCACTAAGTACCTTGGAGGTAGACACTTCATGAAAAGTGATAACCCATTTTTTCACTGAAATAGTTTTGTTGCAAATTTTTTGCCCACCTATATAAGAACAGTTGGTTTGACTGCAGGAATCCAATGGCCAGAAACTTGGTACATGAGGATTACCCCCTGGGAATGAAAATTAAATTTGCCATGCCAGTTTCTGTGGAAGTTTCCTGAGTGAAATCTTCTGGATGTAACTAGAAGTGGTGAGGGAGCTGAAGTGACTTCTATAAAAAACTGAGTAAATGAGTTTTGCTCAGTGGATTAAAAGAACAGAACACTACCCACTGCCTGGTGCAATATTAAGAAGGGGGCACAACTACTGTGCTTTCTCGGTCCACCCCAGTATCTGCCCAGGGTTTTCATCACATGTTTCTGTGGTTTCACTAGCCATACTTCCTCCTGTTTCCCATTTGTCTATTAGAGAAAGGTATGTTGGAACACTGCCATTATTTGGACTGTATCGAGGCAAATGTATGTAGAAAACTCTGAAGCATTTACTTACCGTGTAAATCTTGTTTGCACGAGTAATGTACAGATGTGGGGAGAAAAATCCTGCCTTCATTGAAATCTGTGGTAAAAATCCTGTTGACCTCAGTGAGCCAGGATTATACTCCTAGAATGTGGTCTTAAGTCATCACTGCTTGATGCTTAGTAGGATTTTCAGAAATGTCTAGGCACTTAACTCCCACTGTATCTTCAGGCATCTAATTCCTTTAAAAAAATCTAGCCCCGGGGCATGACCAATAGAAAGTTGGATACATTTCTAGAAATATATATTGCACCGAAGGATTCAGGGGCAATAATTCCTAATGTTCTCCAACAAAGGCAGTTTCCTGAATTAATGTAGCACATCTGGGCAATGTTCCAATAAAAATGTTGGCTAGATGCAGCTCTGGTTAAAGATTCTGAGAATTGAATATTTTCAGATGGGCACTAACAGCTAAAGAGAACTGCCTCAGTAGCTCCTTGCCCAAACAGCTGCTGTATTGCATGTCTCAGTGGAAAAAAGAAAGGACAGAGTAAAAGCAGCAATTGCTTATGGATTCTAGAAAGGAAAAATGTTAAAATGGAAGGTGGTTCATCTTTTGATTCAGGAAATCTATGAGGAAACAGTAATTCTAGTTCTGGTTTTAGATGCACTGTTTTACCTATACCCTTTAAAAAAAAAAAGTTGCTAACACAATATGAACAAAAAGTTATATGTTGCCTAGTTTAAGATGAAGAGTTTAAGTAAACCTTCCTGAAAACGTAGCTGAATGCAAAGTCTTTTATTATAGACATATACTTCTGACTAATACTGTATTTCCCTGCCTACAATATGCCCTGGAATAAGAAACACTCCCTGTTCTTAAAGGCAGAATGAAGAAGCAAAGATCTTGCCACATGGTAAGTAACTGAGTAAGAGCAGCTAGGGAGGCAAGCTTGTTCATTGTTCTGCTCCCTATGGATCACATAAGGACAAACATTCAAAAAGCCTGAATTGATTCAATCTTTCCAGGTTAGTCTAATCTGCTAGGTCGAACCGGTTTGTAACTGCACAGACATCCACTCTGGACTGAAAAAATGGAGGTACATGCCTGTAGTGGCTCAGACTAGAAGCTGGGGGGTGCTAGAGTAGCCCTCCCTTCCCTTGCACCGTGTTGAGCTGAGGGGGGCATGGACAGGGCCCAGCAGGATGCTCTGATTAGGGAGGTGTCTTCCACCCCACTTTGATAACAGAGCATTTATCATCTCTGTTATCCGCATTTAACACCCCATTAGAAAACAAAGCCTTGATCATTAGTTCCAGCTCTTCTTAAACAGCTTTTTCCAAAGGAAGGAAAGTAGGGACATTACCAGCTAAGCTGTTGATTGGTTCCAAAAAGCCCTAAGCAGACACTGTCCTATCTGCCTTACAAAACATTAGCTAGCATACCACATGCTGGCTACGGTCTGTGTTGTGGGAGAGAGGAGGAAGGGATCTTTGCTTAAGCAGCAAGTGGTGGAGGGGAGGGGGCATGGGGAGACCCTGCTGTGCCTGTAAGCATCTGCCAGAGGTCCAGCCAGGGAGCAGAGGGGAAAGTTTCGCCCAGCCCAGATAGCATGTTGGGATGCTGGGGGAGTCCGGTTTAACTTAAACCTGTAAGGGGTCTGGGACAGACATTACATAAACTGGTCTGACCCAAATCAGTTAAGTCTGATAAACCTGGTTGAATGTAGTATCTCAAACTGGTTTCAGCCATTCTCAAACTGGTTGAAATGCACTGAACATCTGTTCTGTTATGGGTTTAAACTAGTTTCTGATCACTTAAACCAGTTTATGTGTAATGTCTATCCCTAGCAATGCAGTCTTACTTTTGCTTTACCCCACCAAAAGCCTAGGTGGCAGAAGCTGCTATTACTGTATTTCCTTGCTTATAATGCACCCTTCACTTTCCAGCAGTTGGATTTTTGAAAAAATGGGGACTGCTGTACGCAAGAAAATATGGTCTGCCTGGTCCCTGGGAGCAGTTCCATGGATGTCAATGAGGCTTTTTAATGAAGTGTTCATGTGAGCCAGGGTTTGCAACTGGATCCTTGTTTGATTAATTCCTGTTTTAAAATGTAAAGAATTTTGTCCTAAATCTTTAAGAAAGTGCACGTTCATTATTTAAAAAAAAAAAAAAAAAAAGTGTCAGGAAATATGAGATAAAATGAACGTCCTCTAAGTTGTACATCTTCTGTACATTCCTAGAACTTCTAAACATTTGTAGAAATTATGCCTTTGGAGTTCCCCCATTGTCCCTGCACCTGTGAGTGTGTCTTTTTCACTGTGGTATCTGAGCACACTGCATTCTTTAAAGTATGCATTCTTGCTGCACATCTGTGAGGCTGAGAAGTGCTGTCTTACCCAATGGAGCTGAGGCACAGAGAGATTGAGACTTGTCCAAGGTCTTGCAGGTAATTGTCCTTGTCACTTGCACATCTTTGCTCTCTGTCAGCCAGTAACTAATGGCACTTGTCAGGGTTACGGCACCAAAACCCCCCACTGTTTACCCATTATTTCTGTAAAAACAGAAGCAGATCTCTTTCATTCAGTATACCTTGAGGCCAGGAAATATCTCTTTACAAAGCATAGGTAGCAAATATAAAATAACATCCGCACAACAAATAAAATTAATCTCCAGCAATACTGTTACATGTATTATGAAAGTGTATACAACTGGTACCACAGGTGGTACTGGCTGAATGTGGCATTTGTTCCTCTTTGTCAGTTGGCAGTGAATAGGTTAAGAATTCTGCATAGATATTCCCATTAGTAAATAAGAGGAAGAAATGGGTAAATCATGTGAAATGCTTGGTTGGTAATATTAAGAAATGAAGTCCAGTAACACACGTAATAGCAGTAGGTGGTCAGAGGCTTATTGGATGTATTGATTAGCTAATAGCAATAAAAGGGAAAAGATCAGGATATTATAGACAAAGACTGTGAGAGCTGAGCCAGGGAGGCTGTGATCCATCACTGATTTGCAAGATCCTGAGGAGGAGGATGTAGTGCTGACTGATAAATCCATAAGGAGGAAAAAGGTCTCATCTGCTGACACTGACTTCACCACTCTGTCTTTCTGGAAATGAATGCAAAAGAAAACTAAATGCCTCTGGGTGAGGAGACTTCCAATAAGTCTGTGGGAAGCTGAGTCTGAGAAATATGTCTGTGTGGTAAATATGAGACACTCTGAAAGATGGCATGGAAAGGGTTATATTTGGTTTCAAGTCCACCCTTTGTCTGACAGATAACAGCTACATGTTTAATGTCATAGGAAGTTCCTGATTTCCTGGACTCATTGATTAATTATAATTATGATCTTATGCTTAAAGTATGTGATGTGTTTTGTGAGCCGTGCTATTAGAAATGGTGCATGGGGTCAGCTCTGGGCTCTGCTTTGGGGAACAGTCCTCTTGGGGCAGAACTGCAGATGAGCTAAAGCATGAACACACTGCATAAGAGTAGACTCTGTTCTCTTCTCTGAGCCAGCAGTACAAATGATCCTGTTTGTCCAATCTTAACTAGAACTCCTAGCAGTAATACGCATGGCACTGGTATGTAGTGGGAAGGGGAAAGAAATTGGGAATTCAGAGTACTTAAAATACAAGCTAAAGCAGATGACCCAGAGTGTGTTCCTCATGCCCCAAATGGAAACCCTTTGTCCATGGCCTGTATGCAACAAATACATGAGAGACCGTGGGATGAAAGACATGGTTCCATTAAATAATATGATTTAGCCAGCATCTTCCTTTGTGATTACAGAAATAAAGGTACTCCCGGCAGTCTCTACAGCTCATGATACCTGCCATCCTTGTCCTGCTCCAAAAGCCCTACCCTTTTCAAAGAGCAGCTGAAACTGCGGATAATCAGCCTTACTTGGTTAATTGTGCATGGTGGCCGTATAGCTTGCTGTAGCTCATTTTGGAAATCTGCTGGAAATATTTCTTTTAGGTTTCAGGAAGCCAATATAAACACGTGCACCGAACCTTTTAATCCCTCTTAATATGTCAGCGGCTCCATCGGAGAACTAGACTACTTGTGCTTGTACTCTCCAGATGAAAACCAATCCTGTCTTCATTATTCAAGCCATCAGTCCATAGACAAAGGGGAGAAACAAGAAACAAATCACTACAGTGACACCCAGATCTTTCCTATTTTATCTTGACAGGGTTTTGTTCATCTGATGGCGGGTTTTTTTTTCCGCCTTGCAGCCATTGCCTCCTGTTACTCTTCATGGTAATTGAAGCTGGGCCCAAAAGACCTTAGAGGCTTGTATCTTCTCCTCACATGAGTGACGCTTCAGTGATAAACTTGAACTTAAAGTTACTGAGGCGTAACTGAGGGTTCATTTGATAGCTAGTGGTTTTCTGCAGCACTGCAGGGCTTCAGGGGCTCAGCATGAGCGAGATTGTTAATGTCTTGTGAGGGAAAACAATAACACATTTCATTAATGCGTTCATGTGTGAAGCATCCATTAGTGCACTGGAGGTATTAATGACGTTATGCTTTAAACTGACATGTGGGGCATGACAGGAATTGCAAGGTCTGATGAGAACAGATGACAAGATAAGCAAATATTTGAATGGCTTCATTTGCCTGCAGGTCAAACATTGGGTGTAGGGAAACTGAGAAAGCAAAAACCTGGGAGAGATTAGTGTTTTTCCTAGCAGGAACTGAACTGCAGTAAAGCTAACAAGAAAAACAGGGTTTCTTATATAAAGATCAAAAATGTAAAACCCTAATTGTTGTAGAGTCTTAACCTGTAATGATAGAAGAAATATGGATGAAGCAACGGCACCGTTTTTGAGGTGTAAGTGTGCGGGCACACTTTGATTGCAGGAACACACCTTTGTTTGACTTTTTCCAGTTTATTTCCCCCTGTCTGCCTTCTGGGAGGATTTAAAAGCTGGAACCAAATTTACTGCCGGCAAAATCAACAGGATTGTGGCTGTTTTGTGCCAGCAAATGCATTTCTCCCTAGGATTTTTTTTAGTGGAATAGTTCATTTGCAGGTCAACAGAAGGTATTAAACAGTGGATAATTGAAGGGTGGAATTAATTTTCCTTCTCAAAACCTTTGATTGTTATTGTTTTGTTTACTTGGTCAGGCTTGAACTCTCCCTAAATTAGGAGATAGAGGTCTCTTCTGTTGCTTGAACCATAGCTAGATTCTTATGCAAGATTCTGAATGAAAAGGATTTGACAGCTGAAACTCAGCCTTTAGATGACAGTAGCACACATCTCCGTGCCATCGAGCATAATTTAACATGAGTAATCTGACATGCTTGGCAGCTTCTCAGAGAAGGTGAGAAAAGGAACCACTGTTTTGTGACTTCTGGTTCAGAAAAATCTTTCATGACCTGAAATTTTTTTTTTTTAAGCTCCAAATTGGAGCTCACTAATTGGCTAATACAGTAGGACTTGCATTATGAATGCTAGGTTGTTGTTGTCTTGGAAAAAATGACCATGACACTCTTCTGTTAGTCCTTCAAGACTCATGAACGTTAGACTGCACATCTCTCTTCAAAGATCCACAGCCTGTTGTTGCTTAACAGTAAGGTCTGGCTACGCTTATATACCTTAGTTTCTCTCTCGCACATGTATGCGTACAAGTTCAGTCCAATCTCTTGGTTTACCATTTCCCAACCCAAGCTCTGTTCTGCACATTTTTAAGTATTCTTGTAACAGTTAAAGTAATCAGTCCTTTCACTCTATTCCCCTCAAATGCTGGAAGAGTTGCCAAAGAGTTTTCATTACAACCACAGTCAGAAACATTTTACCATTTACTCTGAAGTTTTCCATGCATGGCCTTTCCTTAAAGGTATTTTTTTTTCCTTGGGAGTAGTAAAGCCAAAAACCTTTCAGCCATTGTGAGCTAAGAGAAGATGGAAAATAGTTCTATTTTTTTCCACTGCGTAGTTGCCAACACGTGTAAAATGTTGCCAGGGACAATTCCTTTAATAAACTGCAGGACTGTCTAAACTATGGTGAATTTTAGTTTTATCTTCTTCCTAGTAGGCTGAGAGTGTTCAACAGAATTGCATGTAATTTTCTCTCTTAACGCTGGATATGCACTCCACTAATTTGAAAAATCACCTTGTAAAATTTTTCTTCCTGGTTTTCTGTCCATCTTTCCAAAATTAATACTTGTTCAGGGTGAGAGGTTGTCAATAAAAGGGGTGAACTGTTACTGTTCTGGAATAGAAGTGTTTAGTGGGAGAACTGAAGAGCATGAGCTTTCTGCTAGATTGAATTTGAATATTCTTAGAATGTAGAGGTCCTTCAGATCTAGGTTTTGAGTTCTATCTTGTCTCTAATTTGGCAGCTCTCCTCTTGTTTCCACAGTTTATTGTTAACCTATAAGCGATGCTAATGATGCTTACTTTCTGTTTCTGCTTACTGGGAATAGATAACGTAACAGCTCACCCTGTTGGATGCCAAAAATGTACTCCTTTGTTGCATTACAGAAAATAGTGGTTTGACTTGTTTTTCTTTTCATGGTCCTCTGAATGTTATGGCCTAAGTTCAGCTAAAAGTAGAAATGATTTAGCATACCATGACAGTCTACTCTTGCATACTTCTGGTATGATTTTTTTTTTTAAATGAAAATGATTTTGATAAACAGGTGAACTCTTGGATTGAACTGAATCTCCAAGCCTTTTGTGACCTGGTTATAGCTAATGCTGATGTAGCTACTTTGACATTGGTGATGACGAGTGGTGCATGATGTTGATGTTGAATGTCAAATTTTGAAGATTAAAGGCAGGCAGATTAAAGGTATGAATTATCCTGTGGTTATAAAGTGGCACTATAGAAGCTTTGACCTTTCTGACTGGGAGTTGTCTAGAGGTAAATGGCAAAAAGCCAAAGGATGGGTGTGATACTTGTTTTAAAAATGACTCACTAGTCTTTCTTTATTTCACTCCTTTTACCTAGAGGAGAGCAAACATTGCTTTTGAGAAGCAACATCCGTGTTCAGATCCAATTCAATTTTTCCTGACCTCTTTGAATTTTGGAACGTTATGCTGCTGTCAGAGAGTTGAGTTAAAGGCCCAAGTCCTGAAATTACACCTATGTGAAAGAATAATCTTTTCATCCCAAATTCCTCCCATCTCTTCCAAATGTCTATATTAACATCTAGCTGAAATCTTTACTTGATACAGATTACTTGAGGGTACGCAACTTAAATTTGTGGTCAACCCTCAATTTTTGCATGTTCTGAACTGTGGTGGCTTTCTGGACCTATACAAGTTCAGGGCACAGGAGATCTGATAGCATATATTTCAGGAGAGCCTACAACGACTTGAAGTCTCAGCTGTATGCTCTCTAATCTCAAAGTAATATTTAATTACCATTAAATAAAAGTAATTACTTCTAAAAGGGTAACCTTTACAACTGCACTAGCTTTCTGAACATAAGCTCTTCCTTTTGACATATTGGGTTGCGTTTTTCAGCAGGTTAAATAATTCATTCATGCACCACCACAATTCTTCTAGTGGGTGCTGCCATCTCTTTCTGGAATGTATGGAATTGTCGGTGATAACTAGTGCATTAGACTGTTTCCTTTTTCTAAATTTAAATGAAAAATGTTTCTTTTAAGCTTTTAGCAATGAACCCTTTTGTAATTTTGTACAGGAGACATGGCAAATGTTTGTCTCTGCCCCACATTTCATTTAGAGATCAAAGCAAAGTTTAAAAAGAAATTAGCCCTTGTCATTGTAAAGAGAGCCTTCAGAATGTAAACTAGTCATTAGTAAATCATCTGTATGATTTCTTTTCCCACTAGTTATACTTTTGCAGGAGTGAAAATAGCCTCCCCTTGTAGGTGGTTATAAGTGTAATATTCAAAAGCCATTAGGGCTTCCATTTCAAGTTCTTACTCCTGACAAACACTAGTTTCCCACATTCTCCTCACTAAAAGGTTTGGGGTCAGGGATATGTAGACAAGGAATGGTATAGTCTGCCTTTACATTTTAACGTCTCCTTCAGATGTCTGGGTAGCACAATGTTAGTTTCTTAGGCTGTTAAAAAAGAATAAAGCAAGAAATCCAGTATGCCATGGATTTGCAGAGAAGCCCAGGTGAAACTCATCTGTAGTGGTTTTCCTTATGAATAATCTGGTTAATTTCTTCATTCTTGGCATGAGTTGAGTTTTAGGGAGAGATTTGCATAGGAAGCATGGTGTCTTGGTAAGCTGAGGTCACAAGGATTTTCTATGCACAAAGAACACCTGTTGAGAAGGCCTTCCTATTGTCTTGTTAGAAAATGTTTTACACCCTGCACAGTGGTAGAATCCAAAAGGTTAAGGGCATTAGGGAGTCAGGCCCAATAGACATAATTTCAGGTCTTGGGGCACTGGCAGAGGTGATGATTTGTTGCACAATTGGGCCCCTAAAGAGATCATTGCCGTGCTCTGACAGAAATGCATGGCTGTAGAAAGCTTTAAAAATGCCCAGTTGTGCTACAATCTGAGCCCTCATTATACCCTCCAAATTGGAGCTTGATCCCCCAACTGTCTTAATCCCCCACGTCTGTTGGGTTGTGGGGGGGGGAAGCTGTACCACATGGCACATCCTGTAGGCTTCCTGTCCTTGTGCTTTTCCTGTTAAAAGGCACAAGGGAAAAGAAAATGCATGGAGAGGTGAGGCTGAGCGTGCAGGTTGAATGTTTGTTGGAGGAATGCGGTCTGAAAGTAGGGTGGACTGGAGTAATGTTTAACCTCAAAAATAAGGGGTTAAAACTAGAGATATTATGTAAGTGTGAACTGGTAAGAGGATTTAAGGGAAAAAGTGACAGTGTCAGATGAACAGCCAAGTAAAACGATTACTCTGCAAAAGGCAACGTTTTGTAAGTTGCAATGATCCTCCAGGATTAATACAAATTAGCAAGGTTCTGCAATTTGATTCTATTTCCTTTCTTTCATACCATTGGCCCAGTAATGAAATAGCAGTGTCAATGAATATTTTTCTTGAATGCTTTTTAGAAAGACTGTTGATTTGGAAATACCTTTGCAGTGATGCCGATTTCCATAGTCATGCCTGCTGTGCCATGGTATATTTGTACTGACAAACATAGTAATAAATCAGTAATTCATGGCATATTTTATTTAGACCCTAATTGCAGTTCTAGCTCATTATTGATATTAATGATCCAGCAATTCTAACTGTTAAGTGATGAACTGAGCAGAGAGCATGGACCATAAGCTTGCTACTCTTTTAATAGATTCAAATGAGAATTAGAATATGCATGCAAATTGGGGTCTAAAAGAAATGGGAGTCTTTCAGCACTATTGAATTAGCTCATTTCATTGGAAATCAAAGTAACATTAACAAGGAAGTGTATCTTGACATTTAACGATGTTGTACCCTCACCACATGCACTAGGTGTCACTATAAGAGCTAGTAGTGTGTTGTTTCCTGTCTAAGAAGCAGAAAAGAGACTATCTTTCAAAACTTTGTTTGTGTTATGCATTATCCCTTTAGTTCCTCATTTCAAGTAGGCTGTGCTGTGATTGAATATATACACATGTTAAATATAAAATGAATAATGTGTGTCAAGATATAGTGCCTCCATTATCTTCCTTCCCTCTTATAATACTGTCTATGATTTGTTGGAATTTCAGTAAAAGAAAAAGTTTTCAAATATCAGTGTCTCGGGGCTAGCCAGTGTCTGTTGACAAATTTTCAAAGTGCTTAAGTAACTTTTGGCAACTGGTATTTAGTTTCCCAAGTGACTTCGAAGCATGAGCCCCTTTTTCAGAAGTGTCTATGTCAATGAGAAGCTTTTAGAAAGTATTGCCACATGTCCACACTAAAGAATCTTGGAGGTTTCTAGTTATAAGCAGAGTAAGAATCTGGATCAGCCTTTGGATAGGGATACTGCCTACTTACTTAAAATAAATGTCATGCCGTTCCAGAGGCAAATACAGTAGTACAGCTGTATACCCCCACCTTTCCTCCCCACAACTTTCTGACCATGCAGTAGGAGCCAGCTGCCAGGGACTATAAGCCCCCAAAGAAGGTTAGACTCCCCCTCCCCCCCGCCATCCTGTGCTCAGAGGCAAATCCCCATCTCTTCCTATCCCCTCTTCCACCTTTTTTGCTGCTACTTTCCCATCTGTCCTATAGGTTAGAGGAGCTCTAGAGCTGCTCTAGCTGGGCTGTGTGGCACTTTTAGCCTGGGACAGTGGCAATGGTGGGCGAATGGGGTTCCTCTCCATGCCTGGTCCACCAGGTGTCTCTCACCAGCCTGGGAGCAGGTGTGGGGAGGGGGGGAACCCACCTGTCTGCTGCTGCTGCCACTGCCCTGGGCTGAGCCCAGTCTTTGTTCAACCCAGCTGGAGCAGCTCTGGAGCTCCCCTTGCCCTGGGGACAGTGGTGGATTGATGATCAATCTGCCTCCCTTCCTCTAATAGAGACAGATGCATGCTACAGAACTTGAATCTACATTTAGATCCAGACAGGTCCCTGATTAGAAAGTACCTGAATCCAGGGGTTGGATCAAAGCCCATTCCTTCTTTTCAATAAGAAATGAACTGTTTATATCAGACATAGCAATTATTTTAGCTTTTATCTAACAGAGGTGCATTTCTGTCCAGTCTTTACTCTAGTGTGGTTGTAAATTGGGTACATACTAAAATGTAATTTATTCCCTGGCAAATGTTGCACATAACTGAATTCTGTGCAACTGCTAAAAAGATACTACAAAGAGGCTTGCTGTTCCCAACTAATTTGTCTGTGTGGTTGTAATATTATAAAGACTCCAATTATGCATCCATACATGCTACTTGTTTAGTTTCTGTTAAATTACATAGTATTTTTCCCCTTTTTAGGATAGAGTTAATATTAATACTGACAAATAACAGGACATCTACTGTATTCACCAAAGACCCCTACATCTATGGTATCTGTAGGTGCAAAATTCAGCATTTGCCCTGCAAACACTGTAGCTATGACTAAAAATGATTAAAAAATTGGACTGTGAAGCTACTTTAAAACATTTCATATCAGGTTTGTATATAGAATTGCAACAACTTTACATTTTAAGCAGTCATGTTGATATAGGTCCTTTGTATATCACTTTAGTATCTATCCTTGTAACAACATGTATTATTTATATAGAACTATATAAATGTACTTCTCTAGTTTTAGAACAAGACAAAAGGATCTGTTGATCATCCTGACTGGTCTATAACTCTTTGCTAAGAGACTGGGGATCAGGAGAGAGGTGGTTGCAGTAGGATGTTAGTTTCTAGGCCAGCCATGTAATGCTCTCTCCGAGAGAAATGATCTTAATTCTTCTTTCAAGTATTTTCCTCGGGTTTCACTTTTTGTGAAAGGTTGAGAAGAACCAGAGTGCCTTGCCATTTCCACAGTGAGTCCTGGGGCTTGCTGGAGTATTGGTGCTGTCTTGCACATTTCATCTTTTAATTTATGGAGGTATTTATTGCAAAGTTTGAGGAAAAATTGAAATCCCCCTCTTGCCTTCCTATTACTTCATGGTTTTAAGATAAAATATGCAGTCACACTCCAAAGCACTGATTGTTTGTTTGTTTGTTTCGTTTCTATATCTTTTTCAAGCGTTAAATACTCCAGTATTTAAATGAGAACCCTGTTACAAAAAGTTCATATGGAGTTTGATTTTGTTGGAGCAAACTGTATATGAAGATTGTGAGGAAATTTTGGCCAAGATGTGAAAATACATATAAATTAAATTAAGGTTCCTGAACCATATTTAGGAGCCTGAGTGACGCAATTGAATTATTATTGTGTGTGTGTTGAGGGGTGGGGTGAGGGGAAAGAGGAGTGAATGAAGTGCAGCTTATGTTTGGTGTTTTCTGTTCTTTGATATTAAGTAGAATGACTGCTCATCTGCTCTGCAAATTAGACCATTTAAGAATTTTGAAAACCTTAGCTTGCAAGTTCACATTAGAGGAACTTTTAAATGTATATATTTTTCTTTACTTGTTGAAAATGTTCTCCCAATTTATCTGCGTTTATCCATGATGCAATTAAAATGTAATGTTGAACACTAACCCTGCCATATATTATATATTAGATCTAAAATTATAGTTTAGTGGTAAGGTAAATATACACCTTTTTTAGACCCCTGTGGAGGACTGCTTACAGTAGCTGTCACACTTCTGGAACAAATGCAAATATTCTCATAATACATATATTGCATGTAGTGACACAAATCAATTAGTACAAACCCCAGTCAGAATAACTAGTAAGACAATTGATTGGAGATGGAAGGCAAGACTAGATTAGCGAGTGAAAGAAAATATAATTGGATACTTTTAGATAAACACCACAATTGTTCTTTCAATCTCCTATAACCCTACTGTCTACAAAATTTCTGTATTCTTGGAAAAGACCTTATCTGTCTTGCTAGTCAATCCAGGTAAAGAGAACAGTCTGTGAAACATTCTCTGTTTGGGTCCAGGGTTTGCACTTGTCACTTCTGTCTGTGCAATCAAAGTAATAGTTCTACATAATGGAAGAAATCCATGTGAGAGGAATGCAGGCTAGGTTCTTCTAGAAAGTTCAGATACTCATCTTTTTTGCCACCGGTCTTATGATGAGTGTCTACATCAGTGTAAGACCCATGTTTTCCAGTTGAAACTCTTTAAAACCAAATTAGGTTTAAGTGCGATTGAAAGCACAATTATGTCTTAGAGCAGTAAATTTAGCCCTGTATCAAATGATGGCACTTTCCCATTTGTTTGCATTTTTCATGCAAATACCTAGGCATAAAAACTTTTTTCCAGTTGAATTTCTAAAACCAGCCTTTGAAATTTGATCTTTTTCACATCCCTTATATTTACATGTTAAATTTAGTTAGATAAGTATTATCCTTGTGTGTGATGCACATAAAACCTATGTGAATTTTTAGATGATATTTTGATATCAGAGTGATATTTAGCCCATTAGCTTAATCATTTGCAATCTGAGCCTTGAAACTTTTACTGTGAAATCTAGTGAGTATATTGAAAAAGACCTGGAACTCAACCTCCTGGAAGTGCATGTGGGAATTGATATAAACCATCACATTGGACCACACACAAACTGGCTGCATTGGAGGACGAAGTATAGAAAACTTCTAGGGGCAATGCTTAGTATTCAAAGGCAACAACCTAAGAGATGCATTTTAAAAATTTTATTTATCAGAACAGTGCATACCACAACACTGATTTTTTTTTTTTTTTTTTTTTTTTAAATAAGCTATTATAAAAAACAGGGATTTTCTCCTCTCCTCATCCTTGCTCATGATTTTGTATCATCTGTTGACAAAGGTGGAGATTGAAAGGTAGGTCTGTCCTGAAAATAAAAAGGGTTGTCAAAATATCCTAGTGGAAATCATCAGTTCAGAATAGTGAGATACCTACATTTGATCTTAAGCTGCATCTTATAACATAAAATATGCAATAAAAATATTTTTTGTCATTACTCTTTCTTTAAGCTTAAACAATTAAATATACTGCCAGTGTTGGAGATGCAAAGTGTTGCAGGCTGCTTTTGGTTTCATGTTTTGGTCATGTTTTACCAATTCTTTTTGGATGGGAATTATAACTAGCATTATATTATTTTGAACATGTCACTGATACCTTTGGAAAATAGGTGTATTCTTGGGTATTGTGTAAGGACCTCAGAAGAAGGTGGGGGAAGAGACACACCTGGTAAACTAACTGAATCGGAGATGCAGCTTTGATTAACTTAGTCTATAAGGTGCATCTCTACCCTGCCTTCCATTGGAGAAGTAAGGCAGCTCCTTAGTTGAAGCCTGGAATTATGAAATGCCACAAGAAGCATCCACAGAGAACCATATTTGCAGGTCTACCTTTAATGCAATTTGGAAAGAGATATATATATATTTTTTAGTATACTGTGGCAACTAAATTTTAAATTGCTTTTAACAGATTATGACTGCTTGCGCACTCTTTTTTTTCCTCTTTTATCCTTCCCATTTCCCTCCTTCCTTTTTCTTTCCTTTGTTGCTTAATATTAGACAGATTTGTATTTTAGATTGGTGTGAACATAATTGAGATGTATGTATGTATGCATTTCTGGTTTTACTGTGTTTTTAATCTGCAATGCAAAAAATCAAAAGAGAGAATGGTCAAGGGTATTTACCTACGATTCCATGCTGTGTCTGACTTCCTTGTGTAGGTCAGTTAGCTCCAGATGCTTAAAGGTGTTTGGGGAACCCAACTCTAGTTAAAGATCTCATTGTTAACTTCTGTTTATTTGGATAATGCTATTGTTCTATATGCTAAAAACTGGGGACATGGGTATTATAGTGAGGGGGGAGGGGAGCATAGATACACCTCTAAGAGATGGAGAAGACTACTATTCAATATTGTAGGTGTCTACATTTAAAAAATAGAGCCAGAAATGGAACAATAAAAATTTGGAGTATGTTAATGGAAGAGCCCCTTTTAACCTAGATTATGTGGAAGAAATGTTTTTAGCCTGCACCTTCTGCAAGAATAATTACCCCTTAATTGCAGCAATAAAACCAGCAGGATGAATCTTCAGGTACCTTAACCCTGGAAACTGATTATTCAAACACACTTGAGCACTGAGTCAGTTCAGCCCTGTTTTTATTATTTACAGCTAATCAAAAACACAATAATTGTATTCAGAAAAAATTGTCCTGAAAAATTCATGCCATCTTTTTCATTGGAAGTATAATGTTTGGAAAACTGACTGACTTTTGAGGATCTAAAAACATTCTAGGTGCCTTCCAAAAAGTGCTTGCTCTTTTCTGAGTATACAACAAATAGTGTTATGGTGTGTGGGCTCCTATTTCTGTGTGAAACTGAAAGAGTTTAACCTCCATTCCTTGGGGACAAAACAGCAGGAAACTAGTTCTTAAGACTGCCAGACCAGAAGAGAGGAGCTGACAGCAGTAGCTTTTAGGCTGCTGGGAGATTTGGCCTGACAGCTATGCTGCTTAGTGGAAGAAGCCATAAAAAGAAGCAGTAGAGGAGCAGAAAGTGAAGTGCAAGTAATTGATTTCAGATCTCCTCCTTATCCAGGAGACCTCTGAACTAGGGACAGGCTAGGGAAAAGGAAGAAATGGGAAGTTAACTGTTTGCCTGATAGTGAGGAAGTATATAATGGACTTGTGGCCACAGGAAGCCACTTGGTGGTATGTTTTTGTTAATTTCCCCCTGTTTTGGACTGGAAACTTTGTTGTTTTTCTTTTTTCAAGGACCTGACTTGAAGGAGCAGTGACTCTGAACCCCTAGGAAGATTGGTGGGCCTGTCATAGTTATAAATAGGAAGGGGGAAGTTAAAGGTGACAGATTATGATCAAGTAGTCAATTTTTCAAGTGGATCCTTTTCTGTTCTCATACGTGAGATGGCAGAAGTGGGTTGCTGCAGAGGATTTGAATGCATAAAGTAAGGTGGCTTGGGTGAATAGATTTAGGGAGCATGAGGGCAAATCTAAAAAAAATTAAGGAAATTCTTCTGAGGAAGGGGGTTACCTAAGTTGAAATCAATGGGTAAGCAGGAA
>NW_005842028.1:1498199-1501742 GCF_000455745.1 Alligator sinensis | reverse complement strand
AGGGGGAAAACAGAGAGAAATCCAGAGATGCAGACAGAGGCTGAATGGTGCAGGGCCCTAAAGATAGGCAGAGGAAGCTTTTTAAATTGTTATATACTCTGATGAAGACATAGGCAGGCAAGGTTCTTTGAGTAGATGTGATATATTTTATTAGACCAACTGAGTAGTTGGGGGGGAAAAAAGTTCTTAGCAAGCTTTGGGCACAGTTGTCCTTCAGGCATAGGAAGGAAGACATTGCAGCAGTCTGAGACAGCTGTTTCGAGGATGGCAGTTGGAATTATTTGCAGGTAAAGTGGCAAGATTTGGCAATATCCTGAAAATGTAAGGAAGAGTTAAACATGTCTCATATTCTTTTACTTATGGACTGGCTTGCAAGAATGTTGTGCTCCCTTTCTTTACCCTCATATCCATAGTGTTGCCCACAACAAATTAACCAACTAAAAATTGCTACAGTGTGGTATAGTACGGGGGAAGAAGGGTATGACAGGGGGCCTTCTGAGGGCTGATCTCACTGTGGCCCGTCCACCTGTTCCTGGGCCAACTGCCCACGTTCCCACCTGCCATGCCTTGTTGTTAATTATTTAATAGATGATAATTAGCAGGAGGCTGCCCATTTCATGCCCCAATGCCAGGAGACACTATCTGCGGCTCCATTCCTCCCATACACTGCAGCCCAAGCCTCACAGATGGCATCTATGTTCTCATAATCACTGGCTCTTCACTCTGGGCCCTAGAATCCTACTGATTGAACCCCAACCTAGAATCCTCTTATCAGGCATACTCTTCTGCTGTCATACTAGGCAACATAGCTCCCTGAGCTGCTTCCCCTTCGGGTGTGATCCCCCCACAGGGATCTTCAGCTACTAGCCCTGGACCACCTCCAGGCCAGTTGGAACCCCAGGCCCACAGCTCTTGGGCATTCCTTGCAGTGGGCCCTGGGCCCTTCGACCCTTCCAGTCCTGGCCCCAGCATGGGCCAGTCAGGGGAAGTTCAGACAGGCCTGAGTCTATGGCTCTTATTCTTTCTCTCCAAGGGTCCACCCTCTGGGCCCTCCTAAACAAAGGGGTAACCCACCCGGTTGTGGGGGCTAGGAGTTAAGGTGCCCCAACCTGCCTTTTACCAGGGTGGTAACCGGCCTGGCATTTCCTGGGGGCTCCCACACCACTGGGAGCCCCACCAGGCCACCCACTCCTGGCAGGGTGCAGTTTTAGGTCATACCCAGGACCAGGAGCCTCCTATCCATCCCCTACAGCTCCTCCCTTACCTCCAGATGATACCAGCAGCCCTCTGGCCAGGCAATGTTGTGGCCTGGCCCCCAGCATCAGAACTTCCCTGTTTATATGGGCAGCCCATATAAATAGCTTCCCTAATCAGGCACCTGCCGGCTGCTGCCTTCTGGCCCTTAAAGTGGCAGGTACAAACAGTGCCCTGCCACTAGGGATCATGAAAGAAGAAAACCAAGAGAAGGCAGGGTCATGATGAGCTATATCTATGTGGCACAATAAAGTGAGATGCCAAAAACAGTATAGCTGCTTCCATATCTCTGAATGGCACAAGAAGACAGTATAGACATACCCACAGAATGAAAGGCAAGGTAGGATATTGAGGGTATGGAGGGTGGCTCTTTTTTTTTGCTTACCATTTTTACCATTTTTCTGCTTCTTTCCAATATTTAACAAGCAAACTCTTCTGTCCCTTATTTTGCCTTGGCATCCTGGTGCTTCTATTCTAAAATGACAATAGGAAGCATACAAAAATAATACTAGGAAAAGTCAGCCTGTATGGAATATGCTGAAATCAGCAGAGTCCTATAGAAAGTCTCTAAAACTTGTAGAATTTAAGATAATTATATTCCTGTTATACAATGTCATAAATTTTGGAAGTTTATTGCTTTATATTCAGTCCTATAGAACTTTTCTATGGGGTGACTCTTGTATGTTCTAAAGATAAGGAAAAATTTCTCATGTATGCGAGCTTTTAAAATATGTTGCAAGTTCAGTCTGAGGAATGTTTTTTAAAAGATAGCCAGATAGAAGCTTAAATGTCTGGTGTACCTCTTTGTGCTGTTGTATAATAATAAATGTCCAGTATCTCTTAGTGTTTAATCCATCACAGGCAAAGCAAAAACAAGGAGAAATAGGCAGAAACTTGTTTGCCTTGTTGGTGTTCTTTAATAGTCTCAGTCTCCAAAATAAAAATACTTTACTATAGCATTAGAATGGCTTTCCCTTCACAGTCTAACTCTTTCTTATACCTATTCATTGTTTTAGTCTTCTTATACAACACAATTGTATTTTAATGAGATGTGATTTTTTTATTTTTTAGGAAAATCTTAAAATAATTTTATTCTAAGGTGTAACAGAGAGTCCTGGAAATAAATCCTTTTACTTGTCCTCTCCAAAGGTGCAGCGGTGGTACAAACAGATTGTCACCCTCCTGCCCGAATGGCTCAAAGATGACCCAAAGATAGTAATTTAATTTTCAATTCCAATTCAATTCAGGTGTTTCTGCTATAACTAGGTGCCATTTGTGGTGGCTGTTTTGTGATGTGGATACAGGAATTGGATCAAGGCACCCGCTTCACTTCACCCGCATCATTGCATGGCTGAGACCTTGTTTTCAGCTTGATTTGAGCCAGTGACACAGGTTTGTAATCCATTAGTAACACCCTGTGCCATATAGTCGCCTCTAGACTTTATGAAAACAAAGTAGTTATGGTCCCTTCTGTTTGAACAGAGAGGGAAGAAGATGAAATGCAGTAACTGTTGTGGAAGGGAACCATTTTGCACAACAAACCAATTTTTTAGAGAAAAGCTCAAGTCTTGCCCCCACTTGCTCATAAGGCACCTGTGTGTCTTGTTGTGTTGCAAAAGAGACAAAAGTTTAGGTCCCTAAATAGATATTGGCTAAATAACAGCTCCCAGCCAAACAGACACACTACTTTGGCACATACAAGACAATTGGGCAGGGTAAGGGTTAAAGAAGCAGCTATTCAGCCATCTGTCTCCATCCTCTGCCTGACCTAAAGGTGTGAACAAGCATTTGTGGGATCTGGTTTAGGCAGCTTACTTCAAGCCACCTAAACTGGGAGTGGTGCCTGCAGGCATTCATTGCTGCTGGGAGCAGCATGGGCAGTCCAAGGTAAATGTTAGGGGATGTGGAGGGGCTGGCAGGATCAAGGGGGAGGGGGACTTGAGGTGGGGGCAGGGGGAGATGGTTCCTGTGCTAAGAACAGTTCATCTAGGGTTGGGAGGGGTGTAGGGCTAGGGCAAGTACCGGTGAATGCGTGAAGGTATTCAGTAGACTAGGTTAACCTATTTTAGATTGGGCTAACTGAGGTTGATATCAAGTTACCTCTGAGGCAAATTAACTTAGTGTGGCCATGCCATTTTTTGGGTGATTTTAAGCCCTGTGAATGCCTGCATTTAGATTGTCTACCCAAAGGGCACTCTATTCTGCTGTGGATAATCCCATCTTTATGCCTCCCAATACCCTTGCCCAAGATGCAAAGGACTGGTTTCACAACTAAGACTGCAATGCAGT
>NW_005842028.1:1490813-1498168 GCF_000455745.1 Alligator sinensis | reverse complement strand
AGGACAGGGTTAGGGTTGCCATCCCTTCAGGATTGCCCTGGGGTCTCCAGGAATTGGATATAAATCTCCAGGAGACTGCTGAGAATCACCTGGGAGAGAGATGATAGGGCATTCATTAAAATAAATATTAAATGTTGAATCTGATTTATATAGTAGTCCAGTGGTCTTTTAAAATGTAATAGTAATGTACATTTTGCCTTCCTGATGTAAAGTCTATGTACCATAACCCATAACTGATGCATGTAAGCACATGGGTATGTTGGCGTTGTGTGTTGTGGGCACATTGGTGTTCTGGAAACCTCCCAGAATAGATTAAAACAGAGTTGGAAAGCCTAGGCAGAATGGTGAGAACAGTGAGCAACTGTTTGGGGTGTGATGGGAGCAAGGAATTCATTTAAACGGGTTATTTGTTTCAAGTGGCTCTGTGCCTCCCCACTCACTTTGCGCTCCCACTAATGTTGTGAAGAACAAAAAGTACTAAGCAATTTACACTGGTTTTTGGAACTTGCAAACCCATGTAAATCATGCTTCAGGTCTGGCCTTCTCTCTAACAAAATGATTTCTTGAGGTTCACTGGAAATGTAATGATCAATAAAGTAAATGGTGTGAATGCTTTCCGCAACTATTTCATAGTTCTTTTGAGAGAGATCTATTTAACACTCATGGGCAAAAATCTGTAAAATACTGCACTTCTGAAACCAGGTGAATGCAGTGTTTTTGCTTTGTTCTTGGAATTTTCCATGCGAAAGTTCATTCCTTTTCTTTCCTGTTTGCTGTGGACATTTATATGGCAGAGTGCACAGTGACTAAACACAGGAAATAGGAGTCCTGTCAGTAATATCTGAACAAGATTTTCAGATGAGGATTTAGTATTTTTTCTCAACCCTCCCCACCTTTTCCTTGTGTAAAGTGAAGATGGCGGGGGGGAAGGGGGAAGGTTGAGGGGAGGAGGGAGAGAGACTGTTGAGACTTTCATTTATCTTGTTTTTCTGTTTAAGTTGGAGTTCTTGAAGAGTTCAGGTGTAATCACAGCCTTCTGTTGCAACAGGAAGCACCATCTGCTGAGGCATTCTGTAAGCTATATAACATCTCTCTAGAGATAGTTTAGCATTCAATTCACAAAGAAGGATGGCAGGGACTTGTAAACAAAAGGAGACAACTGAAGCAGTGAAGAATGGGCTGTGCTCTAAAGATTCAATATGTTTCTTTATAGCTGAAAAATCCTGTAATGCTATAAAAGCTTGGCAGAGATCTCTGATGTATTAATTGTTTATTTTCCCTAACCTTGCTATTTGAAAGTGAAAAAGTAATGCCAAAATGTTTAATTTCTTTATTTCCACCAAAACTTTTGAGATGCTTGTTGTGTGTTTTCAAGTGGCTGCAACGGTCTGAGAGAAAAGTCGAGATTTTAATTAGTGTTACCCTGATTATACAGTGCGTGCCTAGCAAAGAGCTAATATGACATTCATGTCAATGTACAGTCATACAGCTGCTTGAGATGAACAAGTGTTTCTAGGAACTGGCTCATCCAGTCTTAAAACCTTCTAATATATATACATACCCATCTTCTTTAGAATATCCATGTTGTTAGTATCGCTTCTTAGGTTGTAAAACAAACAAATGTTTACTCAATTAATAATGTCATAAACCAAAAAACAAGCCACAAAGTTATTCTACAAAAAATGTGGCTTGTGCCATGAATTGAATGTATAGCCAGGTGCACTTCCAGGGCTGGGATCCTCATCAGTTGATCTTGACATCATGTACCTGTGCTACTGGGAGCCTGGATCAGCTGATGGGGCTCACAGGTGTGGGAGTACATGGTATGCCTTTGCAGCTGGGAGTCCTGTCATCTGAGGGGGCACCCTGCTGTAGGAACTAGCTACTTGCTTGTGCAGGGGGAGCCTGGGACCATGATCACACCTTATGTCAGTGCAGAGGAAGCTTGGGATCAGGATCCTAGACTCCTTCTGCACTGTCAATAACATGTGATGGGATTTGCTGTTTGATCCCAGAATCATGCCTCCTGGCATACATGTGTGGCATGGTAGGAAGTGCAACTGTGTGGCTTGCTCATCCGATTCCTCAGCTCAGGCTTGTGGAAGGGAAGGGAGGGCTACTGTAGCATCCCCTGGCTTCTAGCTTGAGCCACTGCAGGGATGTGCCTGCATTTCTGGGATGTCTGTCTGATTACAAAACTGATTTAGCCTAGCCAGGTTAGATTAACTTGCAAAAATTGAATCAGTTCAGGCTCAGGCTTTTTGAAGCCACTCTGTTTAATTTGTAAAGTATTCTGTCTTCTGCTAAATTCTCAGTCAGTGATTATTTTTATTTTTTCCCAATTCAGGGGCTTCTCTGTAAGGCCATGTTTCTATTCAGGAAATAGGAACAGATCCAATATTTTCCCTTGGCTATATATTAAAGGTAATATTAGAGTTGATTTGCATTTGGTCAAAACATAATGAAATCCAATGAGAGTTTTATGTATGTAATGTAGAACACTTTCAACTAGATTTCGACACCTTGGTTAAATTTTAATGGAAGAGGTGTGGATGAATCTTCTGTTCTGTTTAAAAATATTAATCTTTTATTTTCAACCAATGCAACTTTATTTAGTCTGGCTTAAGTAGAGCATGGACTGGTTAACTGTTCCTTGGATTTTTGCTCTTATCTAAACAAATTTAAATATATTTTTCTAGTAATAATTTGAGACATCTCAAATGCTTTGCTAAAATCTAGCTGTGCTATATTTACCTACAGTAGCCTGAAGTTCTCTGAACATCCAGGGCCTCTGAAAGAATATACTAAAAAACAAATTTTTGGGTACAGTATCGGTGTGATCCAGCATATTTAGTTCTATACACTGGATCTGCTCATCTGTTTCATAGTGTTGTCTGGCTACAGAGGAACCTCTGGTTATTTTAGATGTCTACTCCTTTATCATAAGAAGATGGCTGTTGATTTCAAGTGTTTGGTGTAAGGGACCCAGGCAGATACCAGAGTAGACTTTTGTATAGAGGAATGCTAAAAAGTGCCATAGGACTGATACTGGGGGAGAGAACCTCCTACATATGTGAACTGCAAGCTCTCACTTGGAGGCTGGTGGGAAAGAAAATCTACAGAAAAACTTACTCTGTAAACCCATATGTCTCTATAAACTGCAAAGGTTGGATCCTATAAAGTGCAAAGGAATTAAAGTCAGCAGGAGTTCAAGGACCTCAAAACCTTGCAGAAGTCATTCGGTTGAATTTGGGACTTCCCTCCTATTCATCACTGAGAACCCTGTAGTCCTGGCTTGAGGTACAGCAAGTTATTTGGACTAAGGCCTCTGAAAAACTGAATATTGCATTCTCTGAATCCTATTCTTGCTTGGGTTGGGGTTGACTTGCAAAAGGATTTGTATTTATCTTGCTCTCCTAACAGTTGAATTAGAAGATCTGAATTTATGTGGGTTAAAGAGCCATAGTGGCTTAGGCAGAATTCTGTAAACCCCTGTCATCTGTAATACCCACTCTGCTCTAGAATAATTCAATTAGCAGTGGGCCTGGCCTGCCATCTGGGTATACTTGAATAAGAGAAATCTGCCCTTTATCTGTTTGTATTTTTTTTCCTCACCTTCCTCCATTGCTCTAGCTCTGTGTCATCAAGCATTTGGTGCAAGTGCCCTACTAGATTGCTGGAAAAATCTTTTCAATCAAGTATCACATTGGGTTTTGTTTTCACAAATTTGAATATCTTTCCTGTTGAAAATTACTTGGCAACAAAAGGGATGCTTTCAACTTGGAGTCATATTACACTTTTGCCTGAAAGTTTGTTCCATTGTCCCAAGTAACACCTGGGATTAGTATAGTTTAAAGAGATTAGACATGAATGTATTTCTTTTTCCTCTTCAGCTTGTTGTGTGTGTGCCATTGGCCTTACTGTGAGTACCCTTAGACAAAGTTGTATATGGAACAGAGTTGTCTTAAGGATTTCATGTTACCTTTCCTTTACTCCCCCCCCCCTCTCCCAAATAGCTGGAATATAATTTTGTTGCACTTTTGTTGCAAGTGACATGGAAAGTTCTGAAATTAGCCAGGAGGGGGGAGAAAAGTGGAAATGCTCTTGTGTATATCGGTCAAGTGGCTTGATATGGAGAACAACTGATGAAACATGGTATATTGCTTAATATAATTTCATATGCCTAGTTTCTTACAACTACTTTATACATTTTTAGTATTGATAAAGCAAATTTGCTGTGAAGTGAGGTTGTTTAGAGGAATTATTTATTTATTTTTTTGAGGAAAGCCAAATTGAAGCTGAAGCTCTTGTTTTGCTTAAAATTGATAATAATATTTATATGCACAAAATTCAAAAGCACGTTATTGATTTTTGGTATGAATTTAGTTCCTTTATAATGTAAACTATGATCTGCCAGAAGGAAGCAATATGTTGTTGATACCTTTCTGGCCTAGATAAAAAAAAAAAAGGATTTACCACCTGATTCATTCCTCATCTAAATTGGAGAACAAACTGATGCATATAATGAAATAGTTACCGTTTGAAGTGTTCTATACTGGCTTGCTTGGAAATCTAGACCTTGGAAAGTAAGACTTCTTGCTTCCAGCGCCTTTCCTTAGATACTGTACATCAAATGTGTTCCTACCAGTTTATCCATTGTCAGTGATTTAACGCACATGCTCGGTACACCCCTTTTATTCCATCGGAGTGTCATTCTTGCTCTCTAACTCATACACTACTGAATGCATACTCTCAGGATAATGTTTAACTGTTTGTAAAGTATCTTAAGGTTCCAAATATTTACAGTGGCTGTAGTCTCCCTGCTCCCAAATCAGTGGCTGATTTAGGCACAGATCTGGAACCTTTGGTCTCTGGAAAGAGGTCCTGGCTAGCAGGGAGACGGCAACAGAATTTGGATATACAGACCCATTTGCCACTGGAAAGAGGGGACATAAGATGAGGTCCTGGTGAGGTTACCAACAGACTCTTCTGCCCCATTTGTTATCTTTATTTGAATATATCCATGTTTAGTATAGGAAGTGATATGAAGTACCTCCCCCCACAGTGTTTAATAGCATAAGGGCAATTAAGTAGCCACGTGGCAAGGCTTTTTGTCCATTAGACAATTGCTATATGAAGTGGTGCCAGCAGTACTTCCAAGTCCCATTTAGAAGAAGGATGAAAAGACCATTCCTGTCTTAACTGCACAGAATTGGTGCAAACCACCGCTGACTAATGTGGCCTCACAGGCCAGTCTCATCTTTCCCTCAAGCCTTTTGGATCCTTCTGCTGATGCTGAAATGACGACACATCCATTTTATCAGGGTTATTTTGCTAGTATTCTAAAAAATGGCAGTGATCACTATAGATTTTCTTTCTTTAACAGTTTCACAGCCAAAGACCAAAACTATGACTTCGTTGATGGTTAATAGGAATCCCTGGAGCATCAGAAATTGAAGGTGCATGTTAGAATCTCTATTACTTGATCAATGCTGTCACTAATGCAAATTTATTCCCACAATGCATGGAGTGACATTAATTTTATGTTGTTTACGTACTCTTGCCATAAGGTTAAGCAATTCCTACTATTAAGCTAGATGAAATTGCATTACCTTAATGAAATGCACTTTACTGATAAAGAAGAATGTCACTTTCACAAGTGGAAGCACTGTTAGCAAATTTTTACGAGAGAATTCCCAAAATCATATCTTAATTGCTTGGACAGCTGTGTAGTTTACATAACGAGCAAACAATGCCAAGGTTTTTTATTTTCTTTGTCAGCTGTACTGGATGTTAGTATGCGGGGTGGACCTTTTTTAGGCCTTTTATTACTTGATTGCAAATCATTCTTCATTGCTGCCCAAATTTATGGAAGGACATTGCTCCCTGAGGTGCCGTATCCTTTCAGGTCTGTAACTGAACATGACTGATGGCTCCAGTGTAACAGTTGCTTATTACGGCGCTCACTGAGCTATGATTGCTCCAATACTTTATGTTGGCAGATGTGTTTCCCTTGGAACAGCATCTCCGAGACAGAGGTCATTGATCAAACCCCCCTCTGGCTGTTCCATTATGTGCAAATTATTGCTAAAAGCAGAGAGACTGAGTGCGCGCGCGCGCGTGTGTGTGTGTGTGTGTGTTCATTGCAGAACTGAATTGTGGGGAGGGAGTAAGAACAAACAAAATGAAGTAGAAAAAAAATTCTGACTAATCTGGAACAATATCTTTGCAATATGACCAATAGGTGAAAAAGGAATTAAGATTATTCAGATGGTGTTCAGTTACAGCATGCTGTATTTTAAGCTGAGCAATGTACAATATTTTTGGTTCTACTCTGTGGCTTTTGAGTATTGTTAGTGCTGGAGTTAAACCAAAAGAGGGTCAATCAATACACAACATGCTCCTGTTACCAATAGCTGGGTATATGAGGGAACTTTTATATTTTGGAAACAGCCTTGCTAATATGGACAATGATAGAGCAGCATTCTGGTTCCCAAAGAACAGAGCAGAGATGGAAGAAATCCTGAATAAGTCAAGGAGAGAGCCAATTTGAAGTAGCTGCTAAATTGACTTTTACTTTCCTCCTTAGGCTGTATGTGGTAAGAGAGACAAGACAGCTAGTATCACATGCCCTCTCACTGCAAGACTCAAGTATGTCCTTTAAGATGTCTTGTGTCCAAATGGTGGGTAGGAAAGGACTGTGCATAAGTGCAGGCAACGAGCATGATAAGGTAAAGATCTCTTAAACAGCTGGATCTCTCTGAAACACTTCAGATAAGTGTCCCTACGTCAAAAAATTTTGTCCAAATGGAACCTCTGAATATTTTGAATGATATGTATCATTAGTGATGGCAATAACTCCAAGTTTAGTCATGGATGCAGAAATCATTTTTTCAAAGCATTTGCACATTGGTTGGGTTTCTGGGAAGTCTAAATTCAAGACAAATTCAGAAGCAACTTTGGCAAGAAGAGGAAAACTGATGCTTTGGAAATTATGTATTAAGAATTTGGGTTTTTTTCCCTTCTAGGCTGTGAGAAACCAACACGGGGAAACCATCTGTTCCAGGTTAAACACTTGGAGCAAATTAAAAACTTATTCTGCTGGGATGCTAATTTTACCAAGAAATTCAGAACTAATACCTAATTCTGAATAAATTTCTGCTTTCAGTTTTGGGTTTTCTGAACATCCCAAATTCACTGTTTTTTGTTCTATAATGTTTGAAAGACTGTGTCATACTGTTTCCAACATACCTTTTTAGGTAAGATGGGAGTTGCTACCATAACAAAAAACTTTCTAGTTCTTGGTGAAAATGGAAGTTCCTATTTTTATATTTTTGCCCAGCCTTTGCCCGGCA
>NW_005842028.1:1488163-1490725 GCF_000455745.1 Alligator sinensis | reverse complement strand
AGCAGGACGAGACAGTATGCTGATAAGAAAAAATGGTGCACAGTGAGACAGCCTAAGGTCAATACTGAGGTTCTAAGTACCTGGCCTGGGAAACCTTTTGACCCAGGGTTTCCAGAGTTGGCAACTCTCAAGTGAAAAGGGTTAATTATCAGAGATGATTACTGAGATGATTTTCTTCCACGTGTCAAGAAAAACAATAATCTGTTTTCCCTCCCCATTTGTCTCCCCTCACTCTGCTGCAAACAGATTTCCTTGTTTTTGTTCTCATTTCTGGCTACTGACTTGTTAGGTGGTGGCTGTAGACAAATCACTTAGGATGTGTCTGTCTGGCACAAAGTAACACCCTACACAGATACCTTATGCTAGTTCTTCAGATGCAAGGTCCGGAACGGGAGGAAGCTTAGCATCATGCTGCAACCAGGCTGTTGTAGCTCTGCTGAAAAAGAGCAGCACCACACCAATGCAGCTATACTGTCCACAGTTCCTAAGCTAGGATGTACAGGATCGGTCTGTAAGGTATTCTGTATGGCACTGCATTTTGCCATGTAGACATAACCGTCACTCCTCTACTTCAGCTACCATGCTTATAAAGATGATAATGACCTGTGTATATGTAGATTTTTTTCTTAATGACCCAATAAATAAGCCAAGTAGAACTAGCCCCAATTTTCAGCAGTAATTTTGATTCTTTCTCTGATAATTTGATCCATCCAAGGAGAAACATGCTGGGACAGGTCAGCAGCTGGTGTAAACTGGTGTAGCTCCACTTCAGAGGTGTTACAGAAATGTCTGACCAGCTGGGGAACTAGATTTTGTTAAGCTAGATCAGAGTAGGAGAGCCCATTAACTTCTTCAGATAATAATAAGCATCTTTACTTCTTACCGATGAATGCAATGAGGTTACCTTAAAGCTGTTCAGGAATAGTGTTCTCTCTAGGGAGTACTACTTTTCTTCATGAGTAGTTTGGTCATGATCATGCTGGATACCAAGCAATTACTTTGCATAGCATTGTCAATTATTTTAACCGCATGCTATATATTATATCCACGTTTGCTTCCTTTTTAATAGAAAAGATTTTTTTCCCCGTTTGAATAAAAAAAGTAATCAAAACCAGCTCTTCTGGAGAAAATAAAAATGACTGTGATTAATAGATAATTTTGTTCTATCCTCTCTTTCATTTTCTTTTCAGTAAAGGATTCAATTTTAAATTAAAGGAAATTAAAATGAATTTAGCAGTCGTTCAATTTTTTAAATTGATCGTTACTTTAGGACTGTTCAATCTACATGCTGATGCTTGTATTCATTCCAGTACACAATGAGATGCTGCTAAACATGGAGATTTTTCTGTGCCTTTTGAAACCATGAGATCCATGAAACCATTCTGTGTTGAGATGATAGAACTGGTTTGCTAGGAATGTGCAAATAACTCTCTCTCTCTCTCTCTCTCTTCTGGTGGCCAAAGAGGAAGAGAAATTCTTTCTTTCTGGTGGCCAAACTGAAAAAGTGACCCTTTTTCTTTCACCTCTCCCTTCCCCAATTCTGTCTGGATTGATTAGAATTTTTATTTTAGGTCAAATTAAACATTTCTTTTCCAACTTGAGGATTACCAAAATCAAAGGAACATGAAAAGGTACACATTGTTTAAAATTGAGGAGAGTGTGTGCTGCCCACTACCTCTCCCTTGTTTCCACAGTTGTACTCACTTGTGGCGCTCTCCCAGGATGGGCATGGCTTGGGTTTAAATTACTTCTCTGCTTTGTAGGGCTTAAACCTATATCTCCCACTTCCCAGAAAAGTGCCCTAACCATCACAGTAAGTAAGTCAATAGGAGTGGGTTGGATTACAATTTTTAAGTGTTGAAGGAGTTGCTAGTATTTTCACCAGATTTCTTCTTTCAAGATCTGAACACTGAATAAGAATGCTCCCTATCCCTGTTTTGGTCTTGAGAAGCCAACATTTCATGGACACGAATAATTGTACAGAAGAGGCTTCCATCCTCCTAGATTTGTCTGGAACCAGCTTCATGTTGAAATCATCCCTGTCTTTTCTCTTAGGGTAGTTGGTGCATCCCTCTTTCACAGGGATGATCAACAGGCAGTTTCAGGAAGCAGAACTGTACATCTTTCACAGCGAGGCAGGCATCAATATTTTGCCATGAATCGGAGTTATCCTACTGTAGGAAAACCTATGGCTCTAGATATGATCTTAAGAAACTGGTCCAGTGGGTAGGATACTGGGCCTGGATTCACGGAATTCAGACATTTTGCTGAAGTTCCTGGCTGTGCTGGTTTTTGCCCTGCTTGGGCACTGTGGTGTGGTTGGGGGTGGGCAGAACAGACCTGGCCCAGCCCCCACCAAGACCTGAGCCACCAATCTGGACAGGAGGTCCTCATTGCATGAGGGCTTCCTTTCTGCCCCCTCTCAGTCTCTTGACAGTTGCAGCCAGGAGCTGCATCAAGAGGCTGCTGGGCCCAGGTTTTTGCTGGGAAGAGTGTGAGCGTGAGTGTGTTGGGGGGGATGGGAAATAGAGCCTCTCTGCTGCATAGATTTCCCCCCTCTTT
>NW_005842028.1:1458426-1488086 GCF_000455745.1 Alligator sinensis | reverse complement strand
TGTGGTGTGGGTGGGGGCTGGGCAAGGTATGCATGGCAGAGAGACTTCTTCAACTGCTCCATTCCCCTCACGCCACAGTTTCCAGTGGGGTGAAAAGCAGTGCAGCCAGAGTCCCTCTGCCATGCAGACCCAAGACCTGAGTCTGCAAACTTAGTGGGGAGGGATCCATATGGCAAAGGGGCTCTGTTTTCTGCCTTACCCCCTCTACAGTTCCCAGCACAGCTGCTTCTGGCTACATCTGGGGGAACAGCACCTCTGTTCTACATGGAACCTTTCCCAAGCTTGTGGGCACATGTCTTGGTGGGGCCTGGGCCAGGTCCATGTAGTAGAGGGGCTCCATCCCTAGAGCTGCAGTTTCTGGCTGTGCTGCTTTTTGCCTTGCTGGAAACTGTGGCTGGGGACAGGGGGGAAATGGAGCATACCTGCTGTGCAGACCCAGTGTGGTTCCACCAAGACCTGAGCCTGCAAGCTTGAAAGAGGGAGATCTATATAGCAGAGAGGTTTAGTTTCCCTCCCCCTCCCTGCCTCTCCCACCATAGTTCCCAGTGCTGTGAAAAGTGATGCAGCCAACAGCAATAGCTGGAGGCCAGGCCAAGTCTGTACAGCATAGGCTCCATTTCCCTTTCCCCTCCTGCCCACCCCCCCCACCCCAATCATACAGGGACGAGACAGCCTTTTCTGTCTCTTGTCTGTGAAAACTTGGAGGCAGGGGTGGAGTGCTGCTCACCCAGAGCAGATGAGCACTGGCTGAGGCTAGCAAGCTGTCCAGCAAGGGGGCCCATGGGATGCTGGGGGAATGCAACCTACCTTAACTTGGGATGGGATGTGGTACAGACATTCCATAAAGTGGTCTAATGTAAAGTTTGATACCACAGCCATCCAGGGTTAACTTAGAGGAGGATCTGCCATTTTTAAAGCACTCTGTGCTTTGCATGCCTGTTCTGTTATGACTAGAGTGCTTTGTATGCACTTAACATGTGATGTGTACTATCTGTACCTAACCGTGGTTTTTGGGCCTTGCTGCTTTGGCTGCCATACTGTGTGCATTCAAAGTGGCTGATTTCTTCTCTCTACTGTAAATAAACTAAATAATAATAGTAAGTAAATCCCTTGCATATGTGTTGTTGGCAGCATAAATGATTTGGGATAAGGGAAGGTAGCTGAAGCAAGGGAATTGGCAGAATAACAAGAGAAAAGTAATGGAGGGCATACAGCTATAAATGAAGGTGCTGGACTTGACCACAGATTGGAAAAAGAAAGAAAGAAAAAAGCCAAAAGATCATGAAATATCTCAAAAAGGTTTATGCAAACCCTTTTAAATTCCAGTAGGAGCAAGTTTAGAAACATTTGCTACATCAGAGCTGATTAAGTAAAAGGCTGGTATCTACATTTTCCCAACTGTCAACCAAATGTGCTGTATTTCTACAATTAAGTGGGTGTGTCTACATGCGCTGATAGCTTTGGTGGGCAAAAACCATTGCACTGCAGGTACATTGCTGTAGTGATGTGCTCCCTCACTATAGTGTTTCTCTACAGTGACGTAGCAGCTAAAAATAACTGTGCGTCACGTGGATGGTACAGTATAGGCTGTTGTTGCCATCACTTAGTACTTCCATAAGTATGCACAAACCCTTTCTTAAAACTTTTCCACATCAGTACTAAATGATGGTGCAGTAACAGCCCCTACTGCTCTGCCTGGATGGCACACAGTTATTTTTAGCCAATATAGAAGTATTAAGTGATGGTTCAGTAACAGCAGCACCAAAGGGGCACATGTAGATGTGCCCAACTGAATCATAAAGTTCCACCCTTTATTAGTCAGCTAGAGGTTACCTTTTTTTTCTCATTATGGGGCTTAAGACTACCTTAGCCACTTGCAAGAAATATCCAACTGGTATACATTCAGTCCTCTGAATATTAGTAACTATAAACCTGTCAGTGCTGAAATAGAGCTTTTTGTGAAGATGAACTATTTTAATTTAGGAACAAAACTGTTCAGTTATTAACTTGGGGCCAAGTGTTTGCTCTCTTATCCCCAAATACAGTAGCATAACTAGGGGCATGAGTTCTTGCCACCAAGTTGGGAGGGGTGCCAAGTTAGGTGTGCCAAAAACATCTCCGACCCCCTATGGAATCTGCACCCCAGCAGCAAGAGCAGCCTCACAACCTTGCTCCTGCAGCAGGAACCAATGTATGAACACAACGCTGCTGCTTTGCTTTAAGAGTGAGAGCCGGAGTAGGCAGAGCATGCAGCAACAGTAGCAGTCTGGACTGGATAAGACTCAGAAGAGGTATATAAGGAGGCAGTCCAAGTGACTAGGGGAGCAGCCAACAGGAAGAAACAAATAGGACAGCTTGCCAATAGTTTTCTGGGAGCAAGAAGAGGAAGGAAAAGAGGCACCAGGCTCCAGATCCTGCTCTGGGAAGGTAACCTAGCCAGAGTTGCCTGTGTGCTTGGCTTGCTGAGGGCTATTTTGTGGGTTTTTGTGCTTGGGTGTGTGCTCATAGTTTCATAGTTGGTAGGGTTGGAAGGGACCTAAGTGGATCATTTAGTCTGACCCCCTGCCATGCTCTGAGCAGCTGAGTTGACTGATTGCTGATTGATTCCTGCCTGGGTCATAACAAAGGGGCCTAGCCAGTCCAGGCCCAGGAGAGGTCTGTAAGGAGGCAGTTTAAGTGACCAGGTGATCAGGAAAACGGGAAAAGCAAACAGGACAGTTTCCCAGCAGTTTGCTAGTCAGTTCACAAGTCAGTTTGCTGCCCCTCTCTTTGAAGGGGAGCCTGAAAGGCAAGTTTCTATGGGGTTTTTTTTTTAATATATGTAATTAGGACTGACTATATAGTTTTATTTTAGCAGCTAAAACTTAACAGCTACAACAAGACTTAAACCCCTTGTTAACCAGGGCACTTATATGCATGACAAAAAAATGGCCGTTTGTGCAGTTTAATTGCATCATGCTGTACATGTGTAGGGTTTTTTACAACTGAATGAGTTTGCTACATTGCAAGCAAAACCACATCTGCATGTAGCTTAGTTTGTAACATAGTTTTTTCTAAGGTTGCAGTCCTTGACATCTCACCCCCCTGCCAAGGGAGAGGCAGGCTGAAAGCAGAAGTGAGGGGCCTGATCTTTTTTTCCCAGAGCTTGCTGACGTCTCTTATGGTTGGTGGGCTTAGCGGCCCCTGAGCTCCAGAGGGCCCTAGTCCTTCCTTCCATGGCATCAGTGCCCCCTGGGGACACCTGGGCAGCTGGCTAGCAAGAGGGTGCTGCCCCAGCTCGGGCTCAGGGAGCAGTTGGATTGGGCTGGGTCCTGCCTATGAGCTGAGGCAGCACCCACCTGCTAGCTGCCCACCTAGGTGGCCCCAGTGGGTGCAGTCATTGTGGAGGGAAGGTCTATGGCCCTCCCCAGCTCAGGGTTTGCCCCCTAGCTGTGGGAGAGGCGGGTAGGCTCTGCAGGTTTAAAATAAATAAATAAAAGGATCAGGCCTCTTGCTGCTTTTTGGTTTTTTTGGGTTTGTTTTTGTTTTTTTCCCCCCCTCCTCCCAGTGAAGCCTGCCTGTGTGAGCTACTGCCAGGCCATGCAGCCCCTGAGCTGCAGTTGTGGTGCCCTGCTGGGGCTGCCTATGTGGGGTGCTAGCTGCATGGGTGCTGCCCTAGCTTGCAGGCAGCACCCACTGGATACAACTCTTCCCTGAGCCCATGTGCTGGAAGCCTGCTGGGAGCTGCTCCCCATGTGGGCTCAGGGAAGAGTTGAATTTCACAGGTGCTGCCTGCCATCTGGGGCAGCACCTGCATAGCTAGCACCCCACCTCGGCTATCTTGGGAGGTGCTGGTGCTGTGGAGGAAAGGACTGGGCCCCCTCACAGCTCAGAGGCTGCATGGCCTGGCAGTAGCTCACACAAGCAGGCTCCATTGAGCAGGGGGGAACAAAACGGTGAGAGGCCTGATTGCCCTCCCCCCTGAGTGCCTCTCCTACAGCTGCAGGGCATGCTGCCTGAGCTGTGGGGGGGCCCCAGACCTTCCCTCCATGGCAGCGGTGCCCCCCAGGCAGCACCTGTCCACTAGCAGCCCTCCCAGGCAGCCCCAGGGGGCACCACTGAGTCAGAGGGAAGGACTGAGCCCCCCTGCAGCTCAGGGGTCACTTGGCCCACCGGCACTTCCCCCCCTCCCTCCAGCTATGGGAGAAGTGGGCAGGCTTCACAGGGGGGAATATAAAAAAAAAAAAGAATCAGGCTCCTTACTGTAATGGTGATGGAAACCCCTAAATTGAAATGGTGTGTTTTTAATTGTTGCAGTTAAAAACCCACCACTTCGATTTAGGGGACTAAATGCCCATCACGTGTATAAGCCACTCTAGAGTCCAGAGCGAGTGGGAGTTTGCTTGGAAACTCTCTCTCTCTCACATTCCCACACTATAAGCTTTCTGAGCGGAAACAGGTTGCAGGGAAAAGGGAATCCTTCAGATCAAGGAACAGTACACAGGCCAGCTGCAGAGGAGTTTGCTAGGGAAGATCTGCTTGGAAAGAGGCACAAAGTGAGAGGCAGCAGATTAGAAGACCTTGAGACATGGCTGGAGGATGTCACAATACCAGAGCCAATTCCACTTCCAGCTCTTCCTCTAGTTTCACCTGTGAGGTGTCTGTCCAGGCAGAACCACACACTGTTGAGGCTTCCACCCAGGTCCTGGTTTGGTGTTGTGCAGACCGTGGTTTGCAGACTTCTTTCAGTATCAGCCAGGTGGGGTAATGCCTGCAATGTGAGTGGTGTCTTCTGGTGGTGTCCCCCAGGAAGAAGGCAAGAGAGCTGCAAGAGGAGGTAGCAAGGCTCTGAAGCATCCTCTGCCATGAGGACTTCATTGAATCCATGCTGGAGGAAACTTCTAGGATTGTGGAGGAAGGGCTGCCAGAGGTGGTGCTAGAAAAGGCAGAGGGCATGGACTCCCAGGAAGGTGGAAGATGCAGTCATCCACACATGCAGCACTTTGCCTGGTGAACAGATATGGAGTGCTAGCAACAGAGGAGGAGGAGAGCATGTCATTGGTGGAAGAGGCCAGGCCAGGAATCCTGAAGATGGGGAGGATTGAAGAGGAAGAGATGGATGGTGGTGGTTGGAGACTCTTCCTTCTGCAGAGGATGGAGAGTTCCATCTTCTGGCCTGACCCGTTGTCCCAGGAGGTCTGCTGCTGGGGACAAAACAACAACCCAATTTTCAAATTAAAAACAACAACCCGAAATCCACATTTTTTCCGTGACTAAAATGAAACACCACTGTTTGTGTGTGTATGTGTGGTGTCTCATTTTAATCATGGAAAAATGTGGATTTTGGGTTGGGTTTTTTTGTTTTTGTTTTTTTTTTAATTTTTAAATCAGAGAAAAGAATGATCCCTGGTGCTTTGAAATAGTCAGCATGGATTTATGAGGGGCAAGTTATGCCTGATCAACCTGATTGCCTTCTATGATGCGATGACTGGCTCTATTGATGCAGGGAGACCAGTGGATGTAGTATGCCTTGACTTTAAGGTTTTTGATACCGTCTCCCACAGCATTCTTGCAAGCAAGCTGAGAAAGTATGGGTTGGATGAATGGACTGCAAGGTGGATAGAAAACTGGCTGGATGGTCTGGCTCAACAGCTAGTAATCAATGGCTCAACTTCTAGCTGGCAGCCAGTATCAAGTGGAGTGCCCCAGAAGTCAGTCCTAGGGCCATTTTGTTCAATATCATCATTAACGATCTGGAAGATAGGATGGAGTGCACTCAGCAAGTTTACAGATGACGCCAAGCTGGGGGGAGTAGTAGATGCATAGGAGGGTAGGGCTAGGATACGGAGTGACCTAGACAAATTGGAGGATTGGGCCAAAAGCAATCTCATGAGGTTCACCAATGACGGGTACAAAGTTTTGTACTTGGGATGGAAGAATCCCATGCGCCACTACAGCCTGGTGACTGACTGGCTAAGTAGCAGCTCTGCAGAAAAGGACCTGGGTGTTACAGTGGACAATAAGCTGTATATGAGTCAGCAGTGCGCCCTTGTTGCTACAAAGGCTAACAGCATACTGGACTGCATTGGTAGGTGCATTGCCAGCAAATTGAAGGAAGTAATTATTCTGCTCTATTCTGCATTGGTGAGGCCACATCTGGAGTACTGTGTCCAGTTTTGGGCCCCCCACTATAGAAAGGATGTGGACAAGTTGGAGAGAGTACAGCGGAGAGCAGCGAAAATGGTTTTGGGGCTGGGGCATATGACTTCAGACAAGAGGCAGAGGGGACTGGGTTTATTTAGTTTGCAGAAGAAAAGACTGAGAGGAGATTTGATAGCAACCTTTAGTTACCTGAGGGGTGTTTCCAAAGAGGCTGGAACTAGACTATTCTCAGTGTTGAGAGAAAAATGAGCAATGGTTTCAAGTTGCAGCAAGTGACATTTAGGTTGGATATTAGAAATAACTTTCTCACTAGGAGGGTGGTAAAGCACTGGAACAAGTTACCTAGAGAGGTGGTAGAATCTCTATCCTTGATGGTCCTGCTTTGAGCAGAGGGTTGGACTAGATGACCTCCTGTGGTCCCTTCCAACGCTAATGGTCTGTGATTCATGCCCTCACTTTTGGAACCCATGTAATGCCTCCTCCCCCGCTCTTCTGCAGAGTTTGACCAGGGCAGAATCCCTGCTTGTTACATCACTGCCCACAGGTATAAATGAATGCCTCAGAAGCAGCATTTTTTTATGTCCATGTTCTGGCTGGATGTTGATTCCTTCATGGCTGTGTGTTGAAGATTCATGGCTACAGCAAATTTGAGTATGTTTGAGTACAGTTGAGGTAGAATGCATGGGTAATATTCCCTGTCCTCCAACCACAGTGCTGAATACCCCTCCCAGTTGTGTTTTATGGTTTTGTTTTCTTCTCAAGCACACCCTATACATAGGTCAAAGCCAGAATTTTTTTTTCAATAAATCTATTTCTGTTGCAGCTAATTTGAATACCTATAGGATGCATGTATTATGAACTACTACCTGCAGTTAATAACTTTGGACATGGATTAGTTGTATTCCCCCTAGAAACAAGCCTCAATACAGATCTGGCAGAATTTACTGGCTCTAAAAGCTCCTGAACTTCTTTGAAAATGTCATTCTGAACTTGGTGACCATCCTTTTCTAATGTGGACCGGAGTGCTTGTTACAAAGAATGAACAAAAAAGGCTGGAAAGGCGGGGCTGGCTGTTTTAAGAGCAGGACCTTTTGGGCCAGCAGGGGCCAAGTAGGGCTAAGAAGGTCACATGACTGGAAGTGGAGAGTGGCCTGGACAGATACAAGCTTGCCTAGAAGAGACAGGGGGGCAGTAAAGCCCTGAATACTGAGAGTCCCTGTAAGTAGCCCCAGAAGGGGAATGAGTTTTCTTGCAGTTTTCCTTTTTGTTCCTGGTTTGTTTAGACAGGAGGCCTTTGGGGCAAAACCTTGAGTAAAGACTGTGTCCATTACCCTGAAGCAGGGGAAGAACTCCAAGTTGAGATTTTTGTAACAAAGACACCTGGTCGACCAGAAGTGGATGTAAGGTGAAATGTGGAGGCAGCATAACAGGCTGTTCCACCGTCCTCTCTGAGATACTTCCTACAAGGAAGGACAGAGCCACAGATGTGATGATCCATGGGCCTGTTGTAGTGGCACACAGCATTAAGCAGAATGGCTGTAAAGCCCAAGGTCTAGGGTTCTAGCTCCCAAGAGAGAGAAGTCAGGGAGGCACCTGGAATCTGAGGCAGCTGGACTGAAAGAGAGAGAGAGAGAAAGCTGGTAAAGCAATGGCCGGGATGGAAAACCCAGGGAAACAAAAGGCATCAAGATCCCTGCTGGGTGGTAAGAAGTCATCTTGAGATTCCTTCTACCTCTTGCTTCAGGCAGGGGGTAAGACACCTTCCATATTGATTCATTTTTTGCAACAAGGCATGGCAGATGAGTGGGACTGGAAGGACTTTGGGGTGGGGTGGTAGGGTGGACTGTGATGGGCAGACTTCCTCTCCTCCCCCTCCCCCCTCACAAGTACTGTCAGACTTGCAGACCCATAGACTTTGTTCTTGCAAGGCATTTCTTTACCAATTCCTACCTGTGCCAATGCCCAACTACCACCTGCATGAATAAATGGTAGAGCTGGCTGGGAAATGGATTTTCCTCTCCCCATGGAATTTTTTAGTATCAAAATAAATAAAAGCTTTTTTGGGAGCAAAAGCAGGATCTTCTGAAGTTGAGAGAGAGGTTATCCAGAATACCTAGTCATCTGGTGGTCAGGACACTCAGCTGGGATATTTCAGGTTCAAGTTCCTGGCTGAATTTGTTACCAGGGTGGTCTCTCTCATCGTCTTTTTCAATCAGAAATTCCACTGGGGACTTAAGAAACCCTTCTGGTCAAAACTGCTAGTTGCATGAAAAATTTAGGTTTTGATGAGTTGGCACTTCTTGACCAAAAAAAACCCAACCATTGAAGAATTTGATCAGTTCTAGCGAAGTGGTTTCTGATGATAGATGGCATTGTAGGGTGAGGACCTTGTGTGATACTTTAAGTACAGCAGGAAATGTAATACACTTAGTAAATTTTGGATCGCATAACATGGTTGTTAAAAGTTGTGGATGCCCAAGACCTGTCCTCATGAATTTGTATTTATTTCTGTGATTTCCATATAGCCTACTAGAAAATAAAGCATCTTGGGTAATATCTAAATTGCTCAGTAAAACAAAATAAATGTTAGCAAAATCAAAGTTGTTAAAAGACTTTTACAGTCATTCTGCCAGGGTTGAAGTAGCAATCTTTCCAGGTCAGTAAATATCTAGTCTAAGGCCCGTTGAGTCTTTCTAGATTAGCAACAGTATATATCCATACCCTTTCCAGGTCAGTAGAAGGATTTCAAGTCTCTGAGAGTCTCCCCAGGATGTATGAAAGACAGTTAGGGACAGCTTAAGCCAAATCCAGTCAGGTTCTATTTATTCTAGTTGAACTATCCTAATATGCACCAGCCTCTTCTAAATTTATAAAGGTGCAAATTTGGCACTTAGAAATGATAAAGTATCTTCTTAAAATACCAGTAATGCTTTAGATATCATGCAGTAGAATTTAAACAAATAAATATATTTGCAGAGTCTAAAAAGTAAAGTGTTTAATTTTTATAAATGTGAAGCCAAATTATTATGAATAAGGTACAAGATTATATTTAACTCAAAAGTCTATCTCATTTGATACACTATGCTAAGTATAAAAAATATGGTATTTTGAGAGAGATCTTGCTAACTTGTGAGAATGAGAACACATGTAACTAGGGGCTCTGCTACATAATCAAATGTAAAACTGGATAGAAACCAGCTCTTGGAGTGGAGTTGTTACACGTTTTCAAGTACTAACTTTGAAGCAGGTTGGCTCTTCTTATAGCTAGATAGTTGTTTTTTTTTGGTGTGATAATTAATTACTTTGCAAGTGTGGCTTGTCTAAATTTATTGCATGATTAACTAATTAATTGCACAATATATGTAACGTAGCAGGATCTTTGGAAACATGCAGTAAGTAGTGTGTGAGTTGCATGCTAATCTTGAAGTCTTCCACTTTTCCTCTTCATGCCACACGCAACAAAACTTCACCAGTAGGGTTATTAAAACAGAATGTGCAAATTATCATGTCTTCAAAATACCTGAATGTACCTTCAAATATTCTGTGTAACTTCACTTTTCACTATAAAATTTCACTATGTATGTATGTATAAAAATAGCATTTGCTATAAATAGGTTTTTGTGTATGACTGACTACATGGAGCCAGCTTCTATGAACACCATTATAAACTTACCATTTTTTTGGTGTGCACAAGATCCGGTGGCTTTGGAATTCATAGTGCACTGTTTGTGGCTGTGAATACCAGTCATCAAGAAACAATTTGATATGGGCTGGTGGTATTGAGAAATAAGTTCTCACTGAAAAAAAACATAATAACTTGAAGGTAGAAGACCTGGATACCAAGTGACCTTGCACAGAAATGAGGTTGTGGATATGCAACCTCATTTGGGTTAGTGCATAGAAAGAAAACTTGATGCAATTCAGGAGAGAGTGATATCAGAGAGATCATAGGACTAGGAGTTAAGGGATCTACGTCCAGTTGTGAGACTTGAGCAAATCACTTAATTTATGTGCAATCTATTTCAGTTCCCAACCTGTAAAGTGAGGGTAACTTTACGCTTTGTAGCTGTGTTGTGAAGATAAAATTCCTTAGTCATTGTGAGGCACTCAGTTAAGATAACATCATATTACATTAATGTAAGATAATACTATACTGAGTTACTATAATGCCGTATACGTGTCTAGATGGGTAGGTAATTATTGAAATATTAAGGTATAGGAAACAAAATTGTGGGGGTGGAGGGTGGATATTCTAAACCTGAAAAAGGGGAGAGGGGGCCAGGGGGAAGGCATACTGTCATGAAATGCAATATTACAATGGTATTATGTTGGAAACTTGTATTCAAGTTGGATCATTCCCATGTGAACACCACAAATGACCCCATGGATAATATGATAATGCATGTTTTAAAGTGGCTGAAAAGTGCAATTGGAAGTGAAGCAAAAGTGGGATCGAACTCTGGCAAATATAAGGAAGGAAAAATCTTATCAAAAGGAAAGAGGGGGGAAACTGTCAAAAATACAAGATCTCTAAGAATAGAAGCATTAAATTCAGACTTAAGGTTGCCTGTACACAAGTGCGGAGGCTGCTCTGATGTGCTGTAATTGCAGCATGTCGGAGCAGACTTGATTAATTGAGTCTGCAGGAGCATGGCAATTACCATGCCCCAGCAGCCTTCCACATCTTGTGCATTAGTACTTCTGTACTTCAGAATGGTGGCATGGTCACTTGAGCTAAAACTAACTGAATAAGCTTCAAGCGCCCCCGTTGCCATCTTGAAGTGTGGGGACGCTGATACATGAGACACTGTGGCGCTTTAATTAGAATGGCTTTTGAAACTGCTCTAATTAAAGCGCTGCCCCCCCCCCGAGCATGTTAAAAAATGCCCCAAGTATCTATACCTAACTAAGTATACTCTTAGATACCGTTTGTTTCTGTTTCATTCTTATTTCTCTTAACTTTCTAATATACTTTGTTTAATTTATGGTCATTATAGACATGTTGGAAAGAAAGCAGTTGTATGATCTTGTGATGAACCATTGCAATAATGCATATGCACAAGAAGATGGAACTAAATTTGCAAATGAAATCTTAATAGCGTTTCTTTCTTCATGTTTTACTTGGCACACTTTTATGTTCCTTTTAATATAAGTTTATTTTATGGCAAATAGAACAATAGATTTACAGCTTGAAGGGGTGCTGCTCTCCTATAGTGTTTCAGATGAGTATTTTCTTGGCTGCCTGGGAAGGGATTGAAGGGCCTCACCATGTTCCCAGCCATACCCTAAAGCAACAGGAATTTCCTGTGTCTTAGCAAGGAGCGAGGGAGGTAGCAGGATCTGTGAGCTGGTCCAAAATCATGCAGAGCTGGTCAAAAATCAAAATTTCTGTCTTACAGAAAATTCTGGAATAAAATTGCTGCATTTTGTAATTAAAAAACTAAATTTCCCATAGAAAAAAAATGTAAAAACCCTTTTAAAACAAAAAACAGTACTTGTCAACAAAATAAAGTTTTATAGGCCAAAAGAAAGCTAAGAGCCTTGGAAGCCATGGTTAAACCAGAAGCTTTAGAACTTGGGGCCTCTACAAGCCACAACAGGAATCGGAAAAGCCCTGAAAGCCCTGGTTATAGTCAAAGTCCCAGGACTTTCAGTCTTCTTAGAAGCTTTGGAAGCCTTTGAGGCTTTTACTTTTCATTCTTTGCAACATAAAGCTTTTCCAAGAGCTTTTCCAACCACACAACTGGGAGAAAACTATGTATCTAATAAAACACATGAAAAAGGCTTTCTCCTCTCCACAAATCAAGAAATTCAGCATCTAAGCTCTTAGCTTTGTTTCAGTGGATTTTGTATTGCTTAAGGAGGTCTATCCATTGACTTCAATGGAGTTTGATTCAGACTTTTTGAGCACTTGGCATCTTGTCAGCATACTTCTGTGTGAAAGCAGCAAATCTCACCCACCTGAAAACTCGGATAAGAGTGAAAATTGATTTTAATAAAAGTATGACTTCTGGAACTTTCGTTCTGCTCCATGACATTTTTTTTACAGCGGTAATTCACTCCATGTCGTATTCTATTTTAACCTTTAAATTCAGGTTTCAGCAAACAGCTGAGTATTTAGGATCCTGATTTTAAGTAGATATAGCTTACAGTTTCAAAGTTAGGGGGGGAGGGAAAGTAAAATTACCTTGCACACACAACAGAGCAGCATCATGGAACTACTGGAGCCTTGCAGTTATGATTAAACCTCTCTCTTTTCAGATCTTGTTTGGCCTATCAAAATTGTGTGGAAGAAACTTAATAACTTGCTATTGAATGGGTTTTGGCTAGGCGTGCTACTGTGCTGCTCAGAAAAACAGTTTGGTATCTTTTGAGTGCATTCAAGCAAAACTGTCAATGTACACAAAGCAGAATAAAATGAACAAAAGATAATGTTCAAAAAGAACATCTACTACTGCTACTAGAGAAAAATATGCCTTGTGCCAGAAGGTACATGTATTGGATAATGTGCACACAAATAAATAAATAAAAAAAACAAAAAAACCAAGCCCACACTACTGCTTGATAATCTTGTTTCCTATTACAGGGATTACATCCATAAATCTTGTTCAGAGCTGAGTATACTGAACAGCAAAGACCCAAGTAATTGGTCTTATTCCATGGGATGTCCACTGGACTTCTGATAGACCTAAAAAAGTGTGAGATTTGACTGGTAATCAGCTGAACACAACTTTCTCCTTTTGAATAATTCTCAATGGACACATTTTAACTGTGGAGTTTGCTCATGGCAGGAACCTTTTAATTAGAGATTTTTGACTTGGTGGTATCTATAAAGTGCACCATAGCACACCCCTTCCTGGTGCCCTTTTGTTGAGAGGGTAATCGGTGATTTTCATTTCCTGCTGTTTCTCAGCCCCCTTGCTGAAGATGGAGAATTGGCTTGCTTGTCCCTGTGTTTTAGCCTAAAGCTTTTCTTTGATTTTTTTTTTCTTTTATTTCCTGATGTTGTGGTGGTTTTTACCAATTTACTTTCTCTTCCTCCTCCTCCTACCGTTCCTTTTGGAAGGGAGTGAGGAGGAAGTTTCTTACTGGGCCCTGGAGTTGGCACCCATTTTAGCTCTCCATTTGTCTGCTGTACCCTGCAGCCCTGTCGCTTTGGGGCTGTGTTGCCCAGTGAATATTCCCTTGCTTTTATGAACAGAGGTGGGTACTTCTTTACTTTTGCCAATACTTCTATTCTATGGTAGTGCTTTGTACTGCTCGATGGCTTTCAGAAATTGTCCTTTGTGCAACAGGGTTCTTTTGGCTCTAGTTGGACACCCTTGATACTTATATTACCTGGGAAAATCTTGCAACCCCAGCAAATATTCCATCTGCCAATCTCACATCCCAGACCTACAAGGAGTGAAGATCAGGCTGTAAATATTTATTCAGGTGAAAGCGATGGGGTTGATGTCAGACTCCCAAATGAAAGGTTTTGGTTGGTACTAGAGGTCACTCAGCACCACTAGAGTTAAAAAAAACTTGAAGCACTCCACTCGTTGAAGGATGGCAGAATGGTTCTTTTCTCTTATTCACTAGTGAAGCATAAGACTATGTATCATCTTTTTAGCAACAAGTTTCTGAAGCATCTCTGATTTTTTTTTTGCTGATCCTTAGGGCTGTGTGAAACAGCACCATTTCATTTCAACTTCTGTTTCACCATTTCAAAGGGACAGTGTTTTGTTTCGTTTCATCAAAACTGTTTCACTTTTTCGATGTTTTGCCCATTGGCCTTTAATGGGGAATCATGAAAATGCCTAAACCGTTGTCATTTTGTGCCTGATTCAGATAAAAATTGCAGGGATGGTAGCCCCTTCTGAGGGCATGAAGCCTACCAAGTTTTAAGGAGAAAGATGAAGAGTTTTTCTGGGAAACTGCACTGTTCAATAGCAAAACTTGTGACACTTGCTGGCTGCGGCAGCCTCCTCTCATCCAGCATGCAGATTCTGGGGGCCCACACCCCTGGGAGGGCTGTGGGACTGTGCTGGACTCCTCCCATGTGTACAGGCTCCAGATCTGTGCATGGGATGAGAGGAGGCTGCTGCTGCTGCCTAGGACCAGCTCTGGGCAGATTGCTGCTGCCGCTGGCCCCAGGCAGCAGTGGCAGCCTCCTGTCATCTGGCATGCAGATCCAGGGGCCCGTACCCCCAGGAGGAGTCTGGCACAGGCCTTCTGGGGGTATGGGCCCCCAGATCTGTGTTCTGGATGACAGGAGGCTGCCGCTCTCGCCTGGGACCAGCGCTGAAGCCAAGTAAGCCTGGTTTCAAAACATTTCAAAACTTTTGAAATGTTTCAAGTGCCTTTGTTTTGTTTCCAAGCTGTTTTAAAGCTTTTTGTTTTGTTTCAATTTTTCTGCTTTGAGCTTAAAATGTGTCAAAACTGCTTTGAAACGGAACACCCGATGAAAGTTTGCACGGCCCTACTGGTCCTCCACCCTCTCACCATTCCAACACTCTGAACAGCCTAAGAAACAGCACGGCTTTTGTAGGTGGAAGCAGAAGTTTGCCCTGTCCATAACTTTATATCATGGTTCTACTAACACTTATGTATGCTGTTACTAGAGGCATAACTTGCAAGTTTTGAGCCCTGGGCAAAACACTGCCAGAGAATTGGAGGGTGGGGGGGTGGGGCTGGGAGAGGGGGTAATGCTGAGTGCTGGAGAATGGGGTGGAGGAGGGGCAGAAGGGAGATCAGTTTTACCTTCCCAGGGGACTTTGAGACCCTAGCTACTGTTTTCAGGTTGCTGACTACCCGCTGACACCTGGTGGATGCTCCTCCTGTGTTAGTGGTCCTCCTGGGAGTCTTTATTCTACTGTCCCCTATGAGTTTGCACCCAGCACTGGTCACCCACCCCCAGTTATGCTACCAGTTGTTTTCATACTTGGGCCCAGTTACATGAGGCTACTGGGTCCTGGACCCAAGAATGAATCTGTACCATTCAGTTTAGATACCCACCAGAAATACTCTTTTTCTGCCCTTTTTTTTTTTTGGCAATACTCTTCTAAGAGTCTGTGCCAACAGGAAGCTCATTCTTTTAGTTCTGGGGCAGTAGAAAGGGTTCTTTCTGCCACTGATGTTCTAGTTTTCAGTTTTGTCTTAAGTTTCTATCACATGCTATTTTTAGCTTAGGAGGTTCTCTGGTCTATAGTTGAGCTACACAACTTGCCAATGAAACCAACTCTCATTTCGGACAGTGAAGTAGCATTCACCATAGAAGGGCTAACATAGCTAGTGGCATGGTGGTGGCATTTTACCTTGTGCTTGTCTTATTTTTAGAGAGATGCTTAAAATGGGAATACTACATTCCTAAACACTGACAATGAAGCACTGATGATTTTCTTTGCATGGGAATCTTACTGTTGATTTAATACAAGGCTGTATGCTGCCTTTTGCTCTGGGGAAGAGAGAGCTTCATGTCAGAATGAGATAGGAATGCACTACAGAAGCAGAGGAGGGATAGGGATTCCAGTATTCCCAAAAGCTTTTTGCGGTAATTTCCCTGACTAAGGGAATCTCTGGTTTTGGTAAGTAAAAGGAGAAGACTGAAGGCTACCCATTTTTTTTTTTTGGTAGCATTCTTCTCTTTTGCAGTACACATGCTCTCATGTTTTTCTTCGTCTCCTTTTTCTCCCTCCTCCTCAGCATGCAGTTAAGAAAAACATTTGTTTCCGTTTCACTTTCCTACAGAAAGGAAGAGCAGCAAACCCAACTGCATCAGGGAAGGACATTCATTATTACTTATATTGCATTAATGATAAGGAAGAGGGAAGGACCCAAGAGTGTTTATATTTTGGAAGAGACGTCATGCAGAGATTACTCAGTCTAGGTTCATGGGAAGATGGGGATGTAGCCACAATAACTGGCAGTTTGATGCAGTGGTAAAGTGAGCACTTTATACATAATGGCTAGATACAAACATTCAAGAAGCCCAAGGAGGAATTGATCCAAGTTATGTGGTTTTTTTGTAAGCACCATTTTAGATCAATAGCGAACAGAACATATATCCTCTTGGGGAGAGGGGGAAGCGGCACAAATCTTAGACTGGGTTCCACCATTTTTAAAGAAGTCAGTGCTGAACTTCTGTTATGGGTATAGGCTGGTTTCCAGACACTTATACTAGTAAAAGTGTGATGTCTGTACCTGGCCAGTAAGCAACAGGTTTGTGCTATGTGAGAAGGGAAGTCAAGACAAGCATAGATGATAAAGCCTTTCATGCTGTCTGTGGATTTTAGACTTTTTTCCTTTTCTTGGGTTATATCACTTTTAAGGACTTTTCTGCCTTGCTATGTCTCTGATGTTCCAGGCCTCTTTCCCACAATGGGACAATATTGGAAACTTTGAAAAGCATAGCCTGAAGAATTTCTTGAGCAATGATACTGTTTATCTTGTATGCCACTAGTCTATGTGTAGAGTACTTCTCCTGCAACATCAGAAAAACAAACTGGTTCCATTAATGCCTGGCTTTTGGAAATTGTTCTCTTTGGACCATATTTGCATAAGAAGTATACACTTCCGGAGTCAAACATATTATAAACTTGTTTGGTTTTTCAATAAATTCGTAATCAGAAAGGGTGCAAAAGTAATTGGAAATCATTAGTAAAAAGCTCATTTAAATAGAAGTAACCATACTTCAGTATTGATGGTGTGAACTATACTGTGTGGCTTTTGTCTCAGGTGACAAATAATAACCAGTGAAGCAGATGGTGCTAATGTATAAGTATAAAGAGTTCAGTTGGCTTTCAAAAAGAAGAGAGCTTAAATCTATATAGGTGGGGTATGTGTGCATATGCACACTTTATCACATGTGCAATGAAAAGTCGCCAGGTTAATTGCAAGGTTTTATGAATCTGCAAATTAAGAGATCATTGGATATATGACCTTTTAAAAACTAACAAGTTAAAATAAAAGAAAAAGAGAAGCTTTGCTGATCTGTTATCAAACTGATAAAGTGCTTATGTATGCAGCCCTAAATTCCATGATTAATTTTGTGTGAAAGAAGAACTAATGGGCTGATAACTGGTTAGCTTGCCTGATAGTGCTAATAACTGCAGTGAATTGTAATTAGTATTACAATATGCATTTTTCAGTATGTTCTAAATGGACTCCAGGCTTCTTTCCACCATACTGCTGATGTTTACAACATGTTTATAAACTCAGAAAAAGGTACTGTACTTATTCTTATTTTTCATATGACACCTTACAATTTCATTTTTGCAGCAGACTATCAATCATTTATTATTGAGACAACATTTAATGTACTGTAAGATGCAATAGTGAGTTCAGTTTGTTTCCTCAAACTATTGGACTGGGGACAGATATTACACACAAACCTGTTTAAGTGATCAGAAACTGGTTTAAACCTGTAACAGAACAGATGTTTAGTGCACATAAACCAGTTTGAAAGTGGCTGAAACCAGCTTGAGATAAACCTGGCTGAATGTAGTATCAGACTTAACTGATTTGGGTCATACTGGTTTATGCAATGTCTGTCCCAGACCCCTTGCTGGTTTTAAGTTAAATTAGACTTCCACAGCATCCTGGCCTGCTCTCTGGGCTGAGCAGGGCTCTCTGCTCCACAGTAGGGCTGGTCTCTCCCCTCTGCTCCTTGACTGGAGCTCTGGCAGAGACTGCAGGCTGCTCCCCTCCCTCCCTCTCACCACTCCCTGCTAAGCAGGAATTCCCTCCTCCCCTCTGCTTTGATGAGAGGGGTCTGTGTATTAGCTAGCAGACCACATGCTGGCTACAGTCTGTACTGTGACAGACAGGACAATAGCAGAATCAACAGGTAATCTCCCTCTGTTTTCTTAATGGGATGATAAACACTGTGTTATCAATTCTCTGCTGGGCTAGTTGTAGGGGAGGGGGAACCCCTCCCTAATCAGAGCATCCTGCTGAGGCCTGGCCATGCCCCCCACCTTAGCTCAGCACTATAGAAAGGAAGGGAGGGATGCTCTAGTGCCCTCCAGCTTCTAGCCTGAGCCACTGCAGGCATGTGCCTGCATGTCTGGGATGTTGTCTGTGCAGTTACAAACTCATTTAGCTTAGCCAGGTTAGACTAACCTGCAAAGATTCAATCAATTCAGGCTCAGGCTTTTCAAATGTCTGTCCCTAGCCTTGAAGTACTGGGGTCGGGGTTTGTTTGTTTGTTTTCTTCCTGACTTCACTCAGGTGAATTGACCTTGGATGCAGGGTAGGAAGTAAGGTTAATCTATTTGTGGAGGATAAAATTATTTCTAGTTTTCAAAGGTAATATGGTCTTGTGTGTGTTAAGTGTGGTGGAGTTGGGAAAATGGAATCTATTCTCAATCTGGTGTTAGGCCCAAGGCTAAGTGCAGCCTTGTGTGGCTGATGTTCTATGTCTATGGAGTATCAGGGCCATGGGTAGTGCTATAAGCCAATGTGCATCACTACCTTGTGTCGTGAATCAGAGCAGCCGCCGGCAGCCGCCTGACTCACACCGGTTACGTCGCCTAGATAGTGATGGACGATGCAGGCGAGCCTTTGTTCCGTTACAGCTTCGGTTACAGAGTCGAGTATACGCATATAACTTTGGTTACAGAGTTGAGTACACACACGCAGTCAGGTTACAACGGGATAATGACAGACGTGGCGCCGGAACGAACGGTCAGGCTTGCAAGACTTTCTACGTCAATATTTTACGCTGACGGGGTGATTGATTAGGAATTGATCAATTTCCCAATTCTCTGGTGACAAGCACAGGTGTTTCCTGTGAGATCCCCAGAGCTCTCCGCCTTGGGCAGAAACCGTTAAACTATTTATAGGCAGAGGTGTTTTACAGGAATATCCAATGGTGAACTGTTATATGGAATCTTTAATTTTTGGCAGGTGGCAGCTCTTTGTCTCCTCAAGTTACAAGGTAGTGGGTTAGGTTTCTCTACCTGTTACATGTGTGCTACGTGTGAGGAGCTTACGTTTATCTTTGACCAATTATATATAGTTTCCCCTAGCATTTTATTTCAGCTGACCAATTATCTACAGTACTCTGGCCGCGTTTTGTTTCAAGGAATTTTTGGCAGGGATGTCTTTTAACCCTTAATCATCAAAATGAGGATGATTTGAATGGTATCTCTTGCTCAGTGGCATGGGCACAATTTAATTAGGTTGTGACACCTTGAAGGTAGGGCCCCACTGCTGGGTTTAAATGGTATGGTGAGTATTGTGTGGGGACAAATCAGAATGAAATTTATCCACAGTCTTTCGCCAGTATGTAGTGACTGCTGGCTTGAGCCATTTTGGTTTTGTGTGCACTAATGTTGGGTACTGTTTTAGTTCAAATTTGTAATGTTTATTTAAGGTTGCCTTAAATCAATATTAAAGAAAAAATTGATGCTTTTGTTCATTTTAAGCAAAACGTAAGTGGACTTGTGGGGTGGAGGACATAAATGTTCACTGCGTGCGTCATGAGAGAGAAACAATATTAAAGTGCTTAAGAGTTGTCAAATACCTCTTCCCTTTGTGTTGGGAAATAAGTGCAGATGTTGTAAATTGCTCAAGCAAAGTTGTATATTGCCCATGTAGGCACTTTATCACAGAAAAAGACCAAGGTGCTTTAATTGGTGCTGTGTAGATTGCAGATGATCTTAGCGAGAAGGATCCTGATCAGAAGTGTTTTTGGTTTCTTAAGCAAGGGGACTTTCAAATGAAGAATAAAACTCAAGAACATAATATAAGAATGAATGAGCAAAATTAAGAATTTGAGGTTATTTAAACTTTCTTTAAGATTCTCCAGACAATTAAGGGAATATAAGTGGATATACAGCCAGCATAATATTATGCACGTGTAATAATTATGGGCTGATTTGGGGGAGCTGCAGGTGTTCAACCCCTTTGTAAATAAGGCCATTAAATGATAAAATATCTATTTACGTGGAGGTGCCAGTGCTACGGAACATATGGTTGTGAGAAATTAAATTGTGTGCTCACAGTCTGAGCCAAGCAGGCAACAGTATATTGAGTAGATAAAAGGTAACGCTGCGGATCTCAAGATCAAGCAGTTGGAGTACCAATGAGAGAGGTTACAAATATCTATCTTTTGTTAAAAACAATGCACCAGAGGGTTTTAATTTAAGTAAATAATAATATATATAAAAATAGCTGTAGATAGAATCAATGTTATGGTGACAGGATTTGGATCTTGGGGAGCACTGAGTGTGCAGCTGAATAAAAGCTTTTTCCTGTGTCTCAGCAAAAGCTGCTGATCACAGGACAGGATGATCTATTAAAAGAAAGTAACTTTGCAAATACTTAGGCAAGCAGTTTTCTAACAAGGTTGTAGTGTTAGAGCCCATTGCATAAGAAGAACAAGATGTAGCCCACCAGCTATCATCAGGAGATAAAGATGAAGCAAGACCTTGGAGATGAAGGAGGAGTCAGCAAGAAACCAAAAAGAACCAGCAATTGACCGAGAGAAGTGGAGGTCAAAGTCTTATGCATGCGCTCACAGCAGTGGCATGTATGAATTAAATGCATAGGCAATTCCATGCTAATGAAGCAAACCGCAAACAGAGGCAGAGTATAAGATGGGAGGAAAAGTGGGTGGAACAATAGGAGGGACAGAGGTGGAACAAATGTTAATGAGCATAAATCAAGGTGTATAAAATATGAAAAAAAGTAATGTTCACTGTGGCTCCCTGGTTTGTTGATTTTCTTAGGAGCTAGTCCGAAGCTGTCTCCATTCTGAATAAAGCTGTTGTGAGCAATGTGTGCTGGTGTTTGCTCCCTGCTTGCTCTGGTTAATGAGTAATGGGATCCATGGGCAATTGGATCACAGTCTCCCTAGTCATTGGGCGCTGCATGGAGTCGGGGTCTAACAATCAATAAACATCCTTTCAACAAAAGCTGAATGATGAGGATGAAGAGTTACATGGGAAAGAAAAATTAATAAGATTGGTTTAAAGAAAGTGTTCAGGGAATGATAAATGTCTGAGGTGGCCTTCGGGTCAAAGTTGCTGATGCTGGGACTCGAGGGTCATTTTAGAAGGAATTGGAGGTAGCTCGTGTGAGAGAAACTGAGGGGAGGAAAAAGTAGTCTTTTTCTCATCACAAGCATTTATTGCAGCCCTGTGTGTGCTGAACTGCAACTGGAGGGGGTGTGTTATAACTTTGGTGCATACCTTCTCTTCAGGATGTCAAAATACCATGTGATCAAGAAATAATGTTGCTAGATGCAGTTAAGCATTAGAAAGCAGTGGTAGAAAAAGTCCAGGAGCTAAAGAATGACATACTTCTTGCTAGTCGAATTCAAACCAGTCACAATGCACAGTAATAGAACCAAAATGGGTTTTTGGTCACTCAGTCTGGTTTTCAAGATCAATTGTATAAAATGCCAAATCACAATTTCCATAAGCAAAGCATGGTGGGTCAGTATTTAACAAAAAAAAGGAAAACTGATTTGTCATTGAGTTCTCTCTCCGTCTTGGCAAACAGATCTTGAGAGGTCTGATGTAATTCTTTTTTTCTTGCATTTTCAGCATGTAGTTATTTAACTCTCTGCTCCTTATTTGGGTTGTTGGTGGGTTGTTTTTTTTTTTTCCTTGTTTTCTAAAGGATTCAAGTTCAGCAAGAAGTCTGACTGGCTTGTCTATCGAGCTATTTGTCTGCTGTTGTCCCAGTTGCTGCAGATGCAAGCTCTTCAACACAATGGAGAGGGTGGTGGGGGAAATTGGGGAAGCGTTTGAATTCCAAATAATTTTTGTTCCGGTGTGTGCTTAACAGGCAAAGCAGAGTATGTACTTGATCACCTTTCCATTTCCACCAGGTGACAGCATACATTTTTGGAGAGTAATTCTATTACCTAGACCTAAAAGAGCACAGGAAGTAAAGATGGTTAAATTACTACATTTTCAGAGAGCTGGGAATTAGGCCAAACATTTGCTTGGAAATTGAAATTTGACACCTACCTCCCTGCCAGAAGACTATTACTGGGAAGGGAGGCTGAGCCTATAAGGGAGTTGACTTAAACATGTGGCCTTAATTTTTTTTTTTTTTTTTTTTTACTATGGTAGCATGAGTATTATTTTTTCCATCTTCCTTTTAATGTTTATGTAATAACATTTGATTCCACAGTTCTACTATTGTTTTAATTTTTTTTCTTGAAAAATTATTAACAAAAATAAATAAAAGTTCATAAGAGGTCATGGTAGAAGGCTTGTTCAAGTGGTTAAAAGTTCAGCCATCTCTAATGTTGTGGACAGCACTGTGAGTTTCCTTAAAACAAGAGTTTACTTTCATGTTTTTAACCCCTAAGAGTGTCAGTCAATAGTGGAAGATCAAAATAGTCATTAATATTCTTATACATGTTTCAGCAGTTGATTAGGAAGTGCTATATAAAAGGGTTGATGAGAGCCGTGGTAAATAATAGATGGATATTAACCTATGAACAGCATAAATGTAAAATCTTGAAGTCTCTGCTTATCAGTGTTTCTTAAAGTATCCACTGTGGTGTGCCAAGTTACCACAGGTCACATTTCACTGATAACCACACATGGACTAGACACCACAAGTGTCCTGCCAGAATGTGAATAGACAGCCAATTCTTCAAAAATAATAGATAAGCAGGTATTTAGCAGCTGCTAATAAATGTCCTTGCTTCTTGAGAACACTAATATTTTGTTATTGGTATCTTTTAGAAATCTTGCCATGAGTATATCAGAAGTATAGCTGAAGAGAAACAAAGTGCTAATCATCCCAGCTCTTGAAGTATGATATAAAAGCATTGAATAATGAGATCACTTTTATTTCAAAGTTACAGAAGAAAATGGATAAAGTTAGCAGCTCAGGATTTTTTGTTATTTAGCTTTGACTTAAATTTTTGGTCATTGTATGGAAAGTTGCTGAAGAGAGCCTGGAGTTTGGGTCTAAATGGGCTTTTCAGATTTTGCTCAGAAGTCGAGAGAGGAGGCCTCTGGATTTCCGGTTATTTGGACAGCTTGCCAACAGAGTGAGAAGTTAGTGCTTGCAGTATTATTACGTCTTATTTTAAAAAATTATTTAACTCATATGTTTGCAAATAAGTGAAGTATAGTTTCAGAGCACAAAACCTTTTTTCCCCCCCCTAAGATGATTTGGCCATGGTAATCTATGGATGCTCCAGCCAAAATTACCATACTGACTTCAGTTAGGGTACAGTTGTGGAAGTGGGCTGGTTGAAGACTTTCTGTTAAACTTTTTTGAAAGATTGTCTTTTTCTAGGGGGTGCCTTGCCTTGTCTTAGAAAACTTTCTTTCTCCTTCCCCTTGAGAAACAAAAATCCAAAGCCTGGTTGAAATAAATACATATTTTATAGTTTTGGTGGGTTTAGCTTTTCATAAAAAGTCAACATTTTTCTTCCTACTTCTTGACCCCATGTTCTATTCTGCTGATTATTTTTTAGCAAACTCTATGGAATGTCGGGGGCAAGCTGCCTTGGAGGTAAAACCATCAATAAAATTCATCAAGTGGCTCTTAGCCTTTTTTCCCCACTGTATCATCATGGCTTCTCTGAGTCATGGCTAACACATTGGTCATAAGATACCCAAGCAAAGTTGAAATTGGAAAATTTATATTTTGCTTTTCTAGAAGTAGAGCCAAAATTATGTGTATAGATAGAAAGACTGTTCACCCCCATGCCAAAAATATATAATTTTATATATTTCAAGGATAAAATAAAGATACTGTCTTTCAATGTACATGGTAGTCAATTGACATGACATCCAAGTGGATTCAGCTAGTAAGACATTAAAGTACTTACGGATAGTTGTTTATATGCTTGTTCCCTTTTCTTGGACAGTAGTCCATGCCAGTATTATGCTGGCTGTGCTTTCTATTTTGTCTTTGAGGTGCCCTTGTTTTCTATCCCATCAACACGTGGTAGAATATATAAAAAATGAAATCGGGCAACTAAGAATTATTCTAATTTAGGCAAGTGAAGAACAGCCTGATATTTACGCCAGAATCCAGTCAGGGACATAAATATTTATTATTTCCAATATAGCCTGACTGGTAATCCCATAGACCCCTGGGGTTCACCTTAAATATAGACCCTTTAGTCTGCAGAAAACTTCCATAGCCTTGACACTGGTGAATGAGTACATTTTGACATTAGGAATTGCATCCTTTCTTACTGGGAATATCAAGTTAGACCCAACAGCTTTGCAGATCTCAGAGCAATTAACTGAGCAGCAGTGTGATTATGTTTAATTCAAACAAAGACAGCATGAGCTATTAGTAAAAGATTATAGGTTATGAATAGAAAGACTTGAAAGGAAAAATATGTTCAACTTAAAAGGGTTTCCAAATAGAAAAGACTAAAGGTTACTGTAGGGATGTTCTAGTTCATATAGAAATAAAGCATGACCTTGGATTGTTACCAAAAACTTTTTATTATTGCTATTGTAAGAGAGAGAATGTTGAATGTTATGTTTCAAATGGTGATTGTAGTGATTGTCTCAATGACTATTAGATTTGAGGTTTCCTATCTGACTTGAAATTGTTGCTTTTCTGGTTGGGACGGAGGTGTTGTATATAAGTACAACCAGATGCAGATGATGACATGTGTTCTAATTGGGCATTCATTTAGACATGTTATTATATTTTCTTAATTGATATGATTCAGAAAATTGAGACATGCAATCAATGGTCACTGGATCTTCAAATTGGTCTGTTGATAAGGAATTATCCCAGGAATGTCCTTTCCATCTATTGAAATATTCCCCTATAGAAACCATACCAGATGGCTATCAAATTACAGTAGCATTCATCCAAATCCAGTAGAGAATACAATGAGGATTGTAAAATAATGCTTAAAAACAGAAGGAAGATTTGAACAGTTTAATGGGAGATTAGCTTTGTTACACTGGGAACCTAAAAAGGCTTGATAGGGATTAAAGGACCCAAGAGTTGTTAGAGTTAGCCCTGTTTAGAAGCGATTGCTTTTGTACTACTGCATGACAGAGTTTCAGGAACACTCATTGCTCTCAGAATGCAAGTATTTGTCACATGACAAATAAGTTGTGTATCTTTTTAACTGGCTTTTTGAATGCATCTCATACATAAACTTGCGTTAAATGCTTCCAAATTTATAAAGCTCTACGTAATAGAGTGGTGACTAATGTTACTCTTACAAGAAAACAGTGTCACTAACTTAACTACACTCAGCACCGTTGGCTGTTTTTGTATTTGTGTTTCTTTACTCAGTTCTTATTCTTGGAGTGGGGGTAGTTATTGGATATCATTAACTCAACAAATAATGAGAGTGGATAGACATGTGAAACATGGCCTGAAAATATCATCTGGAATATAACAGATAATCAGTGGTGTAGCAGGACAGCTCAATGCCCTGAACAGCTTTGGCACATGGAGCAGTGCCAGATGCTGTGCTGCCAGCAATGGTGAAGCAGCCAGATGCTAGCTGTGGTGGTGGCTATTTTTGTGGGCCACAGAGGTAGTGCCCAGTGTTGCTGCCCTGGTCACCTCCACTCAGTTGCACCATTATGAATAATACAAATAAAATTAGAGAAATCTGGCTATTGAACACAACAGTACTATATTAATAAAGTCCATACTACTTAAGACTTTTAGCCTCTGTGTGTGTGTACATGAGATGCCTAATAACACTGCACAGTAGTGTGCTGGGCAAAACCTGTGGTATTACCCTACTGCACAGTTAGCGTCTTTGGAAACCCATGTGCTGGTGCTACTGTGCATTCATGTAGTACTTGGTTATGCAAGTACTAAACTTAATGCACAGTAGCTATTGAAGGTGTAGACAAACCCATTCATGTTAATGAAGGTATAGACACACCCAGTTTTATCCAGTCATTGGATTATAGATTTTTCAAAGACTGCAAAGATAGGTTTCCAATGAAAGGGTAGCCTTTTCCCTGAATGCAGTATATCTGAAGGACCCAAATGATCAAATTTTATAGTAGTACAATAAATAACCTGTTTTTAAGCTACTAGTATACTTGTTTCACTAAGAAGTTGCTAACATACATTACTTCTAGTTGGAATAAATTAAGGCTATGTCATTTTTTAAGTAAGTAAGATCATGGGTGACTGGTGCCTCCAGAGTCTGGGGGGGGCACCAGGTCACCGATTGGGGTGGAGGGGGTCCTCTAGTGGCCAATTGTGGAGCCAGCGGCAAAACTGGTTTCATGGCTGGTGCTTCCAGGGGGTGCACAGCTGACCTTGGCGTGGGTGCATGTACACCCACGTGTACCCCCTATGTGTCGCCAAAGACTAAGATACTCTGCTTTATATCTTTTACTGCAAGTCACAATATACCCACAAAAGTCTATATTCAATCACACAAATAACAAGGGAAGAATATAAGAGCATTGCTCAGGCATGCAGGGATGAAATCAAGAAGACCAAAGTGCAATTGGAGTTGTAGCTGGCAAGGGATGTGAAAGGTAAAAAGAAGGGTTTCTACAAGTATGTTCGTAGGAAGAGGAGGATCAGGGAAAGTGTGGCTGCCTTACTGAATGGGGGAGGCAACTTTGTAGCAGAGGATGCAGAAAAGGCTGAAGTGCTCAATGCCTCTTTTCCTCTGTCTTCACAGGTGGATGTGGTGTACCTTGATTTTAGCAAGGCTTTTGTTACAGTCTCCCACAACATTCATGCAGGCAAGCTAAGGAAGTATCAGCTGGATGAATGGACTATAAGGTGGATGGAAAACTGGCTGAAGCATTGTGCTTAGAGTAGTAATCAATGTCTCAATGCCTAGTTGGCAGCTGGTATCAAGTGGAGTGCCCCAGAGGTCAGTCCTGGGGCTGGTTTTGTTCAATGTCATCATCAACAACCTAGAAGATGGCATAGAGTGCACCCTCAGCAAATTTACAGATGACACCAAGCTGGAAGGAGTAATAGATATGCTGGAGGGTAGGGCTAGGATTTAGAGAGACCCAGACAAATTGGAGGATTGGACCAAGAGAAACCTCATGAGGTTCAACAAGGACAAGTGAAAAGTCCTGCACTTAGGACATAACAATCCCATGCAATAGTACAGGCTTGGAGCTCAGTGGCTGAGCAGCAGCTCTGCAGAGAAGGACCTGGGGGTCACACTGGACAATAAGCTGAATATGAACCAACCAGCAGTGTGCCCTTGTTACCAAGAAGGCTAGTGGCATACTGGCCTGCATTGGTAGGTGTGTTGCCTGTAGGTCAAGGGAAGTGATTATTTCCCCTCTGTTCAGCACTCGTGAGGCCACAGCTGGAGTACTGTGTTCAGTTTGGGGTCCCCTGTTACAGAAAGGATGTGGACAAACGAGAGTGTCTGGCAGAAGGTAACAAAAATGGTGAGGGGGCTGAGGCATGTGACTTATGAGGAAAGACTGAGGGAACTGGGCTTATTTTGTCACGAGAAGAGAAGACTGAGGGAGGATTTAATAGCAGTCTGCAACTATATGAAGAGTGGTTCCAAAGAAGACAGAGCTAGACTGTTCTCAGTAGTGGCAGATGACAGATCGAGGAGCAATGGTCTCAAGTTACAGCAAGGGAAGTTTAGGTTAGATATTAGGAAGAATTTTATCACTAGGAGGGTAGTAAAACACTGGAACAGGTTACACAGAGAGATGGTAGAAGCTCCATCCTTGGCTGTTTGGATGTTTTCAAAAGCTAGACAAGTCTTTGGCTTCGATGATCTAGGTGGGGTTGTATTCTTGCTTTGAGCAGGGGGTTGGACTAGATGACCTGCTGAGGTCCCTCCCAACCTTAACTTTCTATGATTCTCTGTGAACTGCTATAAATATTAATGGCAGATGGGGTTCTTTGTGTAGATGTGATATCTTTTATTAGACCAACTAAATAATTAGAAAAATTGTTCCTTGCAAGCTTTCAGACACAAACAGCCTTTTTCAGGCATAGTAAGAGTTTGCTGGTATAATGTGTGCTCTCCTGGGTAAAATAGAAGCCAATATGCAAAATGCAGGTCTGTGAAAATGCAAATGCATAGCCATGAGGATCAAAGGGAATGGTAGACAATAAGTGTGAGGAAAGGTAGGTTGTGGGGGAGGGGGAATTTTGACCCGGTGATGGTATGTAGCTGGTAAAATGCAGACAGGTTACCTGGGGTTATCGGATGCAGGCAGGTTATAATGTTCCATAAATCCAATGTGTATTTTAGTTCATGGTTTTTTGTATCCAGTAGATTCATGAAGTGAAGTTTGTAAGGTGGTCTATGAAAGGTGTTTTATAAATTCTCTTTGAGGATTAAAACTGAGAGACTGGAGAGAGAGTGGTTGTCTTGTGAGAAGTGTGCACCCACTTGGGTATTTATATAATTGGGCATTTTTGCCTTTGATAGATTTCCAATGCGCATTCATTCTGGTATGCAGTTGTTGTTTGGTTTCTCCTACATATTTTTCATCAGGGCACTTAGTGCACTGGATGAGATGTATTACATTTATGGAGATGCTGGTGTAAGATTCAGGAACAGTGATAGTTCTGTTGTGGGGTGTAGTTATTGTGGGAATGGTGGAGATGTGTTGGCAGGTTTTATGTATTTATCCTGTCATGATCTGGATCCATTCAGTGTGCTTTTGGCCATAGCAAGTTTGTGTGTGGTGATGAGGTTGGCGAGGTTTGATGGTTGTTAAAAGGCTAGGATGGGTAGTCCTGGAAAGATCTCTTTAAGAATTGTATCTTCTTCTAGTATGGGTTGCAACTATTTGAGGATTTTCCATATAGGCTTCAGGGAAGGATGGTATATTATAACTAATGGCATGAGATTCATGGGGATTTTGCTTTTGTACTGCAGCAATTCTTTGTGTGCTATCCAGGTGTTTCAGAATCTCTCTCTCTTTAGTACAGACCTAAAGATATTACTGTACTTTTATACTTTATCAGAGGAGGAGAAATTTGAGGCATTGTGGGTTAGGCTACATGGAGGTCGAGGGGAAATGGACTTGGCGGTGGGAGTCTGCTACAGACTACCACATCAAGAGGAAGAGCTAGACTTGGAATTCTTGAGGCAGCTCTCAGAAGCCATACAGTCTAGGGACATGGTTGTCATGGGGGACATAAACTACCCTGACATCTGCTAGGAGGAGCAGTTACCCAAACCCAACTGTTCACGTAGTTTCTTAACCTGCGTGCAGGACCTTTACCTAACACAGGAGGTATATGGGAATACACTAGGGGGAATGCCTTACTGGACTTGGTGTTGGCTATGGGGGAGGACCTGGTAGAGGAGCTGCAGATTTGTGGACTAGAAACCAATCGAATTCACCATATGGTGTAGGGTGGGTAACATAACTAGTAGGGTAGAAGTATTTGACTTTAGGAAGGCTAACTTCAGTGTGCTTGGGAGTCTAGTCAATGATGCACTGCAGGAGAAGAGTATCGGCAAGATGGGAGTCCAGGAAGGGTGGTTGTTCCTAAAGGAAGCGATCCTTTGGGCACAGAGGAAGACTATCCTAGTATGAGGGGGAAAGGAGCCAAAAAACTTCCTTGGCTAAACAGGGAAATCCAGGGGAGCC
>NW_005842028.1:1448377-1458400 GCF_000455745.1 Alligator sinensis | reverse complement strand
ATACTAAGGAGGAGTATACCTACTTGGCCCGCACTTGCAGGGAAGCAGGTAGAAAAGACAAAGCAACTACCGAGCTGAGGCTGGCATCACAAATTAAAGACATCAAAAAGTCTTTTTTTAGGTATGTAGGGAGTAAAAGGAAGGTGCAGGGCAGCACAGGACCCCATACTGAACAAGGAGGAGCAATTAGTGACAAACAGAAGGGACGAGGCTGAGCTATTCAATGAGTTTTTTTGCCTCCGTGTTCTTGAACAGGGGTTAAGATAAGTCTCCTAATGGGTTCTTAGATGGGCATCAGAGGGACACCAGCCCACCAACTGTCGACACTGACTTGGTGTAGTCACTTGGATGGACTGGATGTATTCAAGTCAGCAAGCCGGATGAGCTGCATCCAAGACTACTGAAGGAATTGGCCAGTGTCATAGCAGAACCACTAGCACAGCTGTTTGAGTGCTCATGGTGCTTGGGTCAGGTTCTGGAGGACTGGAAAAAGGCCAATGTGGTCCCTATTTTCAAGAAGGGGAGGAAGGAGGATCTGAGTAATTATAAGCCAGCCAGTCTCACCTCCATCCTTGGAAAGGTCTTTGAAGATTATGAAGGATCATATTTGTGGGAGTCCAGCAGGAAAAATAATGCAGCAGGGAAACCAGTATGGATTCATAGCAGGTAGATCATGCTTGACCAATCTAGTTTCGTTTTATGCCGGTCACAAAATGCTTAGATGCAGGAGTAGAGGTGGATGTTGTTTTCTTGAACTTTAGCAAGGTCTTTGATATGTTTATCTCATCTTATTCTCATAAATAAATTGAGAGGCTGTGACAGATGTTTACATGGTCCGGTGGGCGGCAAATTGGCCTAGCGGTTGCGCCCAGAGAGTGGTAGTAGATGGGTTGGTATCGGCCTGGAGGGATGTGGGTAGTGGGGTCCCACAGGGTTCAGTCCTTGGACCTATACTCTTCAATATCTTCATCAATGACTTGGATGTAGGTGTGAAGTGTACTCTGTCCAAGTTTGCAGATGATACTAAATTGTGGGGTGAAGTGCACACCCTGGAGGGTAGGGAATGATTGCAGGCAGATCTGAACAGGTTAGAAAAGTGGGCAGTACACAATAGGATGCAATACAAGGACAGGTACAGAGTGCTGCACCTAGGGTGCAAAAATTTCCAGCACACCTACTGGCTGGGAAGCAACCCTCTCAGCAGTATAGAAATGGCAAGGGATCTTGGAGTCATAGTGGACTCCAAGATGAACATGAGTTGTCAGTGTGATGAAATCCATCAAGAAAGCTAACCGCGCTGTATCATGCATCAGCCGATGCATGACAAATGGAACCAAGGAGGTGATACTTCCCCTTTATGCGGCATTGGTCAGACCACAGTTGGAGTACCACATCCAGTCTTGGGCGCCATACTTCAAGAAGGATGTTGATAGACTTGAGAAGGTCCAGAAGAGGGCCACTCGTATGGTTAGGGGCTTACAAGACAAGCCTGATGAGGAGAGGCTGCGGGACCTGGACCTCTTCAGCCTCTCCAAGAGAAGGCTGAGATGTGATCTTGTGGTTGCCTGAAAATTCATTAGGGGGATGCAGCAAGGGATCAGAGATGCTCTGTTCACCAGGGCGCCTCTTGGGGTAACAAGGAACAATGGTCACCAACTGACAGAGCAGATTTAGGCTAGACATCAGGAAAAACTTCTTCGCGGTAAGGGTAGCCAAAATTTGGAATGGGCTTCCAAGGGAGGTGGTGCTCTCCCCTACCTTGGGGGTCTTTAAGAGAAGGTTGGATAGGCATCTGGCTGGGGTCATCTGACCCTAGCACTGTTTCCTGCCTAGGCAGGGGGTCGGACTCAATGATCTGTTGAGGTACCTTCCAACCCTAGCATCTATGAATCCTCCAATACACAACAGCTTCAGTTTTAATAACCAGCTCTTCCTCCAGACCATGGGTACAGCTGTGGGCATCAAAATGGCCCTACAATATGCCAACCATTTAATGACCCACCTCAAAGAATTCCTCAAGAACTGCACCATCAAACCCATGCTATATCTAAGATATATAGATGACATCTTTATCATTTGGACTCAAAAGCTGCAGTCTCTGATTGATTTTCTATCACAAATACAATAACTACCACTTCCCACCCATCAGACTATTTCTTGAATACTCCAGCACCAGTAGTTTCTTTTTCGACACTGATCAATATTGAGAATGGCAAAATACAAACCACCATATACAAGAAACTCACAGGCCAACATGCGTATCTATACATAACCAGCAATCACCCTAAACACACCAAGAAAGCTGTAATATACAGCCAGGACTTTCAATACCAGCACATTTTCACTGAGAAGAATACCCATGATCATCATCTTGAAAAATCTCAAAAGGGCTTTCACCAAACAAGGACACTCCTCCAGAGAGAGAGACTAGAGAGAACCATAGATTTTAATGAGAGTTTACTTCCATTAATCAGTGAAAGAAAAAGGTATTGCTTTATTTGATTTAGTTTTGGTTAGTTGGTTGGCTTTTTGTAGTGGATTAGGATAACTATGACATGAGGGGGTTGGGGGGAATCCTTTAGAAAACTGCTGGATGTAAATAAATCACTTTATAGCTCTTTTATGGAGCATTTTTATATACATTGGCACATGGAAATACCCTAATGATGATATCATCTTATGAAAGTATAGTTTATGTAAGTTTGATACTAAATTAGCGTTTTCCTTTTGAATGTGGGAAATATCTGGATCCAGCTTGAAATAACATCACAGGATCATTTAAACCCAGCTTTTATAAATTTATCTGAAGCACGAGTGTGTCCAGTGTGATTTATTTAAGACAATAAACTTAGATTATTGAGTTGAACAATAACTGTTTGGATTTCAGCCAAGCATTTAAAGGGAATGACTATCTAATGAGATGGGGGGCTCACAAGGATGAATAATCTACAAGCCTTGGGATGAAATAGATATACGGTTTTTGTTTTTATTTTTTTTCCTAATTCTACTTTCCTTTGTGAGTTATGAGCAGTGATCTTTATGGCACTTCTAAAATCTCTTTCTGAAATAATCTACAAGGAAGATGTGAGCCTATATTACTGACTGGAATTAGTACAAAATATTGAAACATGATTGATGATGAATTTTTTTTATATAAACTTCTAGGTGTTCTTACTTCTAGTTCCTTATTCTGCTGAAATGACTGCATGCTTGTGCAAATGCTTGTCACACTATTTACGGGGCCATTGAAATGAATTTGAAGAAGTAGTGATTTATTACAACTGAGTGGTTATTCAATCTGAAGAGTAACAGTTTACATATTACCATTTGTGCTTTTTCATTTTGCGTGGTGTGTGTGTGTGTGTGTCTGGGATCTGCACAGACATTATTTGTACACGGGACAAAAATGAGCAGAATGTTAACGGAAACTCATTCAATATGCAGCTACACTTACCTTTTTAGGATTTCATTTAGAATACTGAATTTCATGACTACTGAAAGCAGGTTATTGCTTTACAAAACTGACAAATATGGGTTTAAATCTGTCAATGTATATGCAGCTGATTTAATATTCTGAATAGGTGTAGCTTTATTGAATTTTTTTTATAGGATTGCATAAATTAGTTAAGTTACCCATGTTTGCAGGTTCAGGCCATATGGCTGTGCTCAGCAGTAGCATAACTAGGGTGGGGCAAAGGGGACACCATCCCCAGGCACCAACTTGCAGGGAGTGCCAGTATGGCCCCCTCCTCCACCATGAGTCTTTTTCATGGCAGGGGCAGCCTTGTGGTGCCAGGCTATAGGCAGCTGAGGAGGTGCAGCCCCATGCCCCCTAGTGTACCTGTGGGGAAGGGTGGGAGGTGAGTGGAATGCACCCCTGCCTGCCCCCCAACACACTGGCTTTGCTGTGGGAGGCACAACTGTGCACCCAGGCTAGAAGCATATCTGAGGAAGGGATGGGGAGTGAACGGGGCATCAGGAGTTCCCCATGGAGTTTGCACTGGCCTGGCTGCTATACCAGCATGCAGTGAGCCTGTCCTTCTGCTACAGCAGCCAAGCTCCCACTGCTATGCTATAGCACCCACTGCCCAAGTGCAGACAGTAGGGGCAGGTAAAATCCTGTCCCCCCTCCCTCCTGCCCTCCAGTGGTAAGTATAATTTCTCCTACCCTACCACTTCTGCCCTGGGCACTGAAATAACTTGCTATGCCTCTGCTCAGATGAATGAATACTGGAAATTTTGTGTGTTCAGAATTTCCTCCCAAAATTGATGCTAATAAGAGTTGTTGATTACTAGCACCGTTTGGGTTTTTTTTGTGTGTGGGGGGACAGGAGTCATTGTACAAATAGTATTTGATACAGACACAGCTCTTTACAGGAAAGAACTAATTAAACGTTGACATGGTTGGGGAAAACCTGAGATAAAACTTAAATCCTTCTACCACAAACTCCTCACCTCTTCTTGAGGTATTTTAAAATTTGTTTTATGAATGATGGGTTACTTAGCGATAACCCAGCTGACATGAGGATATTGATATATTTTTTTTTTTATCCTTTAAATGTTGCATCCATTATTTTCCCCCAGGAAAACCAACCTAGTTACAAGCAGGTTTTATTAATATCCCCATAAAATATTTAACATTTCAGGGAAAAAAAAAAACTTTCTTTTAAAGTTTTGCTTTGTGGAAATTATAATGACAGTACTCACATTTTATGTGGAGGTTTTCATCTGCAGATTTTAAAGTCTTTTCATAAAAGGGAAGCACCATTCTCCTTTGTACAAATGTGGAAACTGAGGCGCAGAGAAGCAAAATGACTTATCCACAATCACTCATCCAAAACAAAAGTAAAATTCCTGTTCTTAATTTCTGTCCAGGACTCTATCCTCTGAGCCAAAGTTGTCTTGATGTTTCAAAATTAAGGCAACCATTTCTATGAGAAGTTTTTGGTTCAGAGGCTTGAAATGTATCCTCCCCTTGAAAAGACTGCCCAAATTGGCCAAGTTATGAACACGTGATGGGTAGTAGTTTGCACACAGTACAGACTTGTTAAAGTTTGACACCTGAACTCTTCTCCTTGAATAGTAAGTACTCAATTGACTTTCCCTAAAATTTCTTTGCTGGATTCAGCTCCCAGCCCAAGCAATCCCATTCCTTTCTGTGTACTCCAGCTGCTTCTCAGATTTGTCTTCTGGCCCATGACCCACTTGTTTCCTCACTGCCTCCACTGTCTTGTCTAGCCAAACCTAGTCCATCCCTGTCTCTAGGCTCATCATTTGATCTCAGCACTCACCCCTCCAATTGACGCCTGATTTTGAAGTCTTCTCACACAAATCTTTTTGAGTACCAGTCTGCTTTGCCCAACAAGCCTCAGCCTTTATGGTTTTCCTCTCCATTCAGTTTTTGTTCCTTCTACATTTGAATTGGTCAGTACCTGAAAGCACAGGAGAGAGTAGCTTCCTGTTCTCGGATCCAGTGCTGGAATCCCATCTGGTCAATCCATATCATTCCATTCACTACAGTTTAGTTTTTCCCTGCATCTCTTTGCTGGAGATGCCCTGTGGAATGGCACATATGGCACAGTCAGTGCTGTGAGAGGAACCATATTCAGTCAGGATGGCATTTTTAGAGTTTTGAGCTGATAAACTCTGACAGGTCTCTCCTGAGAACTTCAACTGAGCTTTTTTCAGGGCTCATATCTTGGGTATGTTTGAGTTGGTTTTCAGAAGCTGACAGAAGTCACAAAGGCACGTTCCTGCCATGAAAGTTACTTCTCTGACAAATGTTAAGTCATTGCTGCAAAGCTTTTCCAATAGTAACCAGAATTTAAACACTGAAAAACATATGGTTCACTTGCCTCATTCTTAGAATCGACTGAACCATTTTGGTCAAAATGTTTGAAAATGTAATTGCGAGGCAGATGCTCAGCATGAAGTGTTTTAGTCCCAGTGACTAAAATATGGCAAAAAGGTTGAGAATCAGGTCTTCTAATAGGAAATGTAGTGCAACCTATAGCAGTCTTACCTATATTAACCGTTCTTCTCACAAGTGAGACAATCTGAGGCAAAAACTTCTGATTGTGGCATACATGTTCTTTTTCAGTAGTTCTCTCTGCTTCTGTAGTCTAAAGGATCCTGGGAGGGGAAAGACCCCTCTTGCTAATAACAGTGGGGACTGATGGCTGTAGATTAGATGCATCTAGGGATGGCTGTAGATTAGATGCATCTAGGTGATTGTTTCATTGTAGTTTTCTATTGAAATGCTGCTCTTAAACATTTACAAATATCTCCGCTCAGACTGTTCATTAGGGTATTCTGCATGGTTAGGAAGTTAAGATCAGGTCAGTCAGGACTTGGTGAACCTTCAGCTATCAATGATGGTACCAATATAACTGTTTCAAATGGGGCTCATTAGACTTTTCTTCACTGTTCATTATTTAATATGTGAAAGTAGGAATCCTCCAAACCTCTGTGGCACAGATCTGTTTTGGACTGTGAATCTTAATCCTGTCAGAAGGCTATTGCCATATAGAAGGCAGCATATCAGGTTTTCAGATTTTGCATTATAAAATAAATTTTGGCATATTGTGAAAATATTTTTGTGCTCTCAAAAAAAATAGGTGCCTTTTAACTAACAGCTGGGGATGATTAGCTAGCTTTTATGGCATGGGTGGGCAAGATGCGGCCCACGGGCTGGATGTGGCCCACCAGACCATTCTATCTGGCCCACGGGCCCTCTAAAAAAATTTAGAAAATTAATATTATCTGCCCCTGGCTGCCTGTCATGTGGCCCTTGATGGCCTGACAAAGCTTAGTAAGCGGCCCTCCGCCCAAAATAATTGCCCATCACTGCTTTATGATATGTGGGCCTCTCTGATTTAGCTCTGAGAAGGTTATATTACTGTGAGCAAGACATGAGAAGACAATGAATCAGAGACTGACGAGGTTGCCAACACAAGAGTGTGTGTGTGTGTGGGGGGGGGGGGGGGGGGTTTTGGGGTTTTTTTCGGGGGCGTGTTGTTTTGGGTTTTTTTTCCCCTGACAATCTGCAAACATTTTATTGACAACTATTATTATTTTTTTTTTTTTTTACTAGCATATACTTTATATAATGTAAATGTAACCCTTCTGCCAGACCCTGAATGGCAGTGACAAGGGTTGGGTTCAAAATTAGGCATTTAACACCAACCATAGTTTAAAAAGTTTGGTTGTCAATTAAATTTGTAGATTCAGTGGAAAAAAAGTCTTGGGATTGCCATCCTGCTGACTGCAGCAATAGTTTTTTATACAGTGCTGCCTACCCCCCACCCCCCCAGGGGTCCCCTACTTATCCCCGCTCTGATATTTATAACTGAACCCATGTGGTGCTGCCCCAGCCCAATCGTCAGCCTTACTCCCACTCTCCCCATATCAGCATGGAGCCCAACACCCTGCCTCTACCCCTCCCAGTCCACAGCTCTTTTCCAAATATACCTTGTACCCCTCCCTACCTGCAGTACCTTGGGATGAGCAGTTGTTACAGGCAGGGGATAGCCAAGGAGGCACAGGGGAAGCACATTGGTGGGCAGGAGTAAAGGGATCTAGGCAGACTCCCGTGAGCTACAAAACCTCGACAAGAACTCCCTATGTAGTGCTGTGCTTCTGTTTAGATGTCGGGTAACATTGCTATACTCCATCTGTCCATCAAGTTCATGGTTGCTTATGGACAGTGCCAGATTATTTATGGACTTTATAGACAAGTGGGTTTTTTTCTGAATTTTTATGGGCTGCCTGTAAATTTATGGACAGTTTGCAACCCCAAAGGCTGAGGTAGATCAAAAGAAAAGTAAGTAACAAGTAACATTCATTTTTTTTACAAGCTAACTAGGAATCCAAATTTCTTGTATTGTTGCAGATTCAGAACAATGTGTTGCAGATTAGGAAATGTCTAATTAAAAAAAAAATGAAGGCAAAATAAAAGGTTCTTTAAATCCTAGCTGTTCCTATAACTTCTGATCATGTCTGATTTACCAGACATCAGTTTTGATAGTATTTGAGCAAAAAAAACAGATTTTTTTTTCTATTCTGGTAAACACTGAATGCTATATAGCCTAGGTGGAAAATTTGCAGCAAAGTGCATAGAGAATTAAGCATGTAGCTACTAGCTCTCATTATTAATAAAGGGACAATGTGCCTAATTCTCAGTGCACATGTTGAAATACTAGGTCTCTTAATTCCTTAGGAAACTGAGGAGTAATTACAGTTCTGAGTTGCTGTGTAGAGGTGAAATATATGATCTCTTTGGTTTTTCTTCATTTTCCCTTTACACAAATGATAGAAATATTTGTCAGCATATGATTTCAAATGTGGAAACTTGTGTTTACAATATGGACATGTACATTAGACAGGTGGTTTTAAAATATGTAAATCAGTTGCTCTGATAATTTTCCTCCCACACGGAGTCCAAACCCAGCTTGTTATAACAATCTTTATCAATAGTGAGTGGATTGTTCTGCCTCTCTCAAAACTATTGGATTGGGATGTGTGGCTTCAAATCAATCATTTAACTAGTCCTGCTATTTCCATTGGTGTCAATTTCATATTTGAGGTGGGAGTCTGTTCTTCTGCCTACATTTTCCATAGTTATTGTAACCCAGGTGCACCTGTGTATGTGCTCCCATCTCCAAATAGAAGGGATGGGTGGCTAGGCAGGAGTGCTGTGAGAGGAATCTGCAAATGCAAACCAGTTCTCTCTATTCCCTATAGAGTCAGGCCAGAACAAGGAATGCTTAACTATGTACAGATTTATTAATATATATATACAAACTCTAAATTGATATTGAGGAACATATATATATAATTGTATATATAGTGTTATATCCTGCAAATGAAGGCTGCAAGATTACACTATCTCAAGAAACACTGAACAATGCATGGGTTAAGCAGTTAATCTGAAACAGGTAAGCACAGGTAAGTATCAAGGAAGGGGTCCTAGCAGAGCCCCGGCTAAGAATCATGTACTATACACTCTATTAAACTACCGATTTATATAATTATAAAAATACACAAAATATAAGATACAGTGTTACAAAATATGAGGTGCTCTCTTACCAAATATAAGGCACATAAACATCAAATATAAATTTGACTCTTCAAAATGTGCGGGCCGGGAGTGACCCGAGCCCTTTTCTGTGCTGCACGTGGGCTGTGGCCAGCAGCCCGGGCACGCTGGGTCGGAGAGGGAAGGCCATTGAGCTGGAATTAGGCACAAACGCTTAGCGGTAGTTTAAAAGATTGTTTACTTACACCGAAGATGGTCGTGGTGTAGGCTGGAAAACTTGCTTGAGTTGCGGTTACAGACAGGAAAGAAGAGAGGCGGACAAGAGTTCTAAACTCGTGAACTCTAGCCCAATCCGGCTGAAGGCTCTAAACACGCGAGCCCGTCGTGTCAACTGCATCCCCCAAAATCCGAAGCTGACGTTTGTTCAGTCCAGAACGCTGCAGGAGCAATCCGAACATGTATCGTTCCTCTTGTGTTCTCTGATGTAACGCTGGACGTTCGGATTCACGGTGTCTCGCATTTGGAACCTCAGTTGGTCGTTGATACTCCCAATCACTGGACGATTTTGGCTCCAGGAGGACACGCAATCTTGGCAACTGGCGAAGAAGACTGCTTACAGGGTGATCAACCATTGGACTAAGCAGAATCCGCAAAACGATTATATTCTTTCGCCCATAAATTTCAATACAGCTGTCTAAGCTGTGGATAGTCACTGGAACAGTTCCGGGGTTTCTCAGATGACGGTGAGGCCACGGTCGCATCCGCTGGGGTGGTGCTAATCCCAGTGCACATGTTCTGGGGTTCCAGGCACAATACGATACTCCAATAATAGCTAGTACAAGCTGTTCTGCACTGACATGCTCCGGCCGTTCTGTATGCCATTCGTGAGCTTTCTGTTCAATCAGTCCTGCTACAAGCGCTGGAATGGGAATAGGCCAGTGGACGTTCATCGTCACCATGTCGATATCAGTGACATGTCCTCTACT
>NW_005842028.1:1427949-1447095 GCF_000455745.1 Alligator sinensis | reverse complement strand
ACAGACAACACAGACGGTCTCGTGGAGGTTGCTAGGCTCCACGGAACAGAGCTCCGGATGCTCTGGGTGAACGAGCCACCAAAATCAGAATCGTAGGTACGTCTTATAAAAGTTGCGCTCGAAGATGGGAAGAGGTGGGCGATGGATCAGGCCGCCATGCTCCTCTGAATCTCACACAGGGTTTCTATTACCCTGCTGGGTATCCAGAGTCCCCACGAGATGGATGTGGAGTCCTCTCAAGCCTCTTATACGGCTAACAGGCCAATCGTTAGCCGCCACGTGGGAATAATTTAAAACTAGCCAATAGCGGGAAACGAATTTGCATACCGGTGGCGGGAACTCTTTTGCACCGTGCATTCCTCTTGCAACTCGAGCAATGCACTCTGCAAAAGAAGCTGCAGAAAAGGCGGGAAACTCGTCCCTGCACCGGGGTTTTCCTCTGCAACAGGAAACTCTCCCGTGCAATGAAGCTGCAACTTGGCGGGGATAATTCTGGTGCCGAAGCACACACAAAATCATGCCTTTGGGTCATGACACAAAAGTCCCCAAAGCCCAGGCTGTTCATAAGGCCTTGGCTGTATTCTAGTGACTAGTGGGAGGGGAAAAACCCTAATGCCCCTTGGGCCTTCCACAAACCCCAGTGAAGTCTATAAACTCAGAGGGGGCCCTCTCCCCCAGCACCTCCCCTCCAGGAGCCCCTTACAAACCAGAAGGAATTTCCCCTCCCCTGTGGGGATCCTTTTCCCCAGCAACCCATGACTCCATGGTCCAGAGTCATTGGCCCTTGGCCCCTCAGGTGTATTGCTCCTTGTTTGCAGGAGCCTCATGAGCCTTTGGCTCCTGGGCCACTCACTCGCGTGGAGCCCTGAGCACTGTCATGTGCTCCCAGGGGCTTTGCCTTCTGCTAAGGGTTGGAGGCCCAGGCTGCCTCGTGCAACACCATGGCTCGGTCTGCTCCCAGACCCTCTGTGCAGCATTGTCTGCACCAGGGGCTGCTGGCTCTGTGCCAGGGGGCCCACACCTGAATTGCCCTGAGTGGCTCCCAAGGTCCTGATTTCCTCCTGGGCCTCTCTGTACTGCGCTGTCGGCACAGACTGCCTGGCTCTGGGCCAGGGGTTGCAGACCTGAGCCACCTGAAGCAGCTTCCAGGGTCTTGCTCCATGCCCTGGCCTGTGCACTGCATTTCTGGCCACACACCAGGGGTTGCAGACCCAAGCTGCTTTGAGCAGCTCCCAGGATCTGGCTCTGTGTACCGTCTACCACGCTCCTCCATGGCGGGGCTAGGGATGCAGCCACTTACCGCTTCTGTTCAGCAAGGTGGGCTCTTCAGGGCAGTGGCTTCGTCCCTGCTGGTTAGCTTACATCAGCTGCTTCTTTGTCCAACCTCTTCTCCATCCCTCAACATAGCCACCCGTGTGCCAGGCACGCTGCTCTTTTATACACTCTGAGGTGTACCCCTGGATTGCTATTGGATTGATCAGGTTGAAGCAAGGTGCAGGCTTCAACCAGGTCCGTTTTTTCTGCTGTGTCCCGGGTAGTGATGGGGCAAGTTCCTCCCACTAATTGCCCAATTGGTGGAAGAGCCCCACCAATCACTTGGAAGATTCTCTGAGCTCAGATGTGCCAGGCAGCTATCAGTAAGCCTGCTGCATTATAGTTTTGCTCTCAGTGTGAGTCTTGTCATTGTCTAAAGGGAGTATTTGATTCTTCTCCTTTCTATAATTTTTATGTGGTATTCCATCACTCTACTCTTTAGACGTAAGCTTCATAGGTTTCCATGGGGTAAGTTCCCATCCAAGATGCATATTTTGTGCAGTATCTTATCGTTAATTCTAAAAAAAATTCTCTTTAGGATATTGTCACTGGCATCATAGTGCATAATATCCCCAAAGAACAGCCAGCTTATATGAATGGTTTGCTCTCTGTGGATGAAAAATTGTGCAGGGTAACATGTTACTCTAGGCATGAATGTGTTTTTCCATATGGAGTAACAACTTACCCCAAGTCCATGTTAATGCATTGGGGTAACTTATTACCCCAGTGCAATTTCTGTATAAATGACAGACCCAGACCTGTTTGGCCACTTTGGGTGGACGCATCTGAAAGGTCAGCATTCATTCACACCTCATTCATGTCCACTTCAGGTATCCATGGTAACTAATGGATGGCCATCCTCCACTCTGCTGTTGAAGAAGATGTGGTAATCCCTTTTGCCAACCACTTTGTTTGCAGGCTGTAAAGTCATAAAAACACCCTGCCCTTTGACAAAATTAAAAAAAAAAAACTGTGTCACACCCAAATCCACCTCTGCTTTCTTTTCTCATGGCAAAACTCCGCCTTACGTTCCCCTTTTATAACATGCAAGCTAGTTTGCCCTGCCTTTGTTGGAAGTGAGGACAAGGAGCAAAGGGACAGCAGAGAAGAAATGAAACAACATCATGCTGCAATACAGCGTATACTATGGAGTCCCTTTCAACAGTAAGGGCTTGACACCCCTCATGCCCCTTTTCCCTGCTTTTAATAAGCTCTTACACATGTAGTTTCCAAACAGCATCCACCCACATCTGGCTTGCTTGCAAAGGGTGGATGCTGGTCTCTGGCTTCTGTGCCCAAGAGGAGAGGGTGCTACCTGCGTTGCCATAGGGCAGGGCAGAATTGCTGGTGTGACAGCGTAGATAGACAGGCTTGTCTTTGATTGTTATTTATATGCATTCAGCAGTAATCATTTTTTTTTTTTTCTTTTTTTTTTTCCTGCAGTCCAGGATGAGAAGGTAGGGCATATTCAGTGCTAAATCTTTCCTACACATGTAACCGGGGATGATAGCAACGCATCCACTGATGAAATCTTATCCCAAGGCAGCAAGGATGCTGACTTTGTTCCAGACATGGGAGACTGTTCAGAGCAAGAAGACCATGTGTCTATGGACGCTTCATCCAGCTCAGATGAGGAGGAGTTGGTGCCACAAGCTAAAGTGATGCCAACACTTCCAATGCAAAAGGGAAGAGGACCAGCCTGGGCCTGCTGTGGCAGACCAAGGAGACCTACACCAGGATGTGGAACAAAACCACTGCCCCACCCCAGAAAACATTGCAGATGATGACACCTTTAGCGGAAGGAATGGCGGGGGGGGGGAGTCCACAGCTAATACATCATCGGAGAAGAGCCAAGGACATAGTCCATGAAAGTGTGGAGCCAACAAGAGAAAGTAATGAAGACATAGTGGTGGAAATGTTCTACCTGTTTCTCTCTCAAGATATCCTGACTGTTACCATCTTAAGAGAAACAAACGGAGTAGAATGATAGCGATTCTGAAAACAGAAAGGAGTAGGAAAAGCTGGATGAAACAGCTGAAAGCCTACATTGGCCTCCTACTGCTGAGTGGCCTATACCACTGTGGTCACAAGGCACTGGAGGAGTTGTGGGAGCAATGTACTGGGCATCCTTTCTTCCATGCCATCATGAGGTTAAAACAGAGGGTAAAACAGGTCCGTCAAATCACCAACTACCTGAGATTTGACACCAAACTGACACATGAGGAAAGGAGAGCTGTGGACAAGCTTGCTGCCTTCAGAGAAATTTGGACAAAATTTGTGGAGCAGCTCAGGAAATGGTATATTCCGGGAATACAATGGATGGTTGATGAGCAGCTCATTGCATTCAGGGGTCACTGTCTCTTCAGACCGTATATGCCCAGCAAGTCTGCCAAATATGGCTTGAAAATTTGGTGGTGCTGTGATACAGCAATGTCAATCCCCCTGTCTGGAGACATCTGCCTGGGCAATCAACCAGAAGATCAAGGTAATTGTTGAAAAACTGGTTCATCCCTGGTATAAAATGGGAAGGAATATTGCGGGTGACAATTTCTTCACAAGTACTGACCTGGCAGAAAGACTGCTACAGCAGGACTTGACCTATATGGGTATGATTCGGAAAAAAAAGGCCAATATCCCAAACAGAATGCAAGCAAATCGAAGAAGGGAAACTTTTTCATTCATTTTTGCTTTTGATGGGGAACTCACCCTAGTTTCCTATGTACCAAAGAAGTCCAAAGTTGTGCTGTTGCTGTCAAGCATGCACCGTGACCTGTCAGTGGGTGGAGAGCACAGAAAGCCAGATATCATCCAGGACTACAATGAAAAACCAGGGTGGGGTGGATAACTTTGACCACTTGATCTGTATGACTACCTGCAGATGGAAAATCAACAGGTGGCCAATGGCACTATTTTTCAATATGCTGGATGTGGCTGCCTTTGCCAGCCTCATCATTTGGTTAGGCCACAATGCAAACTGGAAGCAAAGATCGCATTTAAGAACATGGCTCTTTTTTTTTGCAGGAGCCTGGAGAACAGCTGATCAACAGACAAATAAAACGAAGAACGATGGATATACATAATCTGTCTAAGTCTGTCAAGTCTGCAATGGGTGCCCTAAATTACAAATTGCCACAATGCACCCCAGTAGAACCTTCTGCAAGCATCAGTGGATGTTGTGCTTTTTGTCCAAGGACAGATAACCACACAATCTTTGCATCATTTTCAGGTTTTAAACAATCTGCTTGTGTGCACCACAGTACATCACTGCTGCTTTGTGAGGAATGCAATATATAGTTAAAACATCTAGGAAATGTTTTTGGAACTAATTGTTAGTTTGAAAACAATGTGAACTGCAGACTTGGCAAATTTGTTCATTCATGTTTTGAAACTCTAAAAAAAAAAAAAAATTTTTAAACTTTGTTCCTAGTTCTAGTTAAACAATATTTTGGGTTTAAATCATCATAAATACTCTTTCAAACAATCTGTATGATTAAGAAATAGTCTTTGGCACATTTATACTGTTGTCACTGGTTCCATTTTGTTCATGCAGGCGAGGTAACAAGTTACCCCATGAGAACAACAATGATTACAGTTTCATGAGAACGAATGAGGGTTAAGGATTCATTCCTTATATAATAAATAAAATTTCCAAATTCCTTAATCCTGTTTCATGTTTGCTTCTGAATTCTCCAACTTGTTTCTGAATCTTTATGGTTTGGTTTGGTTTTTAAAGACGGACAGCCCAAAACTGAATTCTCTGTTCCAGCTGAGGTGTAACCCATGCTGAGTGGAACTCATTTATTTTACAGATGGCTTTCTTAGAACCATATTCCACTGCAGTTTTGTAACAATATCCTACTGTTTACACTCATTTCATTTTTTTAAAATCTATTAAACCACCCTGTCCTTTTGTTACATAGCCTACAGTCCCTATTCTCACTGTGCATTTGATTCCTCCTAGCTTCATGAGTCACTTTGCATTTATCTTGATCAAATCTTAATTTATTGATCTTGCTAGATTTTTCTATTTCATTGTACTCTAATTCAATATTGCCCTCTAAAGTATTTGCTGTCTCTCCCTGTTTCAGTCTGTGACATCTGGAAATGTGATTAGCAACTTCATACAATTCACCTGATTGTTAATGAAAACATTGAGTTTTGGACTCCAAGGCTAGGTACAGACATTCAAAAAGCCCAAGGTGGAATCGATTTAAGTTATGTGGTTTTCTGTAAGTGGTGTAGTATAGATCGGTATTGAACAGAACACGCATTTGCTTTGCGGGGGAGGCACAAGTCTTAGACTGGGTTCTGCCATTCTTTAAGCCAGTCTTTGTGTTTTAAACCTCTGTTATGTTACAGGTATAGACCGTTTTTGTGTGCCAAACTCCTGTTTTGTTACAGGTATAGACCAGTTTCTGATCACTTATACTGGTAAAAGTGTAGTCACTGTACCTGCCCCACATGACACCCCTCAGAATAGCTTGCCATCCTAATCCTGTTTGGTTGTTGTAGCTATATGCCATTTTTAACGTGAGCATCTAGAAATGTACAAGAATTTACAGGTGCATTAAAAGATAACTCCTTGCCTTAAAGTGCTTACAATCAAGTTGGTTCTATTTCATTTACTTTTATATAATTTTGCCATGAGAATAGATATGGCTCCATGAGGACATTCTTTTCTAGAACAGGCTGAACTCCATGCTGTTGCATGGCTCTGGCTATATTGATTAGTTTTGCAACTGCCTGTAAATTCCAATTTTTCCTTTTTAATTTTCTGTGCTTCAGTATACTACCCATGGTGGTACTAATAATAAATGTTCTTGCTGCTGTTGGGTAATGTGAGTACATGGGACTGAAAGACCTTTCTGCAGGTAAATATAGAGGGAATTATCTAGCACTGAGGCTAACCACCACCTTTAGGCAGTGGGCCAGAGTGATCCAGCCTGGCTCCTCCACTCCTTCCCTGGTCATGGCTGGATTTAACTCACTGACCATAGGTTATTGATTCCAAATCTAGCCAAAAATTTTTGAAGTTCAGGATTTACCTAGACAAATATCTGATAAAGAAGAGTCACACTGGCTACTAAGCACCCTTGAGACTTTTCGGTGCTATTTTCAGCATGACGAAGGAGCTGTGCTATTACTGTCCCTGCCTGTTCTATTTAGGTCCTTTGGGTGGTGAGTACAGGTCCAAGGAGCAACAGGGTGCTGTAGTATTTAAATATTAAAAGGGCTAGTGTTTATCTCTAGCATAACTGTCCTAGAACTTTTTGCCTTTATAGAGTTGTTTTGTTTTTTGTGTTTTTCCCCCAAAGTGTCATCCACTGCCTGATCACCACCCTCCAAAGCAATGCTGGATTGCACAATGTTCACAGGCAGAGCTTTTATGCCTTTGCAGGGAGAAGAGATTTGGTGGTACTGGCTCCCTTTCTATGCCCTTTGACAGGTTCATGGTTACTGGAGCAGGATTCTCTTCCTCTGTATATTTCTTTCTCAATGTACAGTGGGAGGTAGAAAATATTATGACTCTTTGGGCATGTCTGATGCCTTTGTGCTCTTGGACAATGCTGGGAAGCCAAGCCCATCCCACCCCACACTGCTGTTTCCACTTCACATCCACCAAGCACAAAAATGAATCGGTAAGGCTGCCCTATGAGTTTTCCTGACCCTTCATTGAACTGGAAAGCTTGAGTGCAGTGGTCAGGAAGAGCTTCTAGAGCGGCTTCACTGCCACATTTTCAGGTCCTGTGTGTGTGGAGAGGGAACAGGTTGACAGGGACATGTGTTTCAGCAGTGTGCTCCAGTACTGTAACTCCAGATGGGCAAGTAGAACTCCAGCCCCAGGCGCCAACTGAGGAGGGATGCCAGAATTGCCCCCTGCCTCCACAGAGTATGGACCATGGCAGCAAAGGTAGCCCTGTGGCATTGCTCTTTCAGCAACAGTAGGGCGCACAGATGCTGTGTGCTTCTGTAAAAGCAACAGCTGGGGTGGACAGACCATGCTGCAGCAGCAGCTGGGGACTGTTTTTGATTCCCTGGCATAGGTAAGGTTCCTGCACTCCTTCCCCCAGCTTACCCTGCTCTTAGGAATTGTGTCCCCTTTGGTGCTTTCACTGGCCCCCACCCACACTCTTGCAGGAGTTGCCCAGGGAGCCAACCCTCCTTATGCTTCTGGAATGCTCAAGAGCATTGTAGAAACAATATAAAGATACTCCTTGAAGCCTTTATCTCTCAAGGGGTGGCAAATAAACCTACCCCTACCCTCCCTCCTTCCCCTGAATGTTGTACAGTCCTGCAAAGCCAACTGAACACTGTCTACAGCCCATTCCGTGTTGCTTGAAAGACCCCTGTAGGCTAGTTAAGTGGTTAGTGGAAAAACTCCTGGACTGGGAAATAATGCTACATGTAAATCTTCAGTTCTTAATGTGATGATCATTCATCTTTGCCTAACACTGGGAAGAATTCAAAAGCGTGTGTGTGAAAACGTCACATGAGGTTTGTCAGCTTTGCTTTGAAAGCTGTCTTTTTAGGATTGCCTTCCTTAATCTTTGCAGAAGAATATTCATGGGTTGGCATTGATGGTGCTTTTTTTTTTTTTTTTTTTTTTTTTTTTTAAAACAAGTGGGGGTAGCTGGGGTTCTGTGCATACAAATACGTGCATAATTGTAGGTTGATAGTGTGGCTGAATATCCACTTGCTGTGACAGTAGGTAGGCACGAGTGGGCTGCATGTTAAACTGAAGTAAACAGTGTAGCTCACTGAAGTGAAAAGAAATGCTAATTTAAACCAACTGAGGCTTTGTATTTGCAAATGGTGAGTTAGCAGTAAATGATCTAACTTGCCACTTGTAGGTATGCAGTTGTCCCACTTACAGACAAGACTGCTACTACCACATATGTGTTACTCTGTATATCATTCTTAGTTTAGGAGTCCTGCTTAAAAACCATAGCCTTGAGTCATTAGAACACCTCCTCAGTTGTCTTTGAAAGTTTTGGGTTTTTTTAAGTGATTTTTTGGGGGGGAGAAAGAGTTTACTTCTGAAGAACATTATATAAACATCCAAACTGAGGGGATTTGCTCAAATTAATGCTATTTACACAAAGTAATTGCAAATAGAGTACTGTACACATAACTTATGTGACTAATCACACATCAGAAAAAGTGAATAGTATAGTTAAAGAAATATAGTATTTGAAGTAGATAGTTTGTGATAACCAGCTGGGCTGAACCATGTTCACACAAAGTATTTATGATGAAATGATGCATAACTCATATGGTAGTCTGTTCACAAGTAACTTAAAAGAAGAAAAGTGTAAATTCTTCAATTAATATGTTGTGTAAAATAGTTTGTACAGGTTTCCCTCGCTTTATGCGGTACATGCATTCCTGGAAAACTGCGCATAACTTGAATTTGCATAAAGGGAACCCAGTTTATAAGGTAACATATAGGGATACGTTCCCACAGTGGGGAAGGAGGGAGTGGTGCTGGGGCTGGGAAAGGTGGGGGAGAGGAGGGGTGCAGCACAGCCCAGCTGTTGCAGGCAGGTGGCGTCAGCCCTGGGAGCGGCCTCAGCAGGGAGAGAAGTGGAGGGAACTGTCAGTGGGTGCGGGATGGGGGGTGCGGCTGTTGCTGCTACACGCACCCTGGGAGGGCTGGGGGGCTGTGCTGGGCTCTTACCAGGGGTCATGTGCCTCTGGATCTGCATGTGGGATGAGGACAGGTTGCCGCTGAAGGCTGGGGCTGGTGGTGGCACTGGGCTCTTCCCAATGGGAGTTTGGGCTGCACTGTGCTTGGGGATGGTGGTGGTGGCACTGGGAGGGAGGCTGCAGCCATCCCAACTTTTGCTGTAGCACTTCCAACCTTTCCTCCCATAAATTAGTAAAATAAAGTGTTTCCATATAATATTTATCTAGACAATTGCATTTAAAAAACAAAAACCAGGAAACTGCCATAGATTTTTAGTTCATACAACTTGCTTGTTTCTTTGAAATTTTTAAATCTAAACTTTGTCACTTGTAAACACTGGGGCAAGGGCTGTCAACTGATTGTGAAATTCTCCAGTGCCTCTAATGGCTTTAGTTTAATGAATGGGGCTTCAAAGCACTGCTGCAATGCAAATAAATAGTAGTATGTTCTCCAAATGCCAGCATCATGAAGTAGCAATGATTCTGTTCTGATTGGTTTCAACTAGCCAGCTCAGAGAGCAGTGCTGCATGACTTTGACTTGCTTATACTTTTATAGTGCTCATTCTCCATTCAACTCTTGTATTTTCTTGTAAGGCAATCCACAAAGGGAGATGCCAGTAAGTTTACAAACCCTTTAAAATTGTTTTTCTACTACAAGATGTAAAATAACATATTTAATTAAAACAACCAACGCACCCCACTCTTGTCTGCAAAATTAGAAATTTATTTTTGACTTTGTCTGCCAAAGCAAAAAGGGCCATTTTCTTTAGAATCTATCTTCTCTCCCCTTCCTTTTCTCGAGTTGTACTTCTAACAATCAATGGTTGAAATCCCTAAGAAGTTTACCACTTCTTCACTATAAGAGGTAGTGTTTTAACTTAAATGAGGGCTGTCAAATTATTAAAAAATGTCATTGCAATTAGTTGTGCGATTAAAAAAAAAATAGTTGCACTTAACTGCAATTTTAATTGCACAGCTAAAAACTCAAAAATATGCAAGTACTTTGTATGGTTGGGGTATGTGTGTGGGGGAATTTGTGAAGTTGTGGGGGTGTGTGTGTGTGTGTGTGTGTGTGTGTGTGTGTGTGTGTGTGTGTGTGTGTGGGTTTGCAGGGGGGGGAGCTGCATTTTCCTGGCAGGATGAAGAGTACTATGGGTCAGGAATGAGGGACAGCAGCATGGCGTGGGGGCAGGGCTGTGGTTTGGGAGGGAGGGGCAGACACCCGTGTGCAGACAGTGCCCTGCTGGTAGGTCTGTGGAAGGGCAGGGGCAGGTGGGGAGAGAAGAGGTGGGGGTTAGATCAAGGCCCCCACAGTGAGGGAGGAGGTGGAGCAAGGGCAGGCACTGGGGTGAATAAGGCCCTGGAGCCAGGGCGGGTCATGTCATGGGATGGAGCTGCAGGTGGCATGTCCAGAGGTTTGGAGGAGTGTGGCTCCCCACCACTATGCACCTCTGGGGGAAGTATAGGGAGTTTGTGCCCCCCAATTTGTGTGGGGTGGAGGCAGGCTGCCTGCTGTAGGCTGGGGCTCTATGCCCTGCTGCCTTTGCCTCAGGAACTGCACACTGGCTGCATGTTCCCTGCCTGCTCCACCGTGGGAGGCATGATATCCTGTTGCACAGCTCCTGAGGCAAAGGCAGCAAGGGCGCAGAGCCCCAGTCCACAGCGGGCAGCCCGCCTCCATCCCATGCATGCCTCCACACCAGGGGTGTGTGCAGTGGCAGGGAGCTGCACCCCTCCTGACCCCTGGACAGAGCACTCATGGGTGTCCCATGACCAGCTTTGGCCTTCGGTCCCATTCACCCTAGCGTCTGCCCCTGCCCCTGTCTGTCTCCCACCCTCACCATGGGGGCTTCCCCCACTCCTGCTCTCTCTCTTTCTCTGCCCCTCCCCTGCACAGACTTAACAGTGCGGTACGGCTTTACACAGAGCCAGGTTGCATTCCTGGCCATGTGTAGGCTGTGGCTGCTTGTGTGTGTCTGTGCGTGCCCCCACTGCTGCTGCGGCCACCTGGAGCAGGCACTCAGGCTGCCCTGTGGTCCTTTGTGCTGTTACTGCTGCCCCACTGGGCAGCCCAGAGGCAGCAGAGTGGAGCCCTGGTGTGGGCTCCAAAACCATGTGCATGATTAATGCATTAAAATTAATGGAAGGACTGATTTAACGTGTTAATCACATGTGTTAACTGCGATTAATTGACAGCCCTAGTTTAAATATCTACTTAAATGGTAGACTTTTCAGATTTTTTTTTTTAGATAGCTATATAGAAAGAAGTCATGGTAAGCATGTAAGATCTGTCCCTTGCTTGGTGCATTTTCCTCTGTGTGCTTACTTGAAACCCTTTAGAGTCTGGAAAGGCTTATGCTTGCTTGTTTTTCTTAAATTTATGTTCACAGTTTGTTCTCCAACAGGGGTCTAGTCCTTCTTTGTCTGAGTCAAAAAGAAAACTACCGGGTTTTTTTTTGTTTTTTTTCCTATATTTTCAGGATCATATCCCAGATTTTATTTAGGGTTTCATTTATTTCATAAAACAAACTGTGCAACCTATTTAGCAGGTGTTAAAATATCTTTTTCCCACATGAGGGCATCAGAGTTGTTCTAATGAGTTGTAGAAGTCACTGAGCTATTTAACTTCATATTTTATAGAACAATGGAAGATACAAGCACACATTCAGAAGCTCTTTACATATAGCTTGGATTTTTTTTTCAATGGAGACCAAGTAATTTATTTTCCACATTTGTAAATTAATTTGCTCTGCTTGCAAAAAGTATTATGTCTTCAGAGACAGCAACCACAAAAAACATATGGTGGGCCAAATTCAGCTGACTTGACTCTCATGAGTAGATATCATGAGAAAAATAAATCTGGTTATGCACTTGCATTTTCCTGATTAATATTAGTTAAGTTTCTCCAGTAATGGAGATCCTTTGATCCTGACACCCTTACCTTCCTTATTTCTGTACTGCACTCCACTGAATCTTTGGAGAGTTTAGTGCTGTCTGAAGTCACCTCTGTATTTAATCTTTTCAAGCAGTTGCTTTTAACCTAAATCTCCTAGGTTTAGATGCATTGTTTATGCCTGGCTTTTAGTTGACTTCATTTTTAGAGCCGTGTATAGAATGGAAATTTAGTCTTGTAATGGCTTTTGAGACTTCTAAAGTTTGACTTTTTTTCTGAATTGGAACACAACTTGTAATTATTGTAATTCTTGAAGAGGAATTTTTAAACATATTTGAGGGATAAAAAAACCTTCTAAGTCTTGGCATTGTAATAATACCTCAAATTAAAAGTTAAAATAAATTTTGAATTGAAAAGTTATTTCAAAATGTAACATTATCAGTAGTTCATTTAAAAAATGTCGAAATTGGGAGCTTCATCAGTATCACGTTTTTCGTGCATGTGTGTTTTTTTCCTTTTGACCTTTCAAAATTAAATTCCAGGAAAAGTGACTTTTCTTTGCAAAACATTTTTATTTTCACAGAACTGCATTCTCTGTCATTGTTTCTGACCAATTCTAGTCACTCTGAACTGGAAATGGAGGAAGAAAAAGAAGGCATATAATCAGAGTTCTTTTTCCACATAGTTTTAAATATAACTTAGCACAGTCTCTCTAGTTGGAAGTTTAGTACTACTATAAAAAAATGCAATAATGAAAAAAATGTTATTACAAGAATACAATTAAGGGTTAAAATAATATTGGTCAATAACAGGGGTATTTGTATATAGGAACTAGGCATGGAGGAGGGCTATGTTATTACTGGCGCATCTGGCTGTTCTGGTGAGGTTTTACTGAGGTCATAGATAGCTGTAGTGCATGTGCATACATAGTTACCATATTTTGAAATCTTTGGTGTCCTGGGTTAATGAGAAGGAAATACTGGCAGTGGTGGGAGCACCACCTCTTCCTGCTAGGTCCTTTATTGCCTGGGACACTTGAGAGAGAAAGGGTAATGCATGGCTTTGAGGATGAACACAAATGTGCCAGCTAAAATAAAACTGACATGCATTGGGCAGCCTTATCAAGTGACCTGTTGCCAGTGGAAATTCACACGTGTCATTTATGAAGATTCTGCACTGTTAATGTAAGGGACACTGCAAATGACATAAAAAACAGTAATCGTGGTAAATGGCAAGCTTTTAAGAGCTCTAATTACAGGGAAAGGAGCCAAATCTTCCTTCCTTCCTTCCCACCCCTGAATTAGATAGCTCGGGGGAGCAATTGCAAGAGGAAAATTGGCAGTGCACTACTTCAGAAAACAAGATAATACATATCCTGTGTCTTTTCTGTTGGAAAAAGATATGAAACCAAGTTGTAATGGCCTCTTAGTTTTTAAAATTTCCATTGGTTTATCACCCAGTTCCTCTGACTTTATTCAATGTGTAGTCTTTTGCTGTTCAGTCTGCTCCTCCATGTTCTGTTCTTGATATATTTTCTACAGTATAATGTTGCTCTAAATAGTTATTATGGTCCGGGTCAGTAAAAGGTCTCCATAGGATAGGTATCTCCATATTCAGAATGCAAAAGTAAAACTTCATTTTCAGGAATAGTTTCTAATTTGGAGCTGCTTTTGGATGCATCTCTAGACCATCCACTAGCTATATTTTTCTGTTTAAGAAAAATAAACATATGTATCAATCTTTAAAAATGGTAAATGAGATCACCTCTGAGTACTATGAATTTGAGGTCAGTCATTAAATAATGGTGTGTCTGGCACAGGACACCATTAATTGCTTATGTTGTTCTACTCTAATTTTTAAGGTGAAACAACATGGATTTTTAAAAAGTGCATCTTGCTAAATTAATTTGCTGTATATTTTTGATGCGATTATAAATTTGCTTGCTGAAGCAAATGTGATGTAATATATTTCTTTTAAGACAGTTGATTTGGTATGATAGGAAATATTGATTTAAGAAACTCAAATGATACAAAATTAACAGGGCTCATGGCTAACATATAGGTCTCAAGATGTAGTTTTAAGTGAGGAATTATCACCAAGCTGGTAGATTTCTGGTGAGATCCCATAGAGATTGTGTATAGTCTTGTGCTGTTTACCATTCTTGTTTCCAAAGACTTCAAGAAAATATAAAATATCTGATAAAATTTGCTTGTGACAGTTTGAAGGTGAAAAGGATAGGTGACACTGGGTAAGCTAGCTGCCAGGAACCAGTATATTTTCCACGTAAAGAACAACTGGGAGGTCAGGTGGGGTGAGAATTTAAGTCCTATTTCCTAGTGTAAAGGGATTCTAGCTCTGGGAATCAGTAATTCCAAAACAGACCTCAGGGTCAAGCAGCATAATCAACTGAATGTAACCTCTTATTTGACAAGGCAGCCAAAAGGTCCAGTGTGATCTTTGGATGGATTAATCGGTATAGAACCAGATATTTTACATTTGTTCTGTATTAGGCACTGGTGTCACCACTGTTGAAATACTGTGTCCAGTTCTGATGTCACAGTCTGCCTTACTTAGCTTTCCCTGTTGGGGAATCTCAGACTGTGCACTCCTCAAAACGTTAAAATCTATGGCTTTTCTTGTGTCCTTATGTTTAAAAAAAAAAAAAAAAAAATTCGATTCTCTTGGCTTCTCCATGAAGGTCTCCAATCCAACTGTTCTTCAAAGTGCTAGGATACTTAAACTAATACATGCAACTGAAAAGTCCTTTATGCTATACATATGGTTATATCACTGGGTTGCACAATAATAAAAACATTAGTTGAACGTGGGACTAGAAGGGGTCTCCTGAGTCGGAGTTCTAGTCCCTTGCTATTCCAGGCTATCGCATCATATAAATCCCTTTCATTAACATATCAAGCTCCATCTTAAAGGCAGTTAGAAGACCTGCAACTGATTTTAAAAAAACTCAGGCTGCCTTCGTAGGCCAGACCTGAATCTGTGCATCCCTAAGAGTCAGACATGTCTGGGTTTGGGCCCATTTCTAATAACAATTGACATGAAATTTATAAAATTGTCTTTGAAGGAAGGTACACAGTGCTAGCCTGTTATTTAATTAATAGTATTTTCTTACAGAGACAAATAACTGCGTCATTGCTTGAAACTCAACAATGCTAGCTCTCCGGTACAGTAAATCAAAGAAACTGAAATAAATGATATTGTTCATTTCTTCTGCTGGCTCCAGGCTACTGGTTTATAGGAAAGTATAGTTTCACTGGGAATTTATACACAGGGGTAGGTAATATTTTCATCCTTTGGATTTTGTATGCACAACAAATGATTCCCTGCCCCAAAGTATGAGAGGGGAAAAAACTTTAAGGAAAAAAATAGGCAAAGCAAAATCTAGCACATCTTCCAGAATTTAAGTGATAATTTTGGGCCTTCTTGACCTGCACTTTTTTGCATAACATGTGATGGAAGATGCTAGGCATATTTTACAGATGTTGATGAATGTCTTTTTTCCTTGTCACTTGCTAACCTTAGAATAATTAGCACTTTGAAATCATTGTGCGAACATTAACTTATATACATAGGATTATTGTTTTTAATGTATGCGTGACTCCTAATCCATTTATCAGATAGAAATTATTATTTTTTTTAACTCTGAGAGCACATGAAAGCTCAGTCTTACTCTATTTTTGTTTTAATAACTGGTAATATGGACCCAAAAGAAGGTGTGGCAACTTTGTCAAAAATACAAAAGGAAGAATGTGATAGCTTCTTAGTGCATCATGGAATGTAACTTAAGCTAACACTTGCAGCTTCCCTTCCCCCAGGTCCCTGTTGAGGCAGCCACCTATTGATTGCTTTGCTTTCTTCCTTCAGAAGTCATAGATTTCCCTGTCCATCTTCAAAGAAAGGATATACTCAAACTAATTAAATACTTGATTTGTAAAAGGAAAAGGGCAACAGGAAGCGAGAAATGTTTGCAGTGTGTTTAGCCTAATACAAACTTATTTTTATTGTTCAGTGCCTTGTCCAGCATATCAAAAAGTATTGTTATGTGCAGAATGAACCCCTTTCCCCAACTTCTTAGCCAAATTAAGTGATAAGGCTATGAAAATGAACACACCATCTGCACTTTTAGTTTTGGAAGGTGTCATAAGATATCAGTATTTCCAATCTTCTTTTCATTTTCAGAAGGAAGCCAGGGATTTGGTGCTAATGAAAAGCTTAGAACAGAGAGTGAGGAGAGCCTTATTTCTAGGCTTGCTAGAATCCACAGGCTTGCTAAAATTGCCTGTGCTCTCAGTTTCCAGGCACCAGAAAAAAATCAATCTGCAAATGTGAATTAGAGCTAACACTGGGCTGCTGCCCATTAACTCTGGAAAAGATATCTTGGGAAACTAATGGGCGGGAGGAGGTTCTTTCTAAACCATCTCATTCTTATACATACTTGGGGAGGAAGAAGAAAAGGAGGGGGGGAAAGTGAGAGCAGATGGGAGGCAGAGAAATTGTGAATGAAAAGAGAGAGGATATTTAATATATCCTAAAATTATTGGTTAACAAGCCTCCCTGGTGTTTCTTGTTGGTATCCTCTTCCTTTTATTGAGAGTTGTTTGTATTTGAGACGAAAACTACTATGTAGAAGCAGCAAACTGATTTGCAAAAAAGCCTAAGCATGCTGGCTTCTTGTTTGTCACATATATACATGTATAAGAGCCAAGGCAGTACCTACTGTTTTTTAATGTTGAGTTATGCTCTTTTGTTCTCTCTGAAACATTGTGTTTTGTGTTGTCTTCTCTATTTCTGGTCTGTCCCCCATAGTGGCTTTATGAAACTTGAGGAGAAAGTACAGTATTATAATCTAAGCACAAATGTAGGAAGATAAAATACTTCTCCCATTAGAAAATTTATTCTTCTAGTCTTTGCTTCAACACCTTCTAATACCAAAATATTTGGAGCCTCAAGTGAAGCATGGCTTGGAAATAGGTATGCTAAGTCACAGTCCATTCAGGGAATTAAAGGAAACTGATGTTGATTTGATAGGAGTGTAAACCTTTGCCCAGTAGTTTGTTGCGCTCATGAAGTGTGCAGCTAAAGAAAAGTTTACTCTTTTTGTGTACCGAGGTTGCTTTAAATGCAGTGTTACAACCTAATCAAGTACATTAAGGATTTCTGTGAATTTTGTGAATGTTGCTAAGAGCTGATGAAAAACATACTACTGCCCAGAAGAGCAGTCCTTTTGATAATCCCACATGCCTTTCATTGAAAGGCAATCATTATCCTTCCAGCTTTCCTGAAGATGAGGATACTTCTCCCAAGTGCAGATTTCTTGTGAGTTTAGGCGTGGTTGGAATGTTGTTATAACCATGATTGTCTTGGAAGTGTATGAGGTTTTTCCCCCTCCCCGTGATGTCTTTTATTGACCCAGCTGTGTAGTTGGACAAGCTTTGGTCCAAGACCAACAAGATCAACAGCTTGTCCAGTGGCTTTCCCAATAACCCAGTTGGCCCAATAAAAGATGTCACAAAAGATGCTCGCCTTCTCTGAGTTTAGGGAACAAAATTTCCTTGTAGATTTGCAGCAAGGCATCCCAATTGGTTCCAGAAAAGTTATTCCAATTAGTTCCAGAAAATGCTATTTGCTATGAGTTTTATCAGAAAATATTATTGGTTTCAAACTATTTGTAATTTTTGGCAAGTCGGAATAACTTCAATGCTTGGAGTAACTTTCATACTTCTCAAACTGTTGTCCATCCGCCCACCTGCCCTTCCATCTCCCGTCCAATCATTAGGAGTTTACAGCTTATGTAAGCTACACTGAGATCGCTAGCCTAATTTCCTTGAAGAGCATTATATTCGTTTAATCGACTCCAAGCAGGTTTCAAAGAGAGGAAGCCAGGACATGAAAGGCTAGAAGTTGATCAGCTGCTTTAGTTGATCAATTTTCCTCTTTTCTGAGAAAAAGCGTTCTCACGTAAACAGTGCTTTTTGTTGTTTAATGGCACAGACATCACACATGATTTCCTGGAACTTCTCAGTACAGGAAGCATGCTTTGATATATCACATCAAGAAATCTGATTACCTCTCCCAGTTATTATTATTCTAATACTCTTATGTGAATTCTATTTATTTGAAAATAATTGGATCTTTCTGTTTAGCATAATTTGCCTTGGTTCTTTATAACTTAAAACTAAACCTTGCTGCAGACACATTCTTCATGCAGTATTTAAGCCTTCATTCTGGGGCCTGTTTCCTCATTACTGTAAACTTCAGCTTTGGTAAACTAAACTGACATGTGAAATCTTCTGTACTGCTGCTCAGTCTGATTAATTCAGCAATAAGAAATGTCATGTTTTCCTTCAGTAATGTTCATGACCTTCCCTCCACCTATCATTCAAATTTCAAGACTATTAAGAAGAGGATTCATTCTTTGAGTCTGGTAGTATTGAAGTAGTGCAAGTGTTTAAGCTTTTTGTATTCTCTGGGGAATTGAATCCCCTGTTTCAAAGCAAAGCTTCAGGGATGTGAACATATACATAGTTTATGTGGTAGATGACTTTTTCCCTAGTAATTTCAAGATCTGAATTAGTTTATCCTGAAACACTTAAATAGATGTCACTAACATTTCATTTTGTTAACGTCTGCATTCAGTTGACTTTTTCTCCCCACTTCATACACTGTTCCTCATGTTGAACACCTGTTTCAGTCAACTGTTCCTAATAAACATACAGCACATTCTACTAGGTTATACCCGTCATAACCCAAGGGTATGATTTTGTGTGTGCTTCGGCACTGCAGAATTATTTCCTGCCACGAGGAGCTTTCTTTGCACAGTGCAATTCTCAGCTGCATGGAGAAAACCCCGGTGCAAAGGAGTTCCCGCCATTCGCATGCAAATTTGTGTCCCACTATTGGCTGTTTCTAAATTATTCCCACGTGGCGGCTAGCGATTGGCTTGCTAGCTGTATAAGAGGCTTGAGCGGTTTCCACCCAAGTTGGAGGACTCCACAACCATCTGGAGGAGCAGAAGGAGGACTTCACATCTTGTGAAGAACTCTGAGCGCTGCAGAGCCTAACAAACCCAGCATGTGCCTTAAGAAGGATATAGGGGCCTGATCAACCTCTATCCTCTCCCCGTCGCCGCCTAATCCCTTGACGTACCCTTCCCTGCACGCTCGTTCCACGAAGCCTAGTAAACTCTGTGTGTGTGTGTATCCAGAGCTCTGCCCGAGTTATTTCAAGAGGCTCG